>NC_134430.1:11232376-11540470 GCF_030867145.1 Opisthocomus hoazin | reverse complement strand
AGGCACAGAGACTGGGGCTGCTTGCTTGTCTTACCCCCTCAAACTTCAAACGTAGCTTTGGGGGTCCGTTCAGGGGGGCTCCGGCTGCCCGTCTCTGAAAATGCGAACGTCTGCAGATAGCTCGCAGCCAGAAAGAGCTAGCCTGGAAAGTTGTTGCTCAGACTCATCTGCTCATGCCACTGCTCACACAGAGGCTCAGAGACTGGGGCTGCTTGCTTTTCTTGCCCCTCAAACTTCAAACGTAGCTTTGGGGGTCCGTGCAGAGGACCCTCAGCAGCGCTTCTCTAACAATGCGAACGTCTGCAGATAGCTCGCAGCCAGAAAGAGCTAGCCTGGAAAGCTGTTGCTCAGCCTCATCTGCCCATGGCACTGCTCGCACAGAGGCACAGAGACTGGGGCTGCTTGCTTGACTTGCCACCTCAAACTTCAAATGTATCTTAGATAGTCCGTGCCGGGCGTTTCCAGCTGCCCATCTCTGAAAACGCGAACGTCTACAGATAGCTCTCAGGTAGAAAGTGCTATCCTGGAAAGCTGTTGCTCAGCCTCATCTGCCCATGGCACTGCTCGCACAGAGGCACAGAGACTAGGGCTGCTTGCTTGTCTTGCCCCCTCAACCTTCAAACGTTGCTTTGGGTGTTCGTGCCAGGGGGCCTCCGGCAGCTCTGCTCTGAAAATGCGAACGTCTGCAGATAGCTCTCAGGCAGAAAGAGCTAGCCTGGAAAGCTGTTGCTCAGCCTCATCTTCCCATGGCATTGCTCGCACAGAGGCACAGAGACTGGGGCTGCTTGCTTGTCTTGCCCCCTCAAACTTGAAACGTAGCTTTGGGGATCCGTGCACTGTTACTCCGGCAGCCCTGCTCTGAAAATGCGAACGTCTGCAGATAACTCGCGCCAGAAAGAGCTAGGCTTGAAAGCTTTTGCTCAGCCTCATCTGCCCATGGCACTGCTCGCACAGAGGCACAGAGACTGGGGCTGCTTGCTTGTCTTGCGACCTCAAACTTGAAACGTTATCTTTGGGAAACCGTGCACTGTTACTCCGGCAGCCCTGCTCTGAAAATGCGAACGTCTGCGGATAACTCGCAGCCAGAAAGAGCTAGCCTGGAAAGCTGTTGCTCAGCCTCATCTGCCCATGACACTGCTCGCACAGAGGCACAGAGACTGGGGCTGCTTGCTTGTCTTGCCCCCTCAAACTTTAAACATATCTTAGGGTCTCGTTGCCGGGAACTTCCGGCAGCCCTACTCCGAAAATGCGAACATCCGCAGATAGCTCACAGCCAGAAAGAGCTAGCCTGGAAAGCTGTTGCTAAGCCTCATTTGCCCATGGCACTGCTCGCACAGAGGCTCAGAGACTGGGGCTGCTTGCTTGTTTTGCCACCTGAAACTTCAAAATTACCATTGGGTGTCCGTTTCAGGGGGCCTCCGGCAGCTCTGCTCTGAAAATGCGAACGTCTGCAGATAGCTGGCAGCCAGAAAGAGCTAGCCTGGAAAGCTGTTGCTCAGCCTCATCTGCCCATGGCACTGCTCGCACAGAGGCACAGAGACTGGGGCTGCTTGCTTGTCTTGCCCCCTCAAACTTTAAACATATCTTAGGGTCTCGTTGCCGGGAACTTCCGGCAGCCCTACTCCGAAAATGCGAACATCCGCAGATAGCTCACAGCCAGAAAGAGCTAGCCTGGAAAGCTGTTGCTAAGCCTCATTTGCCCATGGCACTGCTCGCACAGAGGCTCAGAGACTGGGGCTGCTTGCTTGTCTTGACACCTGAAACTTCAAAATTATCTTTGGGTGTCCGTTCCAGGGGGCCTCCGGCAGCTCTGCTCTGAAAATGCGAACGTCTGCAGATAGCTGGCAGCCAGAAAGAGCTATCCTGGAAAGCTGTTGCTCAGCCTCATCTGCCCATGGCACTGCTCGCACAGAGGCACAGAGACTGGGGCTGCTTGCTTGTCTTGCCAACTCAAACTTCAAACAATTTTTTGCGGGTCCGTTAATGGAGCATCCGGCAACCCTGCTCTGAAAATGCGAACGACTGCGGATCAGTCGCAGGCAGAAAGAGCTATCCTGGAAAGCTGTTGCTCAGCCTCATCTGCCCATGGCACTGCTCGCACAGAGGCACAGAGACTGTGGCTGCTTGCTTGACTTGCCACCTCAAACTTCAAATTTATCTTAGATAGTCCGTGCCGGGCGTTTCCAGCTGCCCATCTCTGAAAACGCGAACGTCTACAGATAGCTCACAGGCAGAAAGAGCTATCCTGGAAAGCTGTTGCTCAGCCTCATCTGCCCATGGCACTGCTCGCACAGAGGCACAGAGACTGGGGCTGCTTGCTTGTCTTGCCCCCTCAACCTTCAAACGTTGCTTTGGGTGTTCGTGCCAGGGGGCCTCCGGCAGCTCTGCTCTGAAAATGCGAACGTCTGCAGATAGCTGGCAGCCAGAAAGAGCTAGCCTGGAAAGCTGTTGCTCAGCCTCATCTTCCCATGGCATTGCTCGCACAGAGGCACAGAGACTGGGGCTGCTTGCTTGTCTTGCCCCCTCAAACTTGAAATGTAGCTTTGGGGATCCGTGCAAGGTCACTCCGGCAGCGCTGCTCTGAAAATGCGAACGTCTGCAGACAACTCGCGCCAGAAAGAGCTAGGCTTGAAAGCTTTTGCTCAGCCTCATCTGCCCATGGCACTGCTCGCACAGAGGCACAGAGACTGGGGCTGCTTGCTTGTCTTGCGACCTCAAACTTGAAACGTATCTTTGGGAAACCGTGCACTGTTACTCCGGCAGCCCTGCTCTGAAAATGCGAACGTCTGCGGATAACTCGCAGCCAGAAAGAGCTAGCCTGGAAAGCTGTTGCTCAGCCTCATCTGCCCATGGCACTGCTCGCACAGAGGCTCAGAGACTGGGGCTGCTTGCTTGTCTTGACACCTCAAACTTTAAACATATCTTAGGGTCTCGTTGCCGGGAACTTCCGGCAGCCCTACTCCAAAAATGTGAACATCCGCAGATAGCTCACAGCCAGAAAAAGCTAGCCTGGAAAGCTGTTGCTAAGCCTCATTTGCCCATGGCACTGCTCGCACAGAGGCTCAGAGACTGTGGCTGCTTGCTTGTCTTGCCACCTGAAACTTCAAAATTACCTTTGGGTGTCCGTTTCAGGGGGCCACCGGCAGCTCTGCTCTGAAAATGCGAACGTCTGCAGATAGCTGGCAGCCAGAAAGAGCTAGCCTGGAAAGCTGTTGCTCAGCCTCATCTGCCCATGGCACTGCTCGCACAGAGGCACAGAGACTGTGGCTTCTTGCTTGACTTGCCACCTCAAACTTCAAATTTATCTTAGATAGTCCGTGCCGGGCGTTTCCAGCTACCCATCTCTGAAAACGCAAACGTCTACAGATAGCTCACAGGCAGAAAGAGCTATCCTGGAAAGCTGTTGCTCAGCCTCATCTGCCCATGGCACTGCTCGCACAGAGGCACAGAGACTGGGGCTGCTTGCTTGTCTTGCCCCCTCAACCTTCAAACGTTGCTTTGGGTGTTCGTGCCAGGGGGCCTCCGGCAGCTCTGCTCTGAAAATGCGAACGTCTGCAGATAGCTCTCAGGCAGAAAGAGCTAGCCTGGAAAGCTGTTGCTCAGCCTCATCTTCCCATGGCATTGCTCGCACAGAGGCACAGAGACTGGGGCTGCTTGCTTGTCTTGCCCCCTCAAACTTGAAACGTAGCTTTGGGGATCCGTGCAAGGTCACTCCGGCAGCTCTGCTCTGAAAATGCGAAAGTCTGCGGATAACTCGCAGCCAGAAAGAGCTAGCCTGCAAAGCTGTTGCTCAGCCTCAACTGCCCATGGCACTGCTCGCACAGAGGCACAGAGACTGTGGCTGCTTGCTTGACTTGCCACCTCAAACTTCAAACGTATCTTAGATAGTCCGTGCCGGGCGTTTCCAGCAGCCCATCTCTGAAAATGCGAACGTCTACAGATAGCTCGCAGGCAGAAAGAGCTATCCTGGAAAGCTGTTGCTCAGCCTCATCTGCCCATGGCACTGCTCGCACAGAGGCACAGAGACTGGGGCTGCTTGCTTGTCTTGCCACCTCAACCTTCAAACATTGCTTTGGGTGTTCGTGCCAGGGGGCCTCCGGCAGCTCTGCTCTGAAAATGCGAACGTCTGCAGATAGCTCGCAGCCAGAAAGAGCTAGCCTGGAAAGCTGTTGCTCAGCCTCATCTGCCCATGGCACTGCTCGCACAGAGGCACAGAGACTGGGGCTGCTTGCATGTCTTGCCACCTGAAAATTCAGTCGTATTTTTAGTGGCCTGTGCATTTCAACTCCGGCAGACCTGCTCCAAAAATGTGAACGTCTGCAGATAGCTCGCAGCCCGAAAGAGCTAGCCTGGAAAGCTGTTGCTCAACCTCATCTGCCCATGGCACTGCTCGCACAGAGGCTCAGAGACTGGGGCTGCTTGCTTGTTTTGCCACCTGAAACTTCAAAATTACCATTGGGTGTCCGTTCCAGGTGGCCTCCGGCAGCTCTGCTCTGAAAATGCGAACGTCTGCAGATAGCTCTCAGGTAGAAAGAGCTAGCCTGGAAAGCTGTTGCTCAGCCTCATCTGCCCATGGCACTGCTCTCACAGAGGCACAGAGACTGGGGCTGCTTGCTTGTCTTGCCACCTCAAACTTTAAACATATCTTAGGGTCTCGTTGCCGGGAACTTCCGGCAGCCCTACTCCGAAAAAGCGAACATCCGCAGATAGCTCGCAGCCAGAAAGAGCTAGCCTGGAAAGCTGTTGCTAAGCCTCATTTGCCCATGGCACTGCTCGCACAGAGGCTCAGAGACTGGGGCTGCTTGCTTGTCTTGACACCTGAAACTTCAAAATTATCTTTGGGTGTACGTTCCAGGGGGCCTCCGGCAGCTCTGCTCTGAAAATGCGAACGTCTGCATATAGCTGGCAGCCAGAAAGAGCTATCCTGGAAAGCTGTTGCTCAGCCTCATCTGCCCATGGCACTGCTCGCACAGAGGCACAGAGACTGGGGCTGCTTGCTTGACTTGCAACCTCAAACTTCAATTTTATCTTAGATAATCCGTGCCGGGCGTTTCCAGCTGCCCATCTCTGAAAACGCGAACGTCTACAGATAGCTCGCAGCCAGAAAGAGCTATCCTGGAAAGCTGTTGCTCAGCCTCATCTGCCCATGGCACTGCTCGCACAGAGGCACAGAGACTAGGGCTGCTTGCTTGTCTTGCCACCTCAACCTTCAAACGTTGCTTTGGGTGTTCGTGCCAGGGGGCCTCCGGCAGCTCTGCTCTGAAAATGCGAACGTCTGCAGATAGCTCTCAGGCAGAAAGAGCTAGCCTGGAAAGCTGTTGCTCAGCCTCATCTGCCCATGGCATTGCTCGCACAGAGGCACAGAGACTGGGGCTGCTTGCCTGTCTTGCCCCCTCAAACTTGAAACGTAGCTTTGGGGATCCGTGCAAGGTCACTCCGGCAGCCCTGCTCTGAAAATGCGAACGTCTGCAGATAACTCGCGCCAGAAAGAGCTAGGCTTGAAAGCTGTTGCTCAGCCTCATCTGCCCATGGCACTGCTCGCACAGAGGCACAGAGACTGGGGCTGCTTGCTTGTCTTGCCCCCTCAAACTTTAAACGTAACTTTCGGTGTCTGTGCATGGGGCCTCGGGCAGGCGTGCTCCGAAAATGCGAACGTCTGTAGATAGAACTCAGCCAGAAAGAGCTAGCCTGGAAAGCTGTTGCTCAGCCTCATCTGCCCATGGCACTGCTCGCACAGAGGCACAGAGTCTGGGGCTGCTTGCTGGTCTTGCGACCTCAAACTTGAAACGTATCTTTGGGAAACCGTGCACTATTACTCCGGCAGCCCTGCTCTGAAAATGCGAACGTCTGCGGATAACTCGCAGCCAGAAAGAGCTAGCCTGGAAAGCTGTTGCTCAGCCTCATCTGCCCATGGCACTGCTCGCACAGAGGCACAGAGACTGGGGCTGCTTGCTTGTCTTGCCCCCTCAAACTTTAAACATATCTTAGGGTCTCGTTGCCGGGAACTTCCGGCAGCCCTACTCCGAAAATGCGAACATCCGCAGATAGCTTACAGCCAGAAAGAGCTAGCCTGGAAAGCTGTTGCTAAGCCTCATTTGCCCATGGCACTGCTCGCACAGAGGCTCAGAGACTGGGGCTGCTTGCTTGTCTTGACACCTGAAACTTCAAAATTATCTTTGGGTGTCCGTGCCAGGGGGCCTCCGGCAGCTCTGCTCTGAAAATGCGAACGTCTGCAGATAGCTCGCAGCCAGAAAGAGCTAGCCTGGAAAGCTGTTGCTCAGCCTCATCTGCCCATGGCACTGTTCGCACAGAGGCACAGAGACTGTGGCTGCTTGCTTGTCTTGCCACCTCAAACTTTGAACATAGCTTAGGGTCTCGTTGCCCTGAACCTCCGGCAGACCTACTCCGAAAATGCGAACATCTGCAGATAGCTGACAGCCAGAAAGAGCTAGCCTGGAAAGCTGTTGCTCAGCCTCATCTGCCCATGGCACTGCTCGCACAGAGGCTCAGAGACTGGGGCTGCTTACTTGACTTGCCACCTCAAACTTCAAACGTATCTTAGACAGTCCGTGCCGGGCGTGTCCAGCAGCCCATCTCTGAAAATGCAAACGTCTACAGATAGCTCGCAGGCAGAAAGAGCTATCCTGGAAAGCTGTTGCTCAGCCTCATCTGCCCATGGCACTGCTCGCACAGAGGCACAGAGACTGGGGCTGCTTGCTTGTCTTGCCACCTCAACCTTCAAACGTTGCTTTGGGTGTTCGTGCCAGGGGGCCTCCGGCAGCTCTGCTCTGAAAATGCGAACGTCTGCAGATAGCTGGCAGCCAGAAAGAGCTATCCTGGAAAGCTGTTGCTCAGCCTCATCTGCCCATGGCACTGCTCGCACAGAGGCACAGAGACTGGGGCTGCTTGCTTGACTTGCAACCTCAAACTTCAAATTTATCTTAGATAATCCGTGCCGGGCGTTTCCAGCTGCCCATCTCTGAAAACGCGAACGTCTACAGATAGCTCGCAGCCAGAAAGAGCTAGCCTGGAAAGCTGTTGCTCAGCCTCATCTGCCCATGGCACTGCTCGCACAGAGGCACAGAGACTGGGGCTGCTTGCCTGTCTTGCCCCCTCAAACTTGAAACGTAGCTTTGGGGATCCGTGCAAGGTCACTCCGGCAGCCCTGCTCTGAAAATGCGAACGTCTGCAGATAACTCGCGCCAGAAAGAGCTAGGCTTGAAAGCTGTTGCTCAGCCTCATCTGCCCATGGCACTGCTCGCACAGAGGCACAGAGACTGGGGCTGCTTGCTTGTCTTGCCCCCTCAAACTTTAAACGTAACTTTCGGTGTCTGTGCATGGGGCCTCGGGCAGGCGTGCTCCGAAAATGCGAACGTCTGTAGATAGAACTCAGCCAGAAAGAGCTAGCCTGGAAAGCTGTTGCTCAGCCTCATCTGCCCATGGCACTGCTCGCACAGAGGCACAGAGTCTGGGGCTGCTTGCTTGTCTTGCGACCTCAAACTTGAAACGTATCTTTGGGAAACCGTGCACTATTACTCCGGCAGTCCTGCTCTGAAAATGCGAAAGTCTGCGGATAACTCGCAGGCAGAAAGAGCTAGCCTGGAAAGCTGTTGCTCAGCCTCATCTGCCCATGGCACTGCTCGCACAGAGGCACAGAGACTGGGGCTGCTTGCTTGTCTTGCCCCCTCAAACTTTAAACATATCTTAGGGTCTCGTTGCCGGGAACTTCCGGCAGCCCTACTCCGAAAATGCGAACATCCGCAGATAGCTTACAGCCAGAAAGAGCTAGCCTGGAAAGCTGTTGCTAAGCCTCATTTGCCCATGGCACTGCTCGCACAGAGGCTCAGAGACTGGGGCTGCTTGCTTGTTTTGACACCTGAAACTTCAAAATTATCTTTGGGTGTCCGTGCCAGGGGGCCTCCGGCAGCTCTGCTCTGAAAATGCGAACGTCTGCAGATAGCTCGCAGCCAGAAAGAGCTAGCCTGGAAAGCTGTTGCTCAGCCTCATCTGCCCATGGCACTGCTCGCACAGAGGCACAGAGACTGGGGCTGCTTGCATGTCTTTCCACCTGAAAATTCAGTCGTATTTTAAGTGGCCTGTGCCTTGCAACTCCGGCAGACCTGCTCCAAAAATGCGAACGTCTGCAGATAGCTCGCAGCCCGAAAGAGCTAGCCTGGAAAGCTGTTGCTCAGCCTCATCTGCCCATGGCACTGTTCGCACAGAGGCACAGAGACTGTGGCTGCTTGCTTGTCTTGCCACCTCAAACTTTGAACATAGCTTAGGGTCTCGTTGCCCTGAACCTCCGGCAGACCTACTCCGAAAATGCGAACATCTGCAGATAGCTGACAGCCAGAAAGAGCTAGCCTGGAAAGCTGTTGCTCAGCCTCATCTGCCCATGGCACTGCTCGCACAGAGGCTCAGAGACTGGGGCTGCTTACTTGACTTGCCACCTCAAACTTCAAACGTATCTTAGATAGTCCGTGCCGGGCGTGTCCAGCAGCCCATCTCTGAAAATGCAAACGTCTACAGATAGCTCGCAGCCAGAAAGAGCTATCCTGGAAAGCTGTTGCTCAGCCTCATCTGCCCATGGCACTGCTCGCACAGAGGCACAGAGACTGGGGCTGCTTGCTTGTCTTGCCCCCTCAACCTTCAAACTTTGCTTTGGGTGTTCGTGCCAGGGGGCCTCCGGCAGCTCTGCTCTGAAAATGCGAACGTCTGCAGATAGCTCGCAGCCAGAAAGAGCTAGCCTGGAAAGCTGTTGCTCAGCCTCATCTGCCCATGGCACTGCTCGCACAGAGGCTCAGAGACTGGGGCTGCTTGCTTGTTTTGACACCTGAAACTTCAAAATTATCTTTGGGTGTCCGTGCCAGGGGGCCTCCGGCAGCTCTGCTCTGAAAATGCGAACGTCTGCAGATAGCTCGCAGCCAGAAAGAGCTAGCCTGGAAAGCTGTTGCTCAGCCTCATCTGCCCATGGCACTGCTCGCACAGAGGCACAGAGACTGGGGCTGCTTGCATGTCTTTCCACCTGAAAATTCAGTCGTATTTTAAGTGGCCTGTGCCTTGCAACTCCGGCAGACCTGCTCCAAAAATGCGAACGTCTGCAGATAGCTCGCAGCCCGAAAGAGCTAGCCTGGAAAGCTGTTGCTCAGCCTCATCTGCCCATGGCACTGTTCGCACAGAGGCACAGAGACTGTGGCTGCTTGCTTGTCTTGCCACCTCAAACTTTGAACATAGCTTAGGGTCTCGTTGCCCTGAACCTCCGGCAGACCTACTCCGAAAATGCGAACATCTGCAGATAGCTGACAGCCAGAAAGAGCTAGCCTGGAAAGCTGTTGCTCAGCCTCATCTGCCCATGGCACTGCTCGCACAGAGGCTCAGAGACTGGGGCTGCTTACTTGACTTGCCACCTCAAACTTCAAACGTATCTTAGATAGTCCGTGCCGGGCGTGTCCAGCAGCCCATCTCTGAAAATGCAAACGTCTACAGATAGCTCGCAGCCAGAAAGAGCTATCCTGGAAAGCTGTTGCTCAGCCTCATCTGCCCATGGCACTGTTCGCACAGAGGCACAGAGACTGTGGCTGCTTGCTTGTCTTGCCACCTCAAACTTTGAACATAGCTTAGGGTCTCGTTGCCCTGAACCTCCGGCAGACCTACTCCGAAAATGCGAACATCTGCAGATAGCTGACAGCCAGAAAGAGCTAGCCTGGAAAGCTGTTGCTCAGCCTCATCTGCCCATGGCACTGCTCGCGCAGAGGCACAGAGACTGGGGCTGCTTGCTTGTCTTGACACCTCAAACTTTAAACATATCTTAGGGTCTCGTTGCCGGGAACTTCCGGCAGCCCTACTCCGAAAATGCGAACATCCGCAGATAGCTCACAGCCAGAAAGAGCTAGCCTGGAAAGCTGTTGCTAAGCCTCATTTGCCCATGGCACTGCTCGCACAGGGGCTCAGAGACTGGGGCTGCTTGCTTGTCTTGACACCTGAAACTTCAAAATTATCTTTGGGTGTCCGTTCCAGGGGGCCTCCGGCAGCTCTGCTCTGAAAATGCGAACGTCTGCAGATAGCTGGCAGCCAGAAAGAGCTATCCTGGAAAGCTGTTGCTCAGCCTCATCTGCCCATGGCACTGCTCGCACAGAGGCACAGAGACTGGGGCTGCTTGCTTGACTTGCAACCTCAAACTTCAAATTTATCTTAGATAATCCGTGCCGGGCGTTTCCAGCTGCCCATCTCTGAAAACGCGAACGTCTACAGATAGCTCGCAGCCAGAAAGAGCTATCCTGGAAAGCTGTTGCTCAGCCTCATCTGCCCATGGCACTGCTCGCACAGAGGCACAGAGACTGGGGCTGCTTGCCTGTCTTGCCCCCTCAAACTTGAAACGTAGCTTTGGGGATCCGTGCAAGGTCACTCTGGCAGCCCTGCTCTGAAAATGCGAACGTCTGCAGATAACTCGCGCCAGAAAGAGCTAGGCTTGAAAGCTGTTGCTCAGCCTCATCTGCCCATGGCACTGCTCGCACAGAGGCACAGAGACTGGGGCTGCTTGCTTGTCTTGCCCCCTCAAACTTTAAACGTAACTTTCGGTGTCTGTGCATGGGGCCTCGGGCAGGCGTGCTCCGAAAATGCGAACGTCTGTAGATAGAACTCAGCCAGAAAGAGCTAGCCTGGAAAGCTGTTGCTCAGCCTCATCTGCCCATGGCACTGCTCGCACAGAGGCACAGAGACTGGGGCTGCTTGCTTGTCTTGCGACCTCAAACTTGAAACGTATCTTTGGGAAACCGTGCACTGTTACTCCGGCAGCCCTGCTCTGAAAATGCGAACGTCTGCGGATAACTCGCAGCCAGAAAGAGCTAGCCTGGAAAGCGGTTGCTCAGCCTCATCTGCCCATGGCACTGCTCGCACAGAGGCACAGAGACTGGGGCTGCTTGCTTGTCTTGCCCCCTCAAACTTTAAACATATCTTAGGGTCTCGTTGCCGGGAACTTCCGGCAGCCCTACTCCGAAAATGCGAACATCCGCAGATAGCTCACAGCCAGAAAGAGCTAGCCTGGAAAGCTGTTGCTAAGCCTCATTTGCCCATGGCACTGCTCGCACAGAGGCTCAGAGACTGGGGCTGTTTGCTTGTCTTGACACCTGAAACTTCAAAATTATATTTGGGTGTCCGTTCCAGGGGGCCTCCGGCAGCTCTGCTCTGAAAATGCGAACGTCTGCAGATAGCTCGCAGCCAGAAAGAGCTAGCCTGGAAAGCTGTTGCTCAGCCTCATCTGCCCATGGCACTGCTCGCACAGAGGCACAGAGACTGGGGCTGCTTGCATGTCTTGCCACCTGAAAATTCAGTCGTATTTTAAGTAGCCTGTGCCTTGCAACTCCGGCAGACCTGCTCCAAAAATGCGAACGTCTGCAGATAGCTCGCAGCCCGAAAGAGCTAGCCTGGAAAGCTGTTGCTCAGCCTCATCTGCCCATGCACTGTTCGCGCAGAGGCACAGAGACTGTGGCTGCTTGCTTGTCTTGCCACCTCAAACTTTGAACATAGCTTAGGGTCTCGTTGCCCTGAACCTCCGGCAGACCTACTCCGAAAATGCGAACATCTGCAGATAGCTGACAGCCAGAAAGAGCTAGCCTGGAAAGCTGTTGCTCAGCCTCATCTGCCCATGGCACTGCTCGCACAGAGGCTCAGAGACTGGGGCTGCTTACTTGACTTGCCACCTCAAACTTCAAACGTATCTTAGATAGTCCGTGCCGGGCGTGTCCAGCAGCCCATCTCTGAAAATGCAAACGTCTACAGATAGCTCGCAGGCAGAAAGAGCTATCCTGGAAAGCTGTTGCTCAGCCTCATCTGCCCATGGCACTGCTCGCACAGAGGCACAGAGTCTGGGGCTGCTTGCTTGTCTTGCGACCTCAAACTTGAAACGTATCTTTGGGAAACCGTGCACTATTACTCCGGCAGTCCTTCTCTGAAAATGCGAAAGTCTGCGGATAACTCGCAGGCAGAAAGAGCTAGCCTGGAAAGCTGTTGCTCAGCCTCATCTGCCCATGGCACTGCTCGCACAGAGGCACAGAGACTGGGGCTGCTTGCTTGTCTTGCCCCCTCAAACTTTAAACATATCTTAGGGTCTCGTTGCCGGGAACTTCCGGCAGCCCTACTCCGAAAATGCGAACATCCGCAGATAGCTTACAGCCAGAAAGAGCTAGCCTGGAAAGCTGTTGCTAAGCCTCATTTGCCCATGGCACTGCTCGCACAGAGGCTCAGAGACTGGGGCTGCTTGCTTGTCTTGACACCTGAAACTTCAAAATTATCTTTGGGTGTCCGTGCCAGGGGGCCTCCGGCAGCTCTGCTCTGAAAATGCGAACGTCTGCAGATAGCTCGCAGCCAGAAAGAGCTAGCCTGGAAAGCTGTTGCTCAGCCTCATCTGCCCATGGCACTGCTCGCACAGAGGCACAGAGACTGGGGCTGCTTGCATGTCTTGCCACCTGAAAATTCAGTCGTATTTTAAGTGGCCTGTGCCTTGCAACTCCGGCAGACCTGCTCCAAAAATGCGAACGTCTACAGATAGCTCGCAGCCAGAAAGAGCTAGCCTGGAAAGCTGTTGCTCAGCCTCATCTGCCCATGGCACTGCTCGCACAGAGGCTCAGAGACTGGGGCTGCTTACTTGACTTGCCACCTTAAAGTTCAAACGTATCTTAGATAGTCCGTGCCGGGCGTTTCCAGCAGCCCATCTCTGAAAATGCAAAAGTCTACAGATAGCTCGCAGGCAGAAAGAGCTATCCTGGAAAGCTGTTGCTCAGCCTCATCTGCCCATGGCACTGCTCGCACAGAGGCACAGAGACTGGGGCTGCTTGCTTGTCTTGCCACCTCAACCTTCAAACGTTGCTTTGGGTGTTCGTGCCAGGGGGCCTACGGCAGCTCTGCTCTGAAAATGCGAACGTCTGCAGATAGCTCTCAGGCAGAAAGAGCTAGTCTGGAAAGCTGTTGCTCAGCCTCATCTGCCCATGGCACTGCTCGCGCAGAGGCACAGAGACTGGGGCTGCTTGCTTGTCTTGACACCTCAAACTTTAAACATATCTTAGGGTCTCGTTGCCGGGAACTTCCGGCAGCCCTACTCCGAAAATGCGAACATCCGCAGATAGCTCACAGCCAGAAAGAGCTAGCCTGGAAAGCTGTTGCTAAGCCTCATTTGCCCATGGCACTGCTCGCACAGAGGCTCAGAGACTGGGGCTGCTTGCTTGTCTTGACACCTGAAACTTCAAAATTATCTTTGGGTGTCCGTTCCAGGGGGCCTCCGGCAGCTCTGCTCTGAAAATGCGAACGTCTGCAGATAGCTGGCAGCCAGAAAGAGCTATCCTGGAAAGCTGTTGCTCAGCCTCATCTGCCCATGGCACTGCTCGCACAGAGGCACAGAGACTGGGGCTGCTTGCTTGACTTGCAACCTCAAACTTCAAATTTATCTTAGATAATCCGTGCCGGGCGTTTCCAGCTGCCCATCTCTGTAAACGCGAACGTCTACAGATAGCTCGCAGCCAGAAAGAGCTATCCTGGAAAGCTGTTGCTCAGCCTCATCTGCCCATGGCACTGCTCGCACAGAGGCACAGAGACTGGGGCTGCTTGCCTGTCTTGCCCCCTCAAACTTGAAACGTAGCTTTGGGGATCCGTGCAAGGTCACTCTGGCAGCCCTGCTCTGAAAATGGAACGTCTGCAGATAACTCGCGCCAGAAAGAGCTAGGCTTGAAAGCTGTTGCTCAGCCTCATCTGCCCATGGCACTGCTCGCACAGAGGCACAGAGACTGGGGCTGCTTGCTTGTCTTGCGACCTCAAACTTGAAACGTATCTTTGGGAAACCGTGCACTGTTACTCCGGCAGCCCTGCTCTGAAAATGCGAAAATCTGCGGATAACTCGCAGCCAGAAAGAGCTAGCCTGGAAAGCGGTTCCTCAGCCTCATCTGCCCATGGCACTGCTCTCACAGAGGCACAGAGACTGGGGCTGCTTGCTTGTCTTGCCCCCTCAAACTTTAAACATATCTTAGGGTCTCGTTGCCGGGAACTTCCGGCAGCCCTACTCCGAAAATGCGAACATCCGCAGATAGCTCACAGCCAGAAAGAGCTAGCCTGGAAAGCTGTTGCTAAGCCTCATTTGCCCATGGCACTGCTCGCACAGAGGCTCAGAGACTGGGGCTGCTTGCTTGTCTTGACACCTGAAACTTCAAAATTATCTTTGGGTGTCCGTTCCAGGGGGCCTCCGGCAGCTCTGCTCTGAAAATGCGAACGTCTGCAGATAGCTCGCAGCCAGAAAGAGCTAGCCTGGAAAGCTGTTGCTCAGCCTCATCTGCCCATGGCACTGCTCGCACAGAGGCACAGAGACTGGGGCTGCTTGCATGTCTTGCCACCTGAAAATTCAGTCGTATTTTAAGTAGCCTGTGCCTTGCAACTCCGGCAGACCTGCTCCAAAAATGCGAACGTCTGCAGATAGCTCGCAGCCCGAAAGAGCTAGCCTGGAAAGCTGTTGCTCAGTCTCATCTGCCCATGGCACTGCTCGCACAGAGGCACAGAGACTGGGGCTGCTTGCTTGTCTTGCCACCTCAACCTTCAAACGTTGCTTTGGGTGTTCGTGCCAGGGGGCCTCCGGCAGCTCTGCTGTGAAAATGTGAATGTCTGCAGATAGTTCGCAGCCAGAAAGAGCTAGCCTGGAAAGCTGTTGCTCAGCCTCATCTGCCCATGGCACTGCTCGCGCAGAGGCACAGAGACTGGGGCTGCTTGCTTGTCTTGCGACCTCAAACTTGAAACGTATCTTTGGGAAACCGTGCACTGTTACTCCGGCAGCGCTGCTCTGAAAATGCGAACGTCTGCGGATAACTCGCAGCCAGAAAGAGCTAGCCTGGAAAGCTGTTGATCAGCCTCATCTGCCCATGGCACTGCTCGCAAAGAGGCACAGAGACTGGGGCTGCTTGCTTGTCTTGCCAACTCAAACTTGAAACGTAGCATTGGGGATCCATGCAAGGTCACTCCGGCAGCCCTGGTCTGAAAATGAGAACGTCTGCAGATAACTCGCAGGCAGAAAGAGCTAGCCTTGAAAGCTTTTGCTCAGCCTCATCTGCCCATGGCACTGCTCGCATAGAGACACAGAGACTGGGGCTGCTTGCTTGTCCTGCCACTTCAAACTTCAAACGTATCTTTCGGTGACTGTGCATGGGGCCTCGGGCAGGCGTGCTCCGAAAATACGAACGTCTGCAGATAGCTCGCAGGCAGAAAGAGCTAACCTGGAAAGCTGTTGCTCGGCCTCATCTGCCCATGGCACTGCTCGCACAGAGGCACAGAGACTGGGGCTGCTTGCTGGTCTTGCCACCTCAAACTTAAAACGTAAATTTGGGTGTCCGTGCCGGGCGCCTCCAACACCCATACTCCCAAAATGCGAACGTCTGCAGATAGCTCGCAGCCAGAAAGAGCTAGCCTGGAAAGCGGTTGCTCAGCCTCATCTGCCCATGGCAATGCTCGCACAGAGGCACAGAGACTGGGGCTGCTTGTTTCTCTTACCACCTCAAACTTGAAATGTAGCTTAGGTGGTCTATGCCGGACTCCTCCGACAGCCCTGCTGTGAAAATGTGAACGTCTGCAGATAGCCCTTAGCCAGAAAGAGCTAGCCTGGAAAGCTGTTGCTCAGCTTCATCTGCCCATGGCACTGCTCGCACAGAGGCACAGAGACTGGGGCTGCTTGCTTGTCTTGCCAACTCAAAATTCAAACGTAACTTTCGGTGACTGTGAAATGGGCCTCCGGCAGCCCTGCTCTGAAAATGCGAACATCTGCAGATAGCTCGCAGCCAGAAAGAGCTAGCCTTGAAAGCTTTTGCTCAGCCTCATCTGACCATGGCACTGCTCGCACAGAGGCACAGAGACTGGGGCTGCTTGTTGGTCTTGCCACAACAAACTTCAAACGTAGCTTAGGTGGTCCTTACTGGGATCCTGCGGCAGCCCTGCTTAAAAAATGGAAACGTCTGCAGATAGCTCGCAGCCAGAAAGAGCTAGCCTGGAAAGCTGTTGCTCAGCATCATCTGCCCAAGGCACTGCTCGCACAGAGGCACAGAGACTGGGGCTGCTTGCATGTCTTGCCACCTGAAAATTCAGTCGTATTTTAAGTGGCCTGTGCCTTGCAACTCCGGCAGACCTGCTCCAAAAATGCGAACGTCTGCAGATAGCTCGCAGCCAGAAAGAGCTAGCCTGGAAAGCGGTTGCTCAGCCTCATCTGCCCATGGCACTGCTCGCACAGAGGCTCAGAGACTGAGGCTGCTTACTTGTTTTGTTACCTGAAACTTCAAAATTACCTTTGGGTGTCCGTTCCAGGGTCCTCCGGCAGCTGTGCTCTGAAAATGCGAACGTCTGCAGATAGATGGCAGCCAGAAAGAGCTAGCCTGGAAAGCTGTTGCTCAGCCTCATCTGACCATGGCATTGCTCGCACAGAGGCACAGAGACTGGGGCTGCTTGCTTGTTTTGCCCCCTCAACCTTCAAACGTTGATTTGGGTGTTAGTGCCAGGGGGCCTCCGGCAGCTCTGCTCTGAAAATGCGAACGTCTGCAGATAGCTCGCAGGCAGAAAGAGCTAGCCTGGAAAGCTGTTGCTCAGCCTCATCTGCCCATGGCACTGTTCGCACAGAGGCACAGAGACTGTGGCTGCTTGATTGTCTTGCCATCTCAAACTTTAAACATAGCTTAGGGTCTCGTTGCCCTGAACCTTCGGCAGCCCTACTCCGAAAATGCGAACATCTGCAGATAGCTGACAGCCAGAAAGAGCTAGCCTGGAAAGCTGTTGCTCAGCCTCATCTGCCCATGGCACTGCTCGCACAGAGACTCAGAGACTGGGGCTGCTTACTTGACTTGCCACCTCAAACTTCAAACGTATCTTAGATAGTCCGTGCCGGGCGTTTCCAGCAGCCCATCTCTGAAAATGCGAACGTCTACAGATAGCTCGCAGGCAGAAAGAGCTATCCTGGAAAGCTGTTGCTCAGCCTCATCTGCCCATGGCACTGCTCGCACAGAGGCACAGAGACTGGGGCTGCTTGCTTGTCTTGCCACCTCAACCTTCAAACGTTGCTTTGGGTGTTCGTGCCAGGGGGCCTCCGGCAGCTCTGCTCTGAAAATGCGAACGTCTGCAGATAGCTCTCAGGCAGAAAGAGCTAGCCTGGAAAGCTGTTGCTCAGCCTCATCTGCCCATGGCACTGCTCGCGCAGAGGCACAGAGACTGGGGCTGCTTGCTTGTCTTGACACCTCAAACTTCAAACGTATATTTGTGTGTCCGTGCTGGGTGCCTCCAACACCCCTACTCCCAACATGCGAACGTGTGCAGATAGCTCGCAGCCAGAAAGAGCTAGCCTGGAAAGCTGTTGCTCAGCCTCATCTGCCCATGGCACTGCTCTCACAGAGGCACAGAGACTGGGGCTACTTGTTCTCTTGCCACCTCAAACTTGAAATGTAGCTTAGGTGGTCTGTGCCGGGCGCCTCCGGCAGCCCTGCTGTGAAAATGTGAATGTCTGCAGATAGTTCGCAGCCAGAAAGAGCTAGCCTGGAAAGCTGTTGCTCAGCCTCATCTGCCCATGGCACTGCTCGCACAGAGGCACAGAGACTGGGGCTGCTTGCTTGTCTTGCCCCCTCAAACTTGAAACGTAGCTTTGGGGATCCGTGCAAGGTCACTCCGGCAGCCCTGCTCTGAAAATGCGAACGTCTGCAGATAACTCGCAGGCAGAAAGAGCTAGGCTTGAAAGCTTTTGCTCAGCCTCATCTGCCAATGGCACTGCTCGCACAGAGGCACAGAGACTGGGGCTGCTTGCTTCTCTTGCCACCTCAAACTTCAAACGTAACATTCGGTGTCTGTGCATGGGGCCTCGGGCAGGCGTGCTCTGAAAATGCGAACGTCTGTAGATAGCTCTCAGGCAGAAAGAGCTAGCCTGGAAAGCTGTTGCTCAGCCTCATCTGCCCATGGCACTGCTCGCACAGAGGCACAGAGACCGGGGCTGCTTGCTTGTCTTGCGACCTCAAACTTGAAACGTATCTTTGGGAAACCGTGCACTGTTACTCCAGCAGCGCTGCTCTGAAAATGCGAACGTCTGCGGATAACTCGCAGCCAGAAAGAGCTAGCCTGGAAAGCTGTTGCTCAGCCTCATCTGCCCATGGCACTGCTCGCAAAGAGGCACAGAGACTGGGGCTGCTTGCTTGTCTTGCCCCCTCAAACTTGAAACGTAGCATTGGGGATCCATGCAAGGTCACTCCGGCAGCCCTGGTCTGAAAATGCGAACGTCTGCAGATAACTCGCAGGCAGAAAGAGCTAGCCTTGAAAGCTTTTGCTCAGCCTCATCTGCCAATGGCACTGCTCGCACAGAGACACAGAGACTGGGGCTGCTTGCTTGTCCTGCCACTTCAAACTTCAAACGTATCTTTCGGTGACTGTGCATGGGGCCTCGGGCAGGCGTGCTCCGAAAATACGAACGTCTGCAGATAGCTCGCAGGCAGAAAGAGCTAGCCTGGAAAGCTGTTGCTCGGCCTCATCTGCCCATGGCACTGCTCGCACAGAGGCACAGAGACTGGGGCTGCTTGCTGGTCTTGCCACCTCAAACTTCAAACGTAAATTTGGGTGTCCGTGCCGGGCGCCTCCAACACCCATACTCCCAAAATGTGAACGTCTGCAGATAGCTCGCAGCCAGAAAGAGCTAGCCTGGAAAGCGGTTGTTCAGCCTCATCTGCCCATGGCAATGCTCGCACAGAGGCACAGAGACTGGGGCTGCTTGTTTCTCTTACCACCTCAAACTTGAAATGTAGCTTAGGTGGTCTATGCCGGACTCCTCCGACAGCCCTGCTGTGAAAATGTGAACGTCTGCAGATAGCCCTTAGCCAGAAAGAGCTAGCCTGGAAAGCTGTTGCTCAGCCTCATCTGCCCATGGCACTGCTCGCACAGAGGCACAGAGACTGGGGCTGCTTGCTTGTCTTGCCAACTCAAAATTCAAACGTAACTTTCGGTGACTGTGGAATGGGCCTCCGGCAGCCCTACTCCGAAAATGCGAACATCTGCAGATAGCTCGCAGCCAGAAAGAGCTAGCCTTGAAAGCTTTTGCTCAGCCTCATCTGACCATGGCACTGCTTGCACAGAGGCACAGAGACTGGGGCTGCTTGTTGGTCTTGCCACAACAAACTTCAAACGTAGCTTAGGTGGTCCTTACTGGGATCCTGCGGCAGCCCTGCTTAAAAAATGGAAACGTCTGCAGATAGCTCGCAGCCAGAAAGAGCTAGCCTGGAAAGCTGTTGCTCAGCCTCATCTGCCCAAGGCACTGCTCGCACAGAGGCACAGAGACTGGGGCTGCTTGCATGTCTTGCCACCTGAAAATTCAGTCGTATTTTAAGTGGCCTGTGCCTTGCAACTCCGGCAGACCTGCTCCAAAAATGCGAACGTCTGCAGATAGCTCGCAGCCAGAAAGAGCTAGCCTGGAAAGCTGTTGCTCAGCCTCATCTGCCCATGGCACTGCTCGCACAGAGGCTCAGAGACTGGGGCTGCTTGCTTGTTTTGCAACCTCAAACTTCAAACGTATATTTGGGTGTCCGTGTCAAGCGCCTCCAACACCCCTACTTCCAAAATGCAAACGTCTGCAGATAGCTCTTAGCCAGAAAGAGCTAGCCTGGAAAGCGGTTGCTCAGCCTCATCTGCCCATGGCACTGCTGCACAGAGGCTCAGAGACTGAGGCTGCTTGCTTGTTTTTTTACCTGAAACTTCAAAATTACCTTTGGGTGTCCGTTCCAGGGGGCCTCCGGCAGCTGTGCTCTGAAAATGCGAATGTCTGCAGATAGCTGGCAGCCAGAAAGAGCTAGCCTGGAAAGCTGTTGCTCAGCCTCATCTGACCATGGCATTGCTCGCACAGAGGCACAGAGACTGGGGCTGCTTGCTTGTCTTGCCCCCTCAACCTTCAAACGTTGCTTTGGGTGTTCGTGCCAGGGGGCCTCCGGCAGCTCTGCTCTGAAAATGCGAACGTCTGCAGATAGCTCTCAGGCAGAAAGAGCTAGCCTGGAAAGCTGTTGCTCAGCCTCATCTGCCCATGGCACTGTTCGCACAGAGGCACAGAGACTGTGGCTGCTTGATTGTCTTGCCATCTCAAACTTTAAACATAGCTTAGGGTCTCGTTGCCCTGAACCTTCGGCAGCCCTACTCCGAAAATGCGAACATCTGCAGATAGCTGACAGCCAGAAAGAGCTAGCCTGGAAAGCTGTTGCTCAGCCTCATCTGCCCATGGCACTGCTCGCACAGAGACTCAGAGACTGGGGCTGCTTACTTGACTTGCCACCTCAAACTTCAAACGTATCTTAGATAGTCCGTGCCGGGCGTTTCCAGCAGCCCATCTCTGAAAATGCGAACGTCTACAGATAGCTCGCAGGCAGAAAGAGCTATCCTGGAAAGCTGTTGCTCAGCCTCATCTGCCCATGGCACTGCTCGCACAGAGGCACAGAGACTGGGGCTGCTTGCTTGTCTTGCCACCTCAACCTTCAAACGTTGCTTTGGGTGTTCGTGCCAGGGGGCCTCCGGCAGCTCTGCTCTGAAAATGCGAACGTCTGCAGATAGCTCTCAGGCAGAAAGAGCTAGCCTGGAAAGCTGTTGCTCAGCCTCATCTGCCCATGGCACTGCTCGCGCAGAGGCACAGAGACTGGGGCTGCTTGCTTGTCTTGACACCTCAAACTTCAAACGTATATTTGGGTGTCCGTGCTGGGTGCCTCCAACACCCCTACTCCCAACATGCGAACGTGTGCAGATAGCTCGCAGCCAGAAAGAGCTAGCCTGGAAAGCTGTTGCTCAGCCTCATCTGCCCATGGCACTGCTCTCACAGAGGCACAGAGACTGGGGCTACTTGTTCTCTTGCCACCTCAAACTTGAAATGTAGCTTAGGTGGTCTGTGCCGGGCGCCTCCGGCAGCCCTGCTGTGAAAATGTGAATGTCTGCAGATAGTTCGCAGCCAGAAAGAGCTAGCCTGGAAAGCTGTTGCTCAGCCTCATCTGCCCATGGCACTGCTCGCACAGAGGCACAGAGACTGGGGCTGCTTGCTTGTCTTGCCCCCTCAAACTTGAAACGTAGCTTTGGGGATCCGTGCAAGGTCACTCCGGCAGCCCTGCTCTGAAAATGCGAACGTCTGCAGATAACTCGCAGGCAGAAAGAGCTAGGCTTGAAAGCTTTTGCTCAGCCTCATCTGCCAATGGCACTGCTCGCACAGAGGCACAGAGACTGGGGCTGCTTGCTTCTCTTGCCACCTCAAACTTCAAACGTAACATTCGGTGTCTGTGCATGGGGCCTCGGGCAGGCGTGCTCTGAAAATGCGAACGTCTGTAGATAGCTCTCAGGCAGAAAGAGCTAGCCTGGAAAGCTGTTGCTCAGCCTCATCTGCCCATGGCACTGCTCGCACAGAGGCACAGAGACCGGGGCTGCTTGCTTGTCTTGCGACCTCAAACTTGAAACGTATCTTTGGGAAACCGTGCACTGTTACTCCAGCAGCGCTGCTCTGAAAATGCGAACGTCTGCGGATAACTCGCAGCCAGAAAGAGCTAGCCTGGAAAGCTGTTGCTCAGCCTCATCTGCCCATGGCACTGCTCGCAAAGAGGCACAGAGACTGGGGCTGCTTGCTTGTCTTGCCCCCTCAAACTTGAAACGTAGCATTGGGGATCCATGCAAGGTCACTCCGGCAGCCCTGGTCTGAAAATGCGAACGTCTGCAGATAACTCGCAGGCAGAAAGAGCTAGCCTTGAAAGCTTTTGCTCAGCCTCATCTGCCAATGGCACTGCTCGCACAGAGACACAGAGACTGGGGCTGCTTGCTTGTCCTGCCACTTCAAACTTCAAACGTATCTTTCGGTGACTGTGCATGGGGCCTCGGGCAGGCGTGCTCCGAAAATACGAACGTCTGCAGATAGCTCGCAGGCAGAAAGAGCTAGCCTGGAAAGCTGTTGCTCGGCCTCATCTGCCCATGGCACTGCTCGCACAGAGGCACAGAGACTGGGGCTGCTTGCTGGTCTTGCCACCTCAAACTTCAAACGTAAATTTGGGTGTCCGTGCCGGGCGCCTCCAACACCCATACTCCCAAAATGTGAACGTCTGCAGATAGCTCGCAGCCAGAAAGAGCTAGCCTGGAAAGCGGTTGTTCAGCCTCATCTGCCCATGGCAATGCTCGCACAGAGGCACAGAGACTGGGGCTGCTTGTTTCTCTTACCACCTCAAACTTGAAATGTAGCTTAGGTGGTCTATGCCGGACTCCTCCGACAGCCCTGCTGTGAAAATGTGAACGTCTGCAGATAGCCCTTAGCCAGAAAGAGCTAGCCTGGAAAGCTGTTGCTCAGCCTCATCTGCCCATGGCACTGCTCGCACAGAGGCACAGAGACTGGGGCTGCTTGCTTGTCTTGCCAACTCAAAATTCAAACGTAACTTTCGGTGACTGTGGAATGGGCCTCCGGCAGCCCTACTCCGAAAATGCGAACATCTGCAGATAGCTCGCAGCCAGAAAGAGCTAGCCTTGAAAGCTTTTGCTCAGCCTCATCTGACCATGGCACTGCTTGCACAGAGGCACAGAGACTGGGGCTGCTTGTTGGTCTTGCCACAACAAACTTCAAACGTAGCTTAGGTGGTCCTTACTGGGATCCTGCGGCAGCCCTGCTTAAAAAATGGAAACGTCTGCAGATAGCTCGCAGCCAGAAAGAGCTAGCCTGGAAAGCTGTTGCTCAGCCTCATCTGCCCAAGGCACTGCTCGCACAGAGGCACAGAGACTGGGGCTGCTTGCATGTCTTGCCACCTGAAAATTCAGTCGTATTTTAAGTGGCCTGTGCCTTGCAACTCCGGCAGACCTGCTCCAAAAATGCGAACGTCTGCAGATAGCTCGCAGCCAGAAAGAGCTAGCCTGGAAAGCTGTTGCTCAGCCTCATCTGCCCATGGCACTGCTCGCACAGAGGCTCAGAGACTGGGGCTGCTTGCTTGTTTTGCAACCTCAAACTTCAAACGTATATTTGGGTGTCCGTGTCAAGCGCCTCCAACACCCCTACTTCCAAAATGCAAACGTCTGCAGATAGCTCTTAGCCAGAAAGAGCTAGCCTGGAAAGCGGTTGCTCAGCCTCATCTGCCCATGGCACTGCTGCACAGAGGCTCAGAGACTGGGGCTGCTTGCTTGTTTTTTTACCTGAAACTTCAAAATTACCTTTGGGTGTCCGTTCCAGGGGGCCTCCGGCAGCTGTGCTCTGAAAATGCGAACGTCTGCAGATAGCTGGCAGCCAGAAAGAGCTAGCCTGGAAAGCTGTTGCTCAGCCTCATCTGACCATGGCATTGCTCGCACAGAGGCACAGAGACTGGGGCTGCTTGCTTGTCTTGCCCCCTCAACCTTCAAACGTTGCTTTGGGTGTTCGTGCCAGGGGGCCTCCGGCAGCTCTGCTCTGAAAATGCGAACGTCTGCAGATAGCTCTCAGGCAGAAAGAGCTAGCCTGGAAAGCTGTTGCTCAGCCTCATCTGCCCATGGCACTGCTCGCACAGAGGCACAGAGACTGGGGCTGCTTGCTTGTTTTGTTACCTGAAACTTCAAAATTAACTTTGGGTGTCCGTTGCATGGGGCCTCCGGCAGCTGTGCTCTGAAAATGCGAACGTCTGCAGATAGCTCGCAGCCAGAAAGAGCTAGGCTTGAAAGCTGTTGCTCAGCCTCATCTGCCCATGGCACTGCTCGCACAGAGGCACAGAGACTGGGGCTGCTTGCTTGTCTTGCCACCTCAACCTTCAAACGTTGCTTTGGGTGTTCGTGCCAGGGGGCCTCCGGCAGCTCTGCTCTGAAAATGCGAACGTCTGCAGATAGCTCTCAGCCAGAAAGAGCTAGCCTGGAAAGCTGTTGCTCAGCCTCATCTGCCCATGGCACTGCTCGCGCAGAGGCACAGAGACTGGGGCTGCTTGCTTGTCTTGCGACCTCAAACTTGAAACGTATCTTTGGGAAACCGTGCACTGTTACTCCGGCAGCGCTGCTCTGAAAATGCGAACGTCTGCGGATAACTCGCAGCCAGAAAGAGCTAGCCTGGAAAGCTGTTGATCAGCCTCATCTGCCCATGGCACTGCTCGCAAAGAGGCACAGAGACTGGGGCTGCTTGCTTGTCTTGCCCCCTCAAACTTGAAACGTAGCATTGGGGATCCATGCAAGGTCACTCCGGCAGCCCTGGTCTGAAAATGCGAACGTCTGCAGATAACTCGCAGGCAGAAAGAGCTAGCCTTGAAAGCTTTTGCTCAGCCTCATCTGCCAATGGCACTGCTCGCATAGAGACACAGAGACTGGGGCTGCTTGCTTGTCCTGCCACTTCAAACTTCAAACGTATCTTTCGGTGACTGTGCATGGGGCCTCGGGCAGGCGTGCTCCGAAAATACGAACGTCTGCAGATAGCTCGCAGGCAGAAAGAGCTAGCCTGGAAAGCTGTTGCTCGGCCTCATCTGCCCATGGCACTGCTCGCACAGAGGCACAGAGACTGGGGCTGCTTGCTGGTCTTGCCACCTCAAACTTAAAACGTAAATTTGGGTGTCCGTGCCGGGCGCCTCCAACACCCATACTCCCAAAATGCGAACGTCTGCAGATAGCTCGCAGCCAGAAAGAGCTAGCCTGGAAAGCGGTTGCTCAGCCTCATCTGCCCATGGCAATGCTCGCACAGAGGCACAGAGACTGGGGCTGCTTGTTTCTCTTACCACCTCAAACTTGAAATGTAGCTTAGGTGGTCTATGCCGGACTCCTCCGACAGCCCTGCTGTGAAAATGTGAACGTCTGCAGATAGCCCTTAGCCAGAAAGAGCTAGCCTGGAAAGCTGTTGCTCAGCCTCATCTGCCCATGGCACTGCTCGCACAGAGGCACAGAGACTGGGGCTGCTTGCTTGTCTTGCCAACTCAAAATTCAAACGTAACTTTCGGTGACTGTGGAATGGGCCTCCGGCAGCCCTGCTCTGAAAATGCGAACATCTGCAGATAGCTCGCAGCCAGAAAGAGCTAGCCTTGAAAGCTTTTGCTCAGCCTCATCTGCCCATGGCACTGCTCGCACAGAGGCACAGAGACTGGGGCTGCTTGTTGGTCTTGCCACAACAAACTTCAAACGTAGCTTAGGTGGTCCTTACTGGGATCCTGCGGCAGCCCTGCTTAAAAAATGGAAACGTCTGCAGATAGCTCGCAGCCAGAAAGAGCTAGCCTGGAAAGCTGTTGCTCAGCCTCATCTGCCCAAGGCACTGCTCGCACAGAGGCACAGAGACTGGGGCTGCTTGCATGTCTTGCCACCTGAAAATTCAGTCGTATTTTAAGTGGCCTGTGCCTTGCAACTCCAGCAGACCTGCTCCAAAAATGCGAACGTCTGCAGATAGCTCGCAGCCAGAAAGAGCTAGCCTGGAAAGCGGTTGCTCAGCCTCATCTGCCCATGGCACTGCTCGCACAGAGGCTCAGAGACTGAGGCTGCTTGCTTGTTTTGTTACCTGAAACTTCAAAATTACCTTTGGGTGTCCGTTCCAGGGGGCCTCCGGCAGCTGTGCTCTGAAAATGCGAACGTCTGCAGATAGCTGGCAGCCAGAAAGAGCTAGCCTGGAAAGCTGTTGCTCAGCCTCATCTGACCATGGCATTGCTCGCACAGAGGCACAGAGACTGGGGCTGCTTGCTTGTTTTGCCCCCTCAACCTTCAAACGTTGATTTGGGTGTTAGTGCCAGGGGGCCTCCGGCAGCTCTGCTCTGAAAATGCGAAAGTCTGCAGATAGCTCTCAGGCAGAAAGAGCTAGCCTGGAAAGCTGTTGCTCAGCCTCATCTGCCCATGGCACTGTTCGCACAGAGGCACAGAGACTGTGGCTGCTTGCTTGTCTTGCCATCTCAAACTTTAAACATAGCTTAGGGTCTCGTTGCCCTGAACCTCCGGCAACCCTACTCCGAAAATGCGAACATCTGCAGATAGCTGACAGCCAGAAAGAGCTAGCCTGGAAAGCTGTTGCTCAGCCTCATCTGCCCATGGCACTGCTCGCACAGAGACTCAGAGACTGGGGCTGCTTACTTGACTTGCCACCTCAAACTTCAAACGTATCTTAGATAGTCCGTGCCGGGCGTTTCCAGCAGCCCATCTCTGAAAATGCGAACGTCTACAGATAGCTCGCAGGCAGAAAGAGCTATCCTGGAAAGCTGTTGCTCAGCCTCATCTGCCCATGGCACTGCTCGCACAGAGGCACAGAGACTGGGGCTGCTTGCTTGTCTTGCCACCTCAACCTTCAAACGTTGCTTTGGGTGTTCGTGCCAGGGGGCCTCCGGCAGCTCTGCTCTGAAAATGCGAACGTCTGCAGATAGCTCGCAGCCAGAAAGAGCTAGCCTGGAAAGCTGTTGATCAGCCTCATCTGCCCATGGCACTGCTCGCACAGAGGCTCAGAGACTGGGGCTGCTTGCTTGTTTTGCAACCTCAAACTTCAAACGTATATTTGGGTGTCCGTGTCAAGCGCCTCCAACACCCCTACTTCCAAAATGCAAACGTCTGCAGATAGCTCTTAGCCAGAAAGAGCTAGCCTGGAAAGCGGTTGCTCAGCCTCATCTGCCCATGGCACTGCTGCACAGAGGCTCAGAGACTGAGGCTGCTTGCTTGTTTTTTTACCTGAAACTTCAAAATTACCTTTGGGTGTCCGTTCCAGGGGGCCTCCGGCAGCTGTGCTCTGAAAATGCGAATGTCTGCAGATAGCTGGCAGCCAGAAAGAGCTAGCCTGGAAAGCTGTTGCTCAGCCTCATCTGACCATGGCATTGCTCGCACAGAGGCACAGAGACTGGGGCTGCTTGCTTGTCTTGCCCCCTCAACCTTCAAACGTTGCTTTGGGTGTTCGTGCCAGGGGGCCTCCGGCAGCTCTGCTCTGAAAATGCGAACGTCTGCAGATAGCTCTCAGGCAGAAAGAGCTAGCCTGGAAAGCTGTTGCTCAGCCTCATCTGCCCATGGCACTGTTCGCACAGAGGCACAGAGACTGTGGCTGCTTGATTGTCTTGCCATCTCAAACTTTAAACATAGCTTAGGGTCTCGTTGCCCTGAACCTTCGGCAGCCCTACTCCGAAAATGCGAACATCTGCAGATAGCTGACAGCCAGAAAGAGCTAGCCTGGAAAGCTGTTGCTCAGCCTCATCTGCCCATGGCACTGCTCGCACAGAGACTCAGAGACTGGGGCTGCTTACTTGACTTGCCACCTCAAACTTCAAACGTATCTTAGATAGTCCGTGCCGGGCGTTTCCAGCAGCCCATCTCTGAAAATGCGAACGTCTACAGATAGCTCGCAGGCAGAAAGAGCTATCCTGGAAAGCTGTTGCTCAGCCTCATCTGCCCATGGCACTGCTCGCACAGAGGCACAGAGACTGGGGCTGCTTGCTTGTCTTGCCACCTCAACCTTCAAACGTTGCTTTGGGTGTTCGTGCCAGGGGGCCTCCGGCAGCTCTGCTCTGAAAATGCGAACGTCTGCAGATAGCTCTCAGGCAGAAAGAGCTAGCCTGGAAAGCTGTTGCTCAGCCTCATCTGCCCATGGCACTGCTCGCGCAGAGGCACAGAGACTGGGGCTGCTTGCTTGTCTTGACACCTCAAACTTCAAACGTATATTTGGGTGTCCGTGCTGGGTGCCTCCAACACCCCTACTCCCAACATGCGAACGTGTGCAGATAGCTCGCAGCCAGAAAGAGCTAGCCTGGAAAGCTGTTGCTCAGCCTCATCTGCCCATGGCACTGCTCTCACAGAGGCACAGAGACTGGGGCTACTTGTTCTCTTGCCACCTCAAACTTGAAATGTAGCTTAGGTGGTCTGTGCCGGGCGCCTCCGGCAGCCCTGCTGTGAAAATGTGAATGTCTGCAGATAGTTCGCAGCCAGAAAGAGCTAGCCTGGAAAGCTGTTGCTCAGCCTCATCTGCCCATGGCACTGCTCGCACAGAGGCACAGAGACTGGGGCTGCTTGCTTGTCTTGCCCCCTCAAACTTGAAACGTAGCTTTGGGGATCCGTGCAAGGTCACTCCGGCAGCCCTGCTCTGAAAATGCGAACGTCTGCAGATAACTCGCAGGCAGAAAGAGCTAGGCTTGAAAGCTTTTGCTCAGCCTCATCTGCCAATGGCACTGCTCGCACAGAGGCACAGAGACTGGGGCTGCTTGCTTCTCTTGCCACCTCAAACTTCAAACGTAACATTCGGTGTCTGTGCATGGGGCCTCGGGCAGGCGTGCTCTGAAAATGCGAACGTCTGTAGATAGCTCTCAGGCAGAAAGAGCTAGCCTGGAAAGCTGTTGCTCAGCCTCATCTGCCCATGGCACTGCTCGCACAGAGGCACAGAGACCGGGGCTGCTTGCTTGTCTTGCGACCTCAAACTTGAAACGTATCTTTGGGAAACCGTGCACTGTTACTCCAGCAGCGCTGCTCTGAAAATGCGAACGTCTGCGGATAACTCGCAGCCAGAAAGAGCTAGCCTGGAAAGCTGTTGCTCAGCCTCATCTGCCCATGGCACTGCTCGCAAAGAGGCACAGAGACTGGGGCTGCTTGCTTGTCTTGCCCCCTCAAACTTGAAACGTAGCATTGGGGATCCATGCAAGGTCACTCCGGCAGCCCTGGTCTGAAAATGCGAACGTCTGCAGATAACTCGCAGGCAGAAAGAGCTAGCCTTGAAAGCTTTTGCTCAGCCTCATCTGCCAATGGCACTGCTCGCACAGAGACACAGAGACTGGGGCTGCTTGCTTGTCCTGCCACTTCAAACTTCAAACGTATCTTTCGGTGACTGTGCATGGGGCCTCGGGCAGGCGTGCTCCGAAAATACGAACGTCTGCAGATAGCTCGCAGGCAGAAAGAGCTAGCCTGGAAAGCTGTTGCTCGGCCTCATCTGCCCATGGCACTGCTCGCACAGAGGCACAGAGACTGGGGCTGCTTGCTGGTCTTGCCACCTCAAACTTCAAACGTAAATTTGGGTGTCCGTGCCGGGCGCCTCCAACACCCATACTCCCAAAATGTGAACGTCTGCAGATAGCTCGCAGCCAGAAAGAGCTAGCCTGGAAAGCGGTTGTTCAGCCTCATCTGCCCATGGCAATGCTCGCACAGAGGCACAGAGACTGGGGCTGCTTGTTTCTCTTACCACCTCAAACTTGAAATGTAGCTTAGGTGGTCTATGCCGGACTCCTCCGACAGCCCTGCTGTGAAAATGTGAACGTCTGCAGATAGCCCTTAGCCAGAAAGAGCTAGCCTGGAAAGCTGTTGCTCAGCCTCATCTGCCCATGGCACTGCTCGCACAGAGGCACAGAGACTGGGGCTGCTTGCTTGTCTTGCCAACTCAAAATTCAAACGTAACTTTCGGTGACTGTGGAATGGGCCTCCGGCAGCCCTACTCCGAAAATGCGAACATCTGCAGATAGCTCGCAGCCAGAAAGAGCTAGCCTTGAAAGCTTTTGCTCAGCCTCATCTGACCATGGCACTGCTTGCACAGAGGCACAGAGACTGGGGCTGCTTGTTGGTCTTGCCACAACAAACTTCAAACGTAGCTTAGGTGGTCCTTACTGGGATCCTGCGGCAGCCCTGCTTAAAAAATGGAAACGTCTGCAGATAGCTCGCAGCCAGAAAGAGCTAGCCTGGAAAGCTGTTGCTCAGCCTCATCTGCCCAAGGCACTGCTCGCACAGAGGCACAGAGACTGGGGCTGCTTGCATGTCTTGCCACCTGAAAATTCAGTCGTATTTTAAGTGGCCTGTGCCTTGCAACTCCGGCAGACCTGCTCCAAAAATGCGAACGTCTGCAGATAGCTCGCAGCCAGAAAGAGCTAGCCTGGAAAGCTGTTGCTCAGCCTCATCTGCCCATGGCACTGCTCGCACAGAGGCTCAGAGACTGGGGCTGCTTGCTTGTTTTGCAACCTCAAACTTCAAACGTATATTTGGGTGTCCGTGTCAAGCGCCTCCAACACCCCTACTTCCAAAATGCAAACGTCTGCAGATAGCTCTTAGCCAGAAAGAGCTAGCCTGGAAAGCGGTTGCTCAGCCTCATCTGCCCATGGCACTGCTGCACAGAGGCTCAGAGACTGGGGCTGCTTGCTTGTTTTTTTACCTGAAACTTCAAAATTACCTTTGGGTGTCCGTTCCAGGGGGCCTCCGGCAGCTGTGCTCTGAAAATGCGAACGTCTGCAGATAGCTGGCAGCCAGAAAGAGCTAGCCTGGAAAGCTGTTGCTCAGCCTCATCTGACCATGGCATTGCTCGCACAGAGGCACAGAGACTGGGGCTGCTTGCTTGTCTTGCCCCCTCAACCTTCAAACGTTGCTTTGGGTGTTCGTGCCAGGGGGCCTCCGGCAGCTCTGCTCTGAAAATGCGAACGTCTGCAGATAGCTCTCAGGCAGAAAGAGCTAGCCTGGAAAGCTGTTGCTCAGCCTCATCTGCCCATGGCACTGCTCGCACAGAGGCACAGAGACTGGGGCTGCTTGCTTGTTTTGTTACCTGAAACTTCAAAATTAACTTTGGGTGTCCGTTGCATGGGGCCTCCGGCAGCTGTGCTCTGAAAATGCGAACGTCTGCAGATAGCTCGCAGCCAGAAAGAGCTAGGCTTGAAAGCTGTTGCTCAGCCTCATCTGCCCATGGCACTGCTCGCACAGAGGCACAGAGACTGGGGCTGCTTGCTTGTCTTGCCACCTCAACCTTCAAACGTTGCTTTGGGTGTTCGTGCCAGGGGGCCTCCGGCAGCTCTGCTCTGAAAATGCGAACGTCTGCAGATAGCTCTCAGCCAGAAAGAGCTAGCCTGGAAAGCTGTTGCTCAGCCTCATCTGCCCATGGCACTGCTCGCGCAGAGGCACAGAGACTGGGGCTGCTTGCTTGTCTTGCGACCTCAAACTTGAAACGTATCTTTGGGAAACCGTGCACTGTTACTCCGGCAGCGCTGCTCTGAAAATGCGAACGTCTGCGGATAACTCGCAGCCAGAAAGAGCTAGCCTGGAAAGCTGTTGATCAGCCTCATCTGCCCATGGCACTGCTCGCAAAGAGGCACAGAGACTGGGGCTGCTTGCTTGTCTTGCCCCCTCAAACTTGAAACGTAGCATTGGGGATCCATGCAAGGTCACTCCGGCAGCCCTGGTCTGAAAATGCGAACGTCTGCAGATAACTCGCAGGCAGAAAGAGCTAGCCTTGAAAGCTTTTGCTCAGCCTCATCTGCCAATGGCACTGCTCGCATAGAGACACAGAGACTGGGGCTGCTTGCTTGTCCTGCCACTTCAAACTTCAAACGTATCTTTCGGTGACTGTGCATGGGGCCTCGGGCAGGCGTGCTCCGAAAATACGAACGTCTGCAGATAGCTCGCAGGCAGAAAGAGCTAGCCTGGAAAGCTGTTGCTCGGCCTCATCTGCCCATGGCACTGCTCGCACAGAGGCACAGAGACTGGGGCTGCTTGCTGGTCTTGCCACCTCAAACTTAAAACGTAAATTTGGGTGTCCGTGCCGGGCGCCTCCAACACCCATACTCCCAAAATGCGAACGTCTGCAGATAGCTCGCAGCCAGAAAGAGCTAGCCTGGAAAGCGGTTGTTCAGCCTCATCTGCCCATGGCAATGCTCGCACAGAGGCACAGAGACTGGGGCTGCTTGTTTCTCTTACCACCTCAAACTTGAAATGTAGCTTAGGTGGTCTATGCCGGACTCCTCCGACAGCCCTGCTGTGAAAATGTGAACGTCTGCAGATAGCCCTTAGCCAGAAAGAGCTAGCCTGGAAAGCTGTTGCTCAGCCTCATCTGCCCATGGCACTGCTCGCACAGAGGCACAGAGACTGGGGCTGCTTGCTTGTCTTGCCAACTCAAAATTCAAACGTAACTTTCGGTGACTGTGGAATGGGCCTCCGGCAGCCCTGCTCTGAAAATGCGAACATCTGCAGATAGCTCGCAGCCAGAAAGAGCTAGCCTTGAAAGCTTTTGCTCAGCCTCATCTGCCCATGGCACTGCTCGCACAGAGGCACAGAGACTGGGGCTGCTTGTTGGTCTTGCCACAACAAACTTCAAACGTAGCTTAGGTGGTCCTTACTGGGATCCTGCGGCAGCCCTGCTTAAAAAATGGAAACGTCTGCAGATAGCTCGCAGCCAGAAAGAGCTAGCCTGGAAAGCTGTTGCTCAGCCTCATCTGCCCAAGGCACTGCTCGCACAGAGGCACAGAGACTGGGGCTGCTTGCATGTCTTGCCACCTGAAAATTCAGTCGTATTTTAAGTGGCCTGTGCCTTGCAACTCCAGCAGACCTGCTCCAAAAATGCGAACGTCTGCAGATAGCTCGCAGCCAGAAAGAGCTAGCCTGGAAAGCGGTTGCTCAGCCTCATCTGCCCATGGCACTGCTCGCACAGAGGCTCAGAGACTGAGGCTGCTTGCTTGTTTTGTTACCTGAAACTTCAAAATTACCTTTGGGTGTCCGTTCCAGGGGGCCTCCGGCAGCTGTGCTCTGAAAATGCGAACGTCTGCAGATAGCTGGCAGCCAGAAAGAGCTAGCCTGGAAAGCTGTTGCTCAGCCTCATCTGACCATGGCATTGCTCGCACAGAGGCACAGAGACTGGGGCTGCTTGCTTGTTTTGCCCCCTCAACCTTCAAACGTTGATTTGGGTGTTAGTGCCAGGGGGCCTCCGGCAGCTCTGCTCTGAAAATGCGAAAGTCTGCAGATAGCTCTCAGGCAGAAAGAGCTAGCCTGGAAAGCTGTTGCTCAGCCTCATCTGCCCATGGCACTGTTCGCACAGAGGCACAGAGACTGTGGCTGCTTGCTTGTCTTGCCATCTCAAACTTTAAACATAGCTTAGGGTCTCGTTGCCCTGAACCTCCGGCAACCCTACTCCGAAAATGCGAACATCTGCAGATAGCTGACAGCCAGAAAGAGCTAGCCTGGAAAGCTGTTGCTCAGCCTCATCTGCCCATGGCACTGCTCGCACAGAGACTCAGAGACTGGGGCTGCTTACTTGACTTGCCACCTCAAACTTCAAACGTATCTTAGATAGTCCGTGCCGGGCGTTTCCAGCAGCCCATCTCTGAAAATGCGAACGTCTACAGATAGCTCGCAGGCAGAAAGAGCTATCCTGGAAAGCTGTTGCTCAGCCTCATCTGCCCATGGCACTGCTCGCACAGAGGCACAGAGACTGGGGCTGCTTGCTTGTCTTGCCACCTCAACCTTCAAACGTTGCTTTGGGTGTTCGTGCCAGGGGGCCTCCGGCAGCTCTGCTCTGAAAATGCGAACGTCTGCAGATAGCTCTCAGGCAGAAAGAGCTAGCCAGGAAAGCTGTTGCTCAGCCTCATCTGCCCATGGCACTGCTCGCGCAGAGGCACAGAGACTGGGGCTGCTTGCTTGTCTTGACACCTCAAACTTCAAACGTATATTTGGGTGTCCGTGCTGGGTGCCTCCAACACCCCTACTCCCAACATGCGAACGTGTGCAGATAGCTCGCAGCCAGAAAGAGCTAGCCTGGAAAGCTGTTGCTCAGCCTCATCTGCCCATGGCACTGCTCTCACAGAGGCACAGAGACTGGGGCTGCTTGTTCTCTTGCCACCTCAAACTTGAAATGTAGCTTAGGTGGTCTGTGCCGGGCGCCTCCGGCAGCCCTGCTGTGAAAATGTGAATGTCTGCAGATAGTTCGCAGCCAGAAAGAGCTAGCCTGGAAAGCTGTTGCTCAGCCTCATCTGCCCATGGCACTGCTCGCACAGAGGCACAGAGACTGGGGCTGCTTGCTTGTCTTGCCCCCTCAAACTTGAAACGTATCTTTGGGGATCCGTGCAAGGTCACTCCGGCAGCCCTGCTCTGAAAATGCGAACGTCTGCAGATAGCTGGCAGCCAGAAAGAGCTAGGCTTGAAAGCTTTTGCTCAGCCTCATCTGCCAATGGCACTGCTCGCACAGAGGCACAGAGACTGGGGCTGCTTGCTTCTCTTGCCACCTCAAACTTCAAACGTAACATTCGGTGTCTGTGCATGGGGCCTCGGGCAGGCGTGCTCTGAAAATGCGAACGTCTGTAGATAGCTCTCAGGCAGAAAGAGCTAGCCTGGAAAGCTGTTGCTCAGCCTCATCTGCCCATGGCACTGCTCGCACAGAGGCACAGAGACTGGGGCTGCTTGCTTGTCTTGCGACCTCAAACTTGAAACGTATCTTTGGGAAACCGTGCACTGTTACTCCGGCAGCGCTGCTCTGAAAATGCGAACGTCTGCGGATAACTCGCAGCCAGAAAGAGCTAGCCTGGAAAGCTGTTGCTCAGCCTCATCTGCCCATGGCACTGCTCGCAAAGAGGCACAGAGACTGGGGCTGCTTGCTTGTCTTGCCCCCTCAAACTTGAAACGTAGCATTGGGGATCCATGCAAGGTCACTCCGGCAGCCCTGGTCTGAAAATGCGAACGTCTGCAGATAACTCGCAGGCAGAAAGAGCTAGCCTTGAAAGCTTTTGCTCAGCCTCATCTGCCAATGGCACTGCTCGCACAGAGACACAGAGACTGGGTCTGCTTGCTTGTCCTGCCACTTCAAACTTCAAACGTATCTTTCGGTGACTGTGCATGGGGCCTCGGGCAGGCGTGCTCCGAAAATACGAACGTCTGCAGATAGCTCGCAGGCAGAAAGAGCTAGCCTGGAAAGCGGTTGCTCGGCCTCATCTGCCCATGGCACTGCTCGCACAGAGGCACAGAGACTGGGGCTGCTTGCTGGTCTTGCCACCTCAAACTTCAAACGTAAATTTGGGTGTCCGTGCCGGGCGCCTCCAACACCCATACTCCCAAAATGCGAACGTCTGCAGATAGCTCGCAGCCAGAAAGAGCTAGCCTGGAAAGCGGTTGTTCAGCCTCATCTGCCCATGGCAATGCTCGCACAGAGGCACAGAGACTGGGGCTGCTTGTTTCTCTTACCACCTCAAACTTGAAATGTAGCTTAGGTGGTCTATGCCGGACTCCTCCGACAGCCCTGCTGTGAGAATGTGAACGTCTGCAGATAGCCCTTAGCCAGAAAGAGCTAGCCTGGAAAGCTGTTGCTCAGCCTCATCTGCCCATGGCACTGCTCGCACAGAGGCACAGAGACTGGGGCTGCTTGCTTGTCTTGCCAACTCAAAATTCAAACGTAACTTTCGGTGACTGTGGAATGGGCCTCCGGCAGCCCTGCTCCGAAAATGCGAACATCTGCAGATAGCTCGCAGCCAGAAAGAGCTAGCCTTGAAAGCTTTTGCTCAGCCTCATCTGACCATGGCACTGCTTGCACAGAGGCACAGAGACTGGGGCTGCTTGTTGGTCTTGCCACAACAAACTTCAAACATAGCTTAGGTGGTCCTTACTGGGATCCTGCGGCAGCCCTGCTTAAAAAATGGAAACGTCTGCAGATAGCTCGCAGCCAGAAAGAGCTAGCCTGGAAAGCTGTTGCTCAGCCTCATCTGCCCAAGGCACTGCTCGCACAGAGGCACAGAGACTGGGGCTGCTTGCATGTCTTGCCACCTGAAAATTCAGTCGTATTTTAAGTGGCCTGTGCCTTGCAACTCCGGCAGACCTGCTCCAAAAATGCGAACGTCTGCAGATAGCTCGCAGCCAGAAAGAGCTAGCCTGGAAAGCTGTTGCTCAGCCTCATCTGCCCATGGCACTGCTCGCACAGAGGCTCAGAGACTGGGGCTGCTTGCTTGTTTTGCAACCTCAAACTTCAAACGTATATTTGGGTGTCCGTGTCAAGCGCCTCCAACACCCCTACTTCCAAAATGCAAACGTCTGCAGATAGCTCTTAGCCAGAAAGAGCTAGCCTGGAAAGCGGTTGCTCAGCCTCATCTGCCCATGGCACTGCTCGCACAGAGGCTCAGAGACTGAGGCTGCTTGCTTGTTTTGTTACCTGAAACTTCAAAATTACCTTTGGGTGTCCGTTCCAGGGGGCCTCCGGCAGCTGTGCTCTGAAAATGCGAACGTCTGCAGATAGCTGGCAGCCAGAAAGAGCTAGCCTGGAAAGCTGTTGCTCAGCCTCATCTGCCCATGGCACTGCTCACGCAGAGGCACAGAGACTGGGGCTGCTTGCTTGTCTTGACACCTCAAACTTCAAACGTATATTTGGGTGTCCGTGCTGGGTGCCTCCAACACCCCTACTCCCAACATGCGAACGTGTGCAGATAGCTCGCAGCCAGAAAGAGCTAGCCTGGAAAGCTGTTGCTCAGCCTCATCTGCCCATGGCACTGCTCTCACAGAGGCATAGAGACTGGGGCTGCTTGTTCTCTTGCCACCTCAAACTTGAAATGTAGCTTAGGTGGTCTGTGCCGGGCGCCTCCGGCAGCCCTGCTGTGAAAATGTGAATGTCTGCAGATAGTTCGCAGCCAGAAAGAGCTAGCCTGGAAAGCTGTTGCTCAGCCTCATCTGCCCATGGCACTGCTCGCACAGAGGCACAGAGACTGGGGCTGCTTGCTTGTCTTGCCCCCTCAAACTTGAAACGTAGCTTTGGGGATATGTGCAAGGTCACTCCGGCAGCCCTGCTCTGAAAATGCGAACGTCTGCAGATAACTCGCAGGCAGAAAGAGCTAGGCTTGAAAGCTTTTGCTCAGCCTCATCTGCCAATGGCACTGCTCGCACAGAGGCACAGAGACTGGGGCTGCTTGCTTCTCTTGCTACCTCAAACTTCAAACGTAACATTCGGTGTCTGTGCATGGGGCCTCGGGCAGGCGTGCTCTGAAAATGCGAACGTCTGTAGATAGCTCTCAGGCAGAAAGAGCTAGCCTGGAAAGCTGTTGCTCAGCCTCATCTGCCCATGGCACTGCTCGCACAGAGGCACAGAGACTGGGGCTGCTTGCTTGTCTTGCGACCTCAAACTTGAAACGTATCTTTGGGAAACCGTGCACTGTTACTCCGGCAGCGCTGCTCTGAAAATGCGAACGTCTGCGGATAACTCGCAGCCAGAAAGAGCTAGCCTGGAAAGCTGTTGCTCAGCCTCATCTGCCCATGGCACTGCTCGCAAAGAGGCACAGAGACTGGGGCTGCTTGCTTGTCTTGCCCCCTCAAACTTGAAACGTAGCATTGGGGATCCATGCAAGGTCACTCCGGCAGCCCTGGTCTGAAAATGCGAACGTCTGCAGATAACTCGCAGGCAGAAAGAGCTAGCCTTGAAAGCTTTTGCTCAGCCTCATCTGCCAATGGCACTGCTCGCACAGAGACACAGAGACTGGGGCTGCTTGCTTGTCCTGCCACTTCAAACTTCAAACGTATCTTTCAGTGACTGTGCATGGGGCCTCGGGCAGGCATGCTCCGAAAATACGAACGTCTGCAGATAGCTCGCAGGCAGAAAGAGCTAGCCTGGAAAGCTGTTGCTCGGCCTCATCTGCCCATGGCACTGCTCGCACAGAGGCACAGAGACTGGGGCTGCTTGCTGGTCTTGCCACCTCAAACTTCAAACGTAAATTTGGGTGTCCGTGCCGGGCGCCTCCAACACCCATACTCCCAAAATGCGAACGTCTGCAGATAGCTCGCAGCCAGAAAGAGCTAGCCTGGAAAGCGGTTGTTCAGCCTCATCTGCCCATGGCAATGCTCGCACAGAGGCACAGAGACTGGGGCTGCTTGTTTCTCTTACCACCTCAAACTTGAAATGTAGCTTAGGTGGTCTATGCCGGACTCCTCCGACAGCCCTGCTGTGAAAATGTGAACGTCTGCAGATAGCCCTTAGCCAGAAAGAGCTAGCCTGGAAAGCTGTTGCTCAGCCTCATCTGCCCATGGCACTGCTCGCACAGAGGCACAGAGACTGGGGCTGCTTGCTTGTCTTGCCAACTCAAAATTCAAACGTAACTTTCGGTGACTGTGGAATGGGCCTCCGGCAGCCCTGCTCCGAAAATGCGAACATCTGCAGATAACTCGCAGCCAGAAAGAGCTAGCCTTGAAAGCTTTTGCTCAGCCTCATCTGACCATGGCACTGCTTGCACAGAGGCACAGAGACTGGGGCTGCTTGTTGGTCTTGCCACAACAAACTTCAAACATAGCTTAGGTCGTCCTTACTGGGATCCTGCGGCAGCCCTGCTTAAAAAATGGAAACGTCTGCAGATAGCTCGCAGCCAGAAAGAGCTAGCCTGGAAAGCTGTTGCTCAGCCTCATCTGCCCAAGGCACTGCTCGCACAGAGGCACAGAGACTGGGGCTGCTTGCATGTCTTGCCACCTGAAAATTCAGTCGTATTTTAAGTGGCCTGTGCCTTGCAACTCCGGCAGACCTGCTCCAAAAATGCGAACGTCTGCAGATAGCTCGCAGCCAGAAAGAGCTAGCCTGGAAAGCTGTTGCTCAGCCTCATCTGCCCATGGCACTGCTCGCACAGAGGCTCAGAGACTGGGGCTGCTTGCTTGTTTTGCAACCTCAAACTTCAAACGTATATTTGGGTGTCCGTGTCAAGCGCCTCCAACACCCCTACTTCCAAAATGCCAACGTCTGCAGATAGCTCTTAGCCAGAAAGAGCTAGCCTGGAAAGCGGTTGCTCAGCCTCATCTGCCCATGGCACTGCTCGCACAGAGGCTCAGAGACTGAGGCTGCTTGCTTGTTTTGTTACCTGAAACTTCAAAATTACCTTTGGGTGTCCGTTCCAGGGGGCCTCCGGCAGCTGTGCTCTGAAAATGCGAACGTCTGCAGATAGCTGGCAGCCAGAAAGAGCTAGCCTGGAAAGCTGTTGCTCAGCCTCATCTGCCCATGGCATTGCTCGCACAGAGGCACAGAGACTGGGGCTGCTTGCTTGTCTTGCCCCCTCAACCTTCAAACGTTGCTTTGGGTGTTCGTGCCAGGGGGCCTCCGGCAGCTCTGCTCTGAAAATGCGAACGTCTGCAGATAGCTCTCAGGCAGAAAGAGCTAGCCTGGAAAGCTGTTGCTCAGCCTCATCTGCCCATGGCACTGCTCGCACAGAGGCACAGAGACTGGGGCTGCTTGCTTGTTTTGTTACCTGAAACTTCAAAATTAACTTTGGGTGTCCGTTGCATGGGGCCTCCGGCAGCTGTGCTCTGAAAATGCGAACGTCTGCAGATAACTCGCAGGCAGAAAGAGCTAGCCTGGAAAGCTGTTGCTCAGCCTCATCTGCCCATGGCACTGCTCGCACAGAGGCACAGAGACTGGGGCTGCTTGCTTGTCTTGCCACCTCAACCTTCAAACGTTGCTTTGGGTGTTCGTGCATGGGGCCTCGGGCAGGCGTGCTCTGAAAATGCGAAGGTCTGTAGATAGCTCTCAGGCAGAAAGACCTAGCCTGGAAAGCTGTTGCTCAGCCTCATCTGCCCATGTCACTGCTCGCACAGAGGCACAGAGACTGGGGCTGCTTGCTTGTCTTGCGACCTCAAACTTGAAACGTATCTTTGGGAAACCGTGCACTGTTACTCCGGCAGCGCTGCTCTGAAAATGCGAACGTCTGCGGATAACTCGCAGCCAGAAAGAGCTAGCCTGGAAAGCTGTTGCTCAGCCTCATCTGCATATGGCACTGCTCGCAAAGAGGCACAGAGACTGGGGCTGCTTGCTTGTCTTGCCCCCTCAAACTTGAAACGTAGCATTGGGGATCCATGCAAGGTCACTCCGGCAGCCCTGGTCTGAAAATGCGAACGTCTGCAGATAACTCGCAGGCAGAAAGAGCTAGCCTTGAAAGCTTTTGCTCAGCCTCATCTGCCAATGGCACTGCTCGCACAGAGACACAGAGACTGGGGCTGCTTGCTTGTCCTGCCACTTCAAACTTCAAACGTATCTTTCGGTGACTGTGCATGGGGCCTCGGGCAGGCGTGCTCCGAAAATACGAACGTCTGCAGATAGCTCGCAGGCAGAAAGAGCTAGCCTGGAAAGCTGTTGCTCGACCTCATCTGCCCATGGCACTGCTCGCACAGAGGCACAGAGACTGGGGCTGCTTGCTGGTCTTGCCACCTCAAACTTCAAACGTAAATTTGGGTGTCCGTGCCGGGCGCCTCCAACACCCATACTCCCAAAATGCGAACGTCTGCAGATAGCTCGCAGCCAGAAAGAGCTAGCCTGGAAAGCGGTTGTTCAGCCTCATCTGCCCATGGCAATGCTCGCACAGAGGCACAGAGACTGGGGCTGCTTGTTTCTCTTACCACCTCAAACTTGAAATGTAGCTTAGGTGGTCTATGCCGGACTCCTCCGACAGCCCTGCTGTGAAAATGTGAACGTCTGCAGATAGCCCTTAGCCAGAAAGAGCTAGCCTGGAAAGCTGTTGCTCAGCCTCATCTGCCCATGGCACTGCTCGCACAGAGGCACAGAGACTGGGGCTGCTTGCTTGTCTTGCCAACTCAAAATTCAAACGTAACTTTCGGTGACTGTGGAATGGGCCTCCGGCAGCCCTGCTCCGAAAATGCGAACATCTGCAGATAGCTCGCAGCCAGAAAGAGCTAGCCTTGAAAGCTTTTGCTCAGCCTCATCTGACCATGGCACTGCTTGCACAGAGGCACAGAGACTGGGGCTGCTTGCATGTCTTGCCACAACAAACTTCAAACGTAGCTTAGGTGGTCCTTACTGGGATCCTGCGGCAGCCCTGCTTAAAAAATGGAAACGTCTGCAGATAGCTCGCAGCCAGAAAGAGCTAGCCTGGAAAGCTGTTGCTCAGCCTCATCTGCCCAAGGCACTGCTCGCACAGAGGCACAGAGACTGGGGCTGCTTGCATGTCTTGCCACCTGAAAATTCAGTCGTATTTTAAGTGGCCTGTGCCTTGCAACTCCGGCAGACCTGCTCCAAAAATGCGAACGTCTGCAGATAGCTCGCAGCCAGAAAGAGCTAGCCTGGAAAGCTGTTGCTCAGCCTCATCTGCCCATGGCACTGCTCGCACAGAGGCTCAGAGACTGGGGCTGCTTGCTTGTTTTGCAACCTCAAACTTCAAACGTATATTTGGGTGTCCGTGTCAAGCGCCTCCAAAACCCCTACTTCCAAAATGCAAACGTCTGCAGATAGCTCTTAGCCAGAAAGAGCTAGCCTGGAAAGCAGTTGCTCAGCCTCATCTGCCCATGGCACTGCTCGCACAGAGGCTCAGAGACTGAGGCTGCTTGCTTGTTTTTTTACCTGAAACTTCAAAATTACCTTTGGGTGTCCGTTCCAGGAGGCCTCCGGCAGCTGTGCTCTGAAAATGCGAACGTCTGCAGATAGCTGGCAGCCAGAAAGAGCTAGCCTGGAAAGCTGTTGCTCAGACTCATCTGCCAATGGCATTGCTCGCACAGAGGCACAGAGACTGGGGCTGCTTGCTTGTCTTGCCCCCTCAACCTTCAAACGTTGCTTTGGGTGTTCGTGCCAGGGGGCCTCCGGCAGCTCTGCTCTGAAAATGCGAACGTCTGCAGATAGCTCTCAGGCAGAAAGAGCTAGCCTGGAAAGCTGTTGCTCAGCCTCATCTGCCCATGGCACTGCTCGCACAGAGGCACAGAGACTGGGGCTGCTTGCTTGTTTTGTTACCTGAAACTTCAAAATTAACTTTGGGTGTTCGTTTCATGAGGCCTCCGGCAGCTGTGCTCTGAAAATGCGAACGTCTGCAGATAGCTGGCAGCCAGAAAGAGCTAGCCTGGAAAGCTGTTGCTCAGCCTCATCTGCCCATGGCACTGCTCGCACAGAGGCACAGAGACTGGGACTGCTTGCTTGTCTTGCCCCCTCAACCTTCAAACGTTGCTTTGGGTGTTCGTGCCAGGGGGCCTCCGGCAGCTCTGCTCTGAAAATGCGAACGTCTGCAGATAGCTCTCAGGCAGAAAGAGCTAGCCTGGAAAGCTGTTGCTCAGCCTCATCTGCCCATGGCACTGCTCGCACAGAGGCACAGAGACTGGGGCTGCTTGCTTGTCTTGCGACCTCAAACTTGAAACGTATCTTTGGGAAACCGTGCACTGTTACTCCGGCAGCGCTGCTCTGAAAATGCGAACGTCTGCGGATAACTCGCAGCCAGAAAGAGCTAGCCTGGAAAGCTGTTGCTCAGCCTCATCTGCCCATGGCACTGCTCGCACAGAGGCACAGAGACTGGGGCTGCTTGCTTGTCTTGCCCCCTCAAACTTGAAACGTAGCTTTGGGGATCCATGCAAGGTCACTCCGGCAGCCCTGGTCTGAAAATGCGAACGTCTGCAGATAACTCGCAGGCAGAAAGAGCTAGCCTTGAAAGCTTTTGCTCAGCCTCATCTGCCAATGGCACTGCTCGCACAGAGACACAGATACTGGGTCTGCTTGCTTGTCCTGCCACTTCAAACTTCAAACGTATCTTTCGGTGACTGTGCATGGGGCCTCGGGCAGGCGTGCTCCGAAAATACGAACGTCTGCAGATAGCTCGCAGGCAGAAAGAGCTAGCCTGGAAAGCGGTTGCTCGGCCTCATCTGCCCATGGCACTGCTCGCACAGAGGCACAGAGACTGGGGCTGCTTGCTGGTCTTGCCACCTCAAACTTCAAACGTAAATTTGGGTGTCCGTGCCGGGCGCCTCCAACACCCATACTCCCAAAATGCGAACGTCTGCAGATAGCTCGCAGCCAGAAAGAGCTAGCCTGGAAAGCGGTTGTTCAGCCTCATCTGCCCATGGCAATGCTCGCACAGAGGCACAGAGACTGGGGCTGCTTGTTTCTCTTACCACCTCAAACTTGAAATGTAGCTTAGGTGGTCTATGCCGGACTCCTCCGACAGCCCTGCTGTGAAAATGTGAACGTCTGCAGATAGCCCTTAGCCAGAAAGAGCTAGCCTGGAAAGCTGTTGCTCAGCCTCATCTGCCCATGGCACTGCTCGCACAGAGGCACAGAGACTGGGGCTGCTTGCTTGTCTTGCCAACTCAAAATTCAAACGTAACTTTCGGTGACTGTGGAATGGGCCTCCGGCAGCCCTGCTTCGAAAATGCGAACGTCTGCAGATAGCTCGCAGCCAGAAAGAGCTAGCCTTGAAAGCTTTTGCTCAGCCTCATCTGACCATGGCACTGCTCGCACAGAGGCACAGAGACTGGGGCTGCTTGTTGGTCTTGCCACAACAAACTTCAAACGTAGCTTAGGTGGTCCATACTGGGATCCTGCGGCAGCCCTGCTTAAAAAATGGAAACGTCTGCAGATAGCTCGCAGCCAGAAACAGCTAGCCTGGAAAGCTGTTGCTCAGCCTCATCTGCCCAAGGCTCTGCTCGCACAGAGGCACAGAGACTGGGGCTGCTTGCATGTCTTGCCACCTGAAAATTCAGTCGTATTTTAAGTGGCCTGTGCCTTGCAACTCCGGCAGACCTGCTCCAAAAATGCGAACGTCTGCAGATAGCTCGCAGCCAGAAAGAGCTAGCCTGGAAAGCGGTTGCTCAGCCTCATCTGCCCATGGCACTGCTCGCACAGAGGCACAGAGACTGGGGCTGCTTGCTTGTGTTGCCCCCTCAAACTTTAAGCCTAGCTTAGGGTCTCTTTGCCGGGAACCTCCGGCAGCTCTACTCCGAAAATGCGAACATCTGCAGATAGCTGACAGCCAGAAAGAGCTAGCCTGGAAAGCTGTTGCTCAGCCTCATCTGCCCATGGCACTGCTCGCACAGAGGCTCAGAGACTGGGGCTGCTTGCTTGTTTTGCAACCTCAAACTTCAAACGTATTTTTGGGTGTCCGTGTCAAGCGCCTCCAAAACCCCTACTTCCAAAATGCAAACGTCTGCAGATAGCTCTTAGCCAGAAAGAGCTAGCCTGGAAAGCGGTTGCTCATCCTCATCTGCCCATGGCACTGCTCGCACAGAGGCTCAGAGACTGAGGCTGCTTGCTTGTTTTGTTACCTGAAACTTCAAAATTACCTTTGGGTGTCCGTTCCAGGGGGCCTCCGGCAGCTGTGCTCTGAAAATGCGAATGTCTGCAGATAGCTGGCAGCCAGAAAGAGCTAGCCTGGAAAGCTGTTGCTCAGACTCATCTGACCATGGCATTGCTCGCACAGAGGCACAGAGACTGGGGCTGCTTGCTTGTTTTGCCCCCTCAACCTTCAAACGTTGCTTTGGGTGTTCGTGCCAGGGGGCCTCCGGCAGCTCTGCTGTGAAAATGCGAACGTCTGCAGATAGCTCTCAGGCAGAAAGAGCTAGCCTGGAAAGCTGTTGCTCAGCCTCATCTGCCCATGGCACTGCTCGCACAGAGGCACAGAGACTGGGGCTGCTTGCTTGTCTTGCCACCTCAACCTTCAAACGTTGCTTTGGGTGTTCGTGCCAGGGGGCCTCCGGCAGCTCTGCTGTGAAAATGCGAACGTCTGCAGATAGCTCTCAGGCAGAAAGAGCAAGCCTGGAAAGCTGTTGCTCAGCCTCATCTGCCCATGGCACTGCTCGCGCAGAGGCACAGAGACTGGGGCTGCCTGCTTGTCTTGACACCTCAAACTTCAAACGTATATTTGGGTGTCCGTGCTAGGTGCCTCCAACACCCCTACTCCCAACATGCGAACGTGTGCAGATAGCTCGCAGCCAGAAAGAGCTAGCCTGGAAAGCTGTTGCTCAGCCTCATCTGCCCATGGCACTGCTCGCACAGAGGCACAGAGACTGGGGCTGCTTGTTCTCTTGCCACCTCAAACTTGAAATGTAGCTTAGGTGGTCTGTGCCGGGCGCCTCCGGCAGCCCTGCTGTGAAAATGTGAATGTCTGCAGATAGTTCGCAGCCAGAAAGAGCTAGCCTGGAAAGCTGTTGCTCAGCCTCATCTGCCCATGGCACTGCTCGCACAGAGGCACAGAGACTGGGGCTGCTTGCTTGTCTTGCCCCCTCAAACTTGAAACGTAGCTTTGGGGATCCGTGCAAGGTCACTCCGGCAGCCCTGCTCTGAAAATGCGAACGTCTGCAGATAACTCGCGCCAGAAAGAGCTAGGCTTGAAAGCTTTTGCTCAGCCTCATCTGCCTATGGCACTGCTCGCACAGAGGCACAGAGACTGGGGCTGCTTGCTTGTTTTGCCACCTCAAACTTTAAACGTAACTTTCGGTGTCTGTGCATGGGGCCTCGGGCAGGCGTGCTCCGAAAATGCGAACATCTGTAGATAGCTCGCAGGCAGAAAGAGCTAGCCTGGAAAGCTGTTGCTCAGCCTCATCTGCCCATGGCACTGCTCGCACAGAGGCACAGAGACTGGGGCTGCTTGCTTGTCTTGCGACCTCAAACTTGAAACGTATCTTTGGGAAACCGTGCACTGTTACTCCGGCAGCGCTGCTCTGAAAATGCTAACGTCTGCGGATAACTCGCAGCCAGAAAGAGCTAGCCTGTAAAGCTGTTGCTCAGCCTCATCTGCCCATGGCACTGTTCGCACAGAGGCACAGAGACTGGGGCTGCTTGCTTGTCTTGCCACCTCAAACTTTAAACATATCTTAGGGTCTCGTTGCCCTGAACCTCCGGCAGCCCTACTCCGAAAATGCGAACATCTGCAGATAGCTGACAGCCAGAAAGAGCTAGCCTGGAAAGCTGTTGCTCAGCCTCATCTGCCCATGGCACTGCTCGCACAGAGGCTCAGAGACTGGGGCTGCTTACATGACTTGCCACCTCAAACTTCAAACGTATCATAGATAGTCCGTGCCGGGCGTTTCCAGCAGCCCATCTCTGAAAATGCGAACGTCTACAGGTAACTCGCAGGCAGAAAGAGCTATCCTGGAAAGCTGTTGCTCAGCCTCATCTGCCCATGGCACTGCTCGCACAGAGGCACAGAGACTGGGGCTGCTTGCTTGTCTTGCCACCTCAACCTTCAAACGTTGCTTTGGGTGTTCGTGCCAGGGGGCCTCCGGCAGCTCTGCTCTGAAAATGCGAACGTCTGCAGATAGCTCTCAGGCAGAAAGAGCTAGCCTGGAAAGCTGTTGCTCAGCCTCATCTGCCCATGGCACTGCTCGCGCAGAGGCACAGAGACTGGGGCTGCTTGCTTGTCTTGACACCTCAAACTTCAAACGTATATTTGGGTGTCCGTGCTGGGTGCCTCCAACACCCCTACTCCCAACATGCGAACGTGTGCAGATAGCTCGCAGCCAGAAAGAGCTAGCCTGGAAAGCTGTTGCTCAGCCTCATCTGCCCATGGCACTGCTCGCACAGAGGCACAGAGACTGGGGCTGCTTGTTCTCTTGCCACCTCAAACTTGAAATGTAGCTTAGGTGGTCTGTGCCGGGCGCCTCCGGCAGCCCTGCTGTGAAAATTTGAATGTCTGCAGATAGTTCGCAGCCAGAAAGAGCTAGGCTGGAAAGCTGTTGCTCAGTCTATTCTGCCCATGGCACTGCTCGCACAGAGGCACAGAGACTGGGGCTGCTTGCTTGTCTTGCCCCTCAAACTTGAAACGTAGCTTTGGGGATCCGTGCAAGGTCACTCCGGCAGCCCTGCTCTGAAAATGGGAACGTCTGCAGATAACTCGCAGGCAGAAAGAGCTAGGCTTGAAAGCTTTTGCTCAGCCTCATCTGCCCATGGCACTGCTCGCACAGAGGCACAGAGACTGGGGCTGCTTGCTTGTCTTGCCACCTCAAACTTCAAAAGTAACATTCGGTGTCTGTGCATGGGGCCTCGGGCAGGCGTGCTCCGAAAATGCGAACGTCTGTAGATAGCTCGCAGGCAGAAAGAGCTAGCCTGGAAAGCTGTTGCTCAGCCTCATCTGCCCATGGCACTGCTCGCACAGAGGCACAGAGACTGGGGCTGCTTGCTTGTCTTGCGACCTCAAAATTGAAACGTATCTTTGGGACACCGTGCACTGTTACTCCGGCAGCCCTGGTCTGAAAATGCGAACGTCTGCAGATAACTCGCAGGCAGAAATAGCTAGCCTTGAAAGCTTTTGCTCAGCCTCATCTGCCCATGGCACTGCTCGCACAGAGGCACAGAGACTGGGGCTGCTTGCTTGTCTTGCCCCCTCAAACTTGAAACGTATGTTTCGGTGACTGTGCATGGGGCCTCGGGCAGGCGTGCTCCGAAAATACGAACGTCTGCAGATAGCTCGCAGGCAGAAAGAGCTAGCCTGGAAAGCGGTTGCTCGGCCTCATCTGCCCATGGCACTGCTCGCACAGAGGCACAGAGACTGGGGCTGCTTGCTGGTCTTGCCACCTCAAACTTCAAACGTAAATTTGGGTGTTCGTGCCGGGCGCCTCCAACACCCATACTCCCAAAATGCGAACGTCTGCAGATAGCTCGCAGCCAGAAAGAGCTAGCCTGGAAAGCGGTTGTTCAGCCTCATCTGCCCATGGCAATGCTCGCACAGAGGCACAGAGACTGGGGCTGCTTGTTTCTCTTACCACCTCAAACTTGAAATGTAGCTTAGGTGGTCTATGCCGGACTCCTCCGACAGCCCTGCTGTGAAAATGTGAACGTCTGCAGATAGCCCTTAGCCAGAAAGAGCTAGCCTGGAAAGCTGTTGCTCAGCCTCATCTGCCCATGGCACTGCTCGCACAGAGGCACAGAGACTGGGGCTGCTTGCTTGTCTTGCCAACTCAAAATTCAAACGTAACTTTCGGTGACTGTGGAATGGGTCTCCGGCAGCCCTGCTCCGAAAATGCGAACGTCTGCAGATAGCTCGCAGCCAGAAAGAGCTAGCCTTGAAAGCTTTTGCTCAGCCTCATCTGACCATGGCACTGCTCGCACAGAGGCACAGAGACTGGGGCTGCTTGTTGGTCTTGCCACAACAAACTTCAAACGTAGCTTAGGTGGTCCTTACTGGGATCCTGCGGCAGCCCTGCTTAAAAAATGGAAACGTCTGCAGATAGCTCGCAGGCAGAAAGAGCTAGCCTGGAAAGCTGTTGCTCAGCCTAATCTGCCCAAGGCACTGCTCGCACAGAGGCACAGAGACTGGGGCTGCTTGCATGTCTTGCCACCTGAAAATTCAGTCGTATTTTAAGTGGCCTGTGCCTTGCAACTCCGGCAGACCTGCTCCAAAAATGCGAACGTCTGCAGATAGCTCGCAGCCAGAAAGAGCTAGCCTGGAAAGCTGTTGCTCAGCCTCATCTGCCCAAGGCACTGCTCGCACAGAGGCACAGAGACTGGGGCTGCTTGCTTGTCTTGCCACCTCAAACTTCAAACGTATATTTGGGTGTCCGTGCCGGGCGCCTCCAACACCCATACTCCCAAAATGCGAACGTCTACAGATAGCTCGCAGTCAGAAATATCTAGCCTGGAAAGCGGTTGCTCAGCCTCATCTGCCCATGGCACTGCTCGCACAGAGGCACAGAGACTGGGGCTGCTTGCTTGTGTTGCCCCCTCAAACTTTAAGCCTAGCTTAGGGTCTCTTTGCCGGGAACCTCCGGCAGCTCTACTCCGAAAATGCGAACATCTGTAGATAGCTGACAGCCAGAAAGAGCTAGCCTGGAAAGCTGTTGCTCAGCCTCATCTGCCCATGGCACTGCTCGCACAGAGGCTCAGAGACTGGGGCTGCTTGCTTGTTTTGCAACCTCAAACTTCAAACGTATATTTGGGTGTCCGTGTCAAGCGCCTCCAACACCCCTACTTCCAAAATGCAAACGTCTGCAGATAGTTCTTAGCCAGAAAGAGCTAGCCTGGAAAGCGGTTGCTCAGCCTCATCTGCCCATGGCATTGCTCGCACAGAGGCTCAGAGACTGAGGCTGCTTGCTTGTTTTGTTACCTGAAACTTCAAAATTACCTTTGGGTGTCCGTTCCAGGGGGCCTCCGGCAGCTGTGCTCTGAAAATGCGAACGTCTGCAGATAGCTGGCAGCCAGAAAGAGCTAGCCTGGAAAGCTGTTGCTCAGCCTCATCTGACCATGGCATTGCTCGCACAGAGGCACAGAGACTGGGGCTGCTTGCTTGTCTTGACACCTCAACCTTCAAACGTTGCTTTGGGTGTTCGTGCCAGGGGGCCTCCGGCAGCTCTGCTCTGAAAATGCGAACGTCTGCAGATAGCTCTCAGGCAGAAAGAGCTAGCCTGGAAAGCTGTTGCTCAGCCTCATCTGCCCATGGCACTGCTCGCACAGAGGCACAGAGACTGGGGCTGCTTGCTTGTCTTGCGACCTCAAACTTGAAACGTATCTTTGGGAAACCGTGCACTGTTACTCCGGCAGCGCTGCTCTGAAAATGCGAACGTCTGCGGATAACTCGCAGCCAGAAAGAGCTAGCCTGGAAAGCTGTTGCTCAGCCTCATCTGCCCATGGCACTGCTCGCACAGAGGCACAGAGACTGGGGCTGCTTGCTTGTCTTGCCCCCTCAAACTTGAAACGTAGCTTTGGGGATCCATGCAAGGTCACTCCGGCAGCCCTGGTCTGAAAATGCGAACGTCTGCAGATAACTCGCAGGCAGAAAGAGCTAGCCTTGAAAGCTTTTGCTCAGCCTCATCTGCCAATGGCACTGCTCGCACAGAGACACAGAGACTGGGTCTGCTTGCTTGTCCTGCCACTTCAAACTTCAAACGTATCTTTCGGTGACTGTGCATGGGGCCTCGGGCAGGCGTGCTCCGAAAATACGAACGTCTGCAGATAGCTCGCAGGCAGAAAGAGCTAGCCTGGAAAGCGGTTGCTCGGCCTCATCTGCCCATGGCACTGCTCGCACAGAGGCACAGAGACTGGGGCTGCTTGCTGGTCTTGCCACCTCAAACTTCAAACGTAAATTTGGGTGTCCGTGCCGGGCGCCTCCAACACCCATACTCCCAAAATGCGAACGTCTGCAGATAGCTCGCAGCCAGAAAGAGCTAGCCTGGAAAGCAGTTGTTCAGCCTCATCTGCCCATGGCAATGCTCGCACAGAGGCACAGAGACTGGGGCTGCTTGTTTCTCTTACCACCTCAAACTTGAAATGTAGCTTAGGTGGTCTATGCCGGACTCCTCCGACAGCCCTGCTGTGAAAATGTGAACGTCTGCAGATAGCCCTTAGCCAGAAAGAGCTAGCCTAGAAAGCTGTTGCTCAGCCTCATCTGCCCATGGCACTGCTCGCACAGAGGCACAGAGACTGGGGCTGCTTGCTTGTCTTGCCAACTCAAAATTCAAACGTAACTTTCGGTGACTGTGGAATGGGACTCCGGCAGCCCTGCTTCGAAAATGCGAACGTCTGCAGATAGCTCGCAGCCAGAAAGAGCTAGCCTTGAAAGCTTTTGCTCAGCCTCATCTGACCATGGCACTGCTCGCACAGAGGCACAGAGACTGGGGCTGCTTGTTGGTCTTGCCACAACAAACTTCAAACGTAGCTTAGGTGGTCCTTACTGGGATCCTGCGGCAGCCCTGCTTAAAAAATGGAAACGTCTGCAGATAGCTCGCAGCCAGAAAGAGCTAGCCTGGAAAGCTGTTGCTCAGCCTCATCTGCCCAAGGCTCTGCTCGCACAGAGGCACAGAGACTGGGGCTGCTTGCATGTCTTGCCACCTGAAAATTCAGTCGTATTTTAAGTGGCCTGTGCCTTGCAACTCCGGCAGACCTGCTCCAAAAATGCGAACGTCTGCAGATAGCTCGCAGCCAGAAAGAGCTAGCCTGGAAAGCGGTTGCTCAGCCTCATCTGCCCATGGCACTGCTCGCACAGAGGCACAGAGACTGGGGCTGCTTGCTTGTGTTGCCCCCTCAAACTTTAAGCCTAGCTTAGGGTCTCTTTGCCGGGAACCTCCGGCAGCTCTACTCCGAAAATGCGAACATCTGCAGATAGCTGACAGCCAGAAAGAGCTAGCCTGGAAAGCTGTTGCTCAGCCTCATCTGCCCATGGCACTGCTCGCACAGAGGCTCAGAGACTGGGGCTGCTTGCTTGTTTTGCAACCTCAAACTTCAAACGTATTTTTGGGTGTCCGTGTCAAGCGCCTCCAAAACCCCTACTTCCAAAATGCAAACGTCTGCAGATAGCTCTTAGCCAGAAAGAGCTAGCCTGGAAAGCGGTTGCTCATCCTCATCTGCCCATGGCACTGCTCGCACAGAGGCTCAGAGACTGAGGCTGCTTGCTTGTTTTGTTACCTGAAACTTCAAAATTACCTTTGGGTGTCCGTTCCAGGGGGCCTCCGGCAGCTGTGCTCTGAAAATGCGAATGTCTGCAGATAGCTGGCAGCCAGAAAGAGCTAGCCTGGAAAGCTGTTGCTCAGACTCATCTGACCATGGCATTGCTCGCACAGAGGCACAGAGACTGGGGCTGCTTGCTTGTTTTGCCCCCTCAACCTTCAAACGTTGCTTTGGGTGTTCGTGCCAGGGGGCCTCCGGCAGCTCTGCTGTGAAAATGCGAACGTCTGCAGATAGCTCTCAGGCAGAAAGAGCTAGCCTGGAAAGCTGTTGCTCAGCCTCATCTGCCCATGGCACTGCTCGCACAGAGGCACAGAGACTGGGGCTGCTTGCTTGTCTTGCCACCTCAACCTTCAAACGTTGCTTTGGGTGTTCGTGCCAGGGGGCCTCCGGCAGCTCTGCTCTGAAAATGCGAACGTCTGCAGATAGCTCTCAGGCAGAAAGAGCTAGCCTGGAAAGCTGTTGCTCAGCCTCATCTGCCCATGGCACTGCTCGCGCAGAGGCACAGAGACTGGGGCTGCTTGCTTGTCTTGACACCTCAAACTTCAAACGTATATTTGGGTGTCCGTGCTGGGTGCCTCCAACACCCCTACTCCCAACATGCGAACGTGTGCAGATAGCTCGCAGCCAGAAAGAGCTAGCCTGGAAAGCTGTTGCTCAGCCTCATCTGCCCATGGCACTGCTCTCACAGAGGCACAGAGACTGGGGCTGCTTGTTCTCTTGCCACCTCAAACTTGAAATGTAGCTTAGGTGGTCTGTGCCGGGCGCCTCCGGCAGCCCTGCTGTGAAAATGTGAATGTCTGCAGATAGTTCGCAGCCAGAAAGAGCTAGCCTGGAAAGCTGTTGCTCAGCCTCATCTGCCCATGGCACTGCTCGCACAGAGGCACAGAGACTGGGGCTGCTTGCTTGTCTTGCCCCCTCAAACTTGAAACGTAGCTTTGGGGATCCGTGCAAGGTCACTCCGGCAGCCCTGCTCTGAAAATGCGAACGTCTGTAGATAGCTCTCAGGCAGAAAGAGCTAGCCTGGAAAGCTGTTGCTCAGCCTCATCTGCCCATGTCACTGCTCGCACAGAGGCACAGAGACTGGGGCTGCTTGCTTGTCTTGCGACCTCAAACTTGAAACGTATCTTTGGGAAACCGTGCACTGTTACTCCGGCAGCGCTGCTCTGAAAATGCGAACGTCTGCGGATAACTCGCAGCCAGAAAGAGCTAGCCTGGAAAGCTGTTGCTCAGCCTCATCTGCATATGGCACTGCTCGCAAAGAGGCACAGAGACTGGGGCTGCTTGCTTGTCTTGCCCCCTCAAACTTGAAACGTAGCATTGGGGATCCATGCAAGGTCACTCCGGCAGCCCTGGTCTGAAAATGCGAACGTCTGCAGATAACTCGCAGGCAGAAAGAGCTAGCCTTGAAAGCTTTTGCTCAGCCTCATCTGCCAATGGCACTGCTCGCACAGAGACACAGAGACTGGGGCTGCTTGCTTGTCCTGCCACTTCAAACTTCAAACGTATCTTTCGGTGACTGTGCATGGGGCCTCGGGCAGGCGTGCTCCGAAAATACGAACGTCTGCAGATAGCTCGCAGGCAGAAAGAGCTAGCCTGGAAAGCTGTTGCTCGGCCTCATCTGCCCATGGCACTGCTCGCACAGAGGCACAGAGACTGGGGCTGCTTGCTGGTCTTGCCACCTCAAACTTCAAACGTAAATTTGGGTGTCCGTGCCGGGCGCCTCCAACACCCATACTCCCAAAATGCGAACGTCTGCAGATAGCTCGCAGCCAGAAAGAGCTAGCCTGGAAAGCGGTTGTTCAGTCTCATCTGCCCATGGCAATGCTCGCACAGAGGCACAGAGACTGGGGCTGCTTGTTTCTCTTACCACCTCAAACTTGAAATGTAGCTTAGGTGGTCTATGCCGGACTCCTCCGACAGCCCTGCTGTGAAAATGTGAACGTCTGCAGATAGCCCTTAGCCAGAAAGAGCTAGCCTGGAAAGCTGTTGCTCAGCCTCATCTGCCCATGGCACTGCTCGCACAGAGGCACAGAGACTGGGGCTGCTTGCTTGTCTTGCCAACTCAAAATTCAAACGTAACTTTCGGTGACTGTGGAATGGGCCTCCGGCAGCCCTGCTCCTAAAATGCGAACGTCTGCAGATAGCTCGCAGCCAGAAAGAGCTAGCCTTGAAAGCTTTTGCTCAGCCTCATCTGACCATGGCACTGCTTGCACAGAGGCACAGAGACTGGGGCTGCTTGTTGGTCTTGCCACAACAAACTTCAAACGTAGCTTAGGTGGTCCTTACTGGGATCCTGCGGCAGCCCTGCTTAAAAAATGGAAACGTCTGCAGATAGCTCGCAGCCAGAAAGAGCTAGCCTGGAAAGCTGTTGCTCAGCCTCATCTGCCCAAGGCACTGCTCGCACAGAGGCACAGAGACTGGGGCTGCTTGCATGTCTTGCCACCTGAAAATTCAGTCGTATTTTAAGTGGCCTGTGCCTTGCAACTCCGGCATACCTGCTCCAAAAATGCGAACGTCTGCAGATAGCTCGCAGCCAGAAAGAGCTAGCCTGGAAAGCTGTTGCTCAGCCTCATCTGCCCATGGCACTGCTCGCACAGAGGCTCAGAGACTGGGGCTGCTTGCTTGTTTTGCAACCTCAAACTTCAAACGTATATTTGGGTGTCCGTGTCAAGCGCCTCCAAAACCCCTACTTCCAAAATGCAAACGTCTGCAGATAGCTCTTAGCCAGAAAGAGCTAGCCTGGAAAGCGGTTGCTCAGCCTCATCTGCCCATGGCACTGCTCGCACAGAGGCTCAGAGACTGAGGCTGCTTGCTTGTTTTTTTACCTGAAACTTCAAAATTACCTTTGGGTGTCCGTTCCAGGAGGCCTCCGGCAGCTGTGCTCTGAAAATGCGAACGTCTGCAGATAGCTGGCAGCCAGAAAGAGCTAGCCTGGAAAGCTGTTGCTCAGCCTCATCTGACCATGGCATTGCTCGCACAGAGGCACAGAGACTGGGGCTGCTTGCTTGTCTTGCCCCCTCAACCTTCAAACGTTGCTTTGGGTGTTCGTGCCAGGGGGCCTCCGGCAGCTCTGCTCTGAAAATGCGAACGTCTGCAGATAGCTCTCAGGCAGAAAGAGCTAGCCTGGAAAGCTGTTGCTCAGCCTCATCTGCCCATGGCACTGCTCGCACAGAGGCACAGAGACTGGGGCTGCTTGCTTGTTTTGTTACCTGAAACTTCAAAATTAACTTTGGGTGTTCGTTTCATGAGGCCTCCGGCAGCTGTGCTCTGAAAATGCGAACGTCTGCAGATAGCTGGCAGCCAGAAAGAGCTAGCCTGGAAAGCTGTTGCTCAGCCTCATCTGCCCATGGCACTGCTCGCACAGAGGCACAGAGACTGGGGCTGCTTGCTTGTCTTGCCACCTCAACCTTCAAACGTTGCTTTGGGTGTTCGTGCCAGGGGGCCTCCGGCAGCTCTGCTCTGAAAATGCGAACGTCTGCAGATAGCTCTCAGGCAGAAAGAGCTAGCCTGGAAAACTGTTGCTCAGCCTCATCTGCCCATGGCACTGCTCGCACAGAGGCACAGAGACTGGGGCTGCTTGCTTGTCTTGCGACCTCAAACTTGAAACGTATCTTTGGGAAACCGTGCACTGTTACTCCGGCAGCGCTGCTCTGAAAATGCGAACGTCTGCGGATAACTCGCAGCCAGAAAGAGCTAGCCTGGAAAGCTGTTGCTCAGCCTCATCTGCCCATGGCACTGCTCGCACAGAGGCACAGAGACTGGGGCTGCTTGCTTGTCTTGCCCCCTCAAACTTGAAACGTAGCTTTGGGGATCCATGCAAGGTCACTCCGGCAGCCCTGGTCTGAAAATGCGAACGTCTGCAGATAGCTGGCAGCCAGAAAGAGCTAGCCTTGAAAGCTTTTGCTCAGCCTCATCTGCCAATGGCACTGCTCGCACAGAGACACAGAGACTGGGTCTGCTTGCTTGTCCTGCCACTTCAAACTTCAAACGTATCTTTCGGTGACTGTGCATGGGGCCTCGGGCAGGCGTGCTCCGAAAATACGAACGTCTGCAGATAGCTCGCAGGCAGAAAGAGCTAGCCTGGAAAGCGGTTGCTCGGCCTCATCTGCCCATGGCACTGCTCGCACAGAGGCACAGAGACTGGGGCTGCTTGCTGGTCTTGCCACCTCAAACTTCAAACGTAAATTTGGGTGTCCGTGCCGGGCGCCTCCAACACCCATACTCCCAAAATGCGAACGTCTGCAGATAGCTCGCAGCCAGAAAGAGCTAGCCTGGAAAGCGGTTGTTCAGCCTCATCTGCCCATGGCAATGCTCGCACAGAGGCACAGAGACTGGGGCTGCTTGTTTCTCTTACCACCTCAAACTTGAAATGTAGCTTAGGTGGTCTATGCCGGACTCCTCCGACAGCCCTGCTGTGAAAATGTGAACGTCTGCAGATAGCCCTTAGCCAGAAAGAGCTAGCCTAGAAAGCTGTTGCTCAGCCTCATCTGCCCATGGCACTGCTCGCACAGAGGCACAGAGACTGGGGCTGCTTGCTTGTCTTGCCAACTCAAAATTCAAACGTAACTTTCGGTGACTGTGGAATGGGCCTCCGGCAGCCCTGCTTCGAAAATGCGAACGTCTGCAGATAGCTCGCAGCCAGAAAGAGCTAGCCTTGAAAGCTTTTGCTCAGCCTCATCTGACCATGGCACTGCTCGCACAGAGGCACAGAGACTGGGGCTGCTTGTTGGTCTTGCCACAACAAACTTCAAACGTAGCTTAGGTGGTCCTTACTGGGATCCTGCGGCAGCCCTGCTTAAAAAATGGAAACGTCTGCAGATAGCTCGCAGCCAGAAAGAGCTAGCCTGGAAAGCTGTTGCTCAGCCTCATCTGCCCAAGGCTCTGCTCGCACAGAGGCACAGAGACTGGGGCTGCTTGCATGTCTTGCCACCTGAAAATTCAGTCGTATTTTAAGTGGCCTGTGCCTTGCAACTCCGGCAGACCTGCTCCAAAAATGCGAACGTCTGCAGATAGCTCGCAGCCAGAAAGAGCTAGCCTGGAAAGCGGTTGCTCAGCCTCATCTGCCCATGGCACTGCTCGCACAGAGGCACAGAGACTGGGGCTGCTTGCTTGTGTTGCCCCCTCAAACTTTAAGCCTAGCTTAGGGTCTCTTTGCCGGGAACCTCCGGCAGCTCTACTCCGAAAATGCGAACATCTGCAGATAGCTGACAGCCAGAAAGAGCTAGCCTGGAAAGCTGTTGCTCAGCCTCATCTGCCCATGGCACTGCTCGCACAGAGGCTCAGAGACTGGGGCTGCTTGCTTGTTTTGCAACCTCAAACTTCAAACGTATTTTTGGGTGTCCGTGTCAAGCGCCTCCAAAACCCCTACTTCCAAAATGCAAACGTCTGCAGATAGCTCTTAGCCAGAAAGAGCTAGCCTGGAAAGCGGTTGCTCATCCTCATCTGCCCATGGCACTGCTCGCACAGAGGCTCAGAGACTGAGGCTGCTTGCTTGTTTTGTTACCTGAAACTTCAAAATTACCTTTGGGTGTCCGTTCCAGGGGGCCTCCGGCAGCTGTGCTCTGAAAATGCGAATGTCTGCAGATAGCTGGCAGCCAGAAAGAGCTAGCCTGGAAAGCTGTTGCTCAGACTCATCTGACCATGGCATTGCTCGCACAGAGGCACAGAGACTGGGGCTGCTTGCTTGTTTTGCCCCCTCAACCTTCAAACGTTGCTTTGGGTGTTCGTGCCAGGGGGCCTCCGGCAGCTCTGCTGTGAAAATGCGAACGTCTGCAGATAGCTCTCAGGCAGAAAGAGCTAGCCTGGAAAGCTGTTGCTCAGCCTCATCTGCCCATGGCACTGCTCGCACAGATGCACAGAGACTGGGGCTGCTTGCTTGTTTTGTTACCTGAAACTTCAAAATTACCTTTGGGTGTCCGTTCCAGGGGGCCTCCGGCAGCTGTGCTCTGAAAATGCGAACGTCTGCAGATAGCTGGCAGCCAGAAAGAGCTAGCCTGGAAAGCGGTTGCTCAGCCTCATCTGCCCATGGCACTGCTCGCACAGAGGCACAGAGACTGGGGCTGCTTGCTTGTTTTGTTACCTGAAACTTCAAAATTACCTTTGGGTGTCCGTTCCAGGGGGCCTCCGGCAGCTGTGCTCTGAAAATGCGAACGTCTGCAGATAGCTGACAGCCAGAAAGAGCTAGCCTGGAAAGCTGTTGCTCAGCCTCATCTGCCCATGGCACTGCTCGCACAGAGGCACAGAGACTGGGGCTGCTTGCTTGTCTTGCCACCTCAACCTTCAAACGTTGCTTTGGGTGTTCGTGCCAGGGGGCCTCCGGCAGCTCTGCTGTGAAAATGCGAACGTCTGCAGATAGCTCTCAGGCAGAAAGAGCAAGCCTGGAAAGCTGTTGCTCAGCCTCATCTGCCCATGGCACTGCTCGCGCAGAGGCACAGAGACTGGGGCTGCCTGCTTGTCTTGACACCTCAAACTTCAAACGTATATTTGGGTGTCCGTGCTAGGTGCCTCCAACACCCCTACTCCCAACATGCGAACGTGTGCAGATAGCTCGCAGCCAGAAAGAGCTAGCCTGGAAAGCTGTTGCTCAGCCTCATCTGCCCATGGCACTGCTCGCACAGAGGCACAGAGACTGGGGCTGCTTGTTCTCTTGTCACCTCAAACTTGAAATGTAGCTTAGGTGGTCTGTGCCGGGCGCCTCCGGCAGCCCTGCTGTGAAAATGTGAATGTCTGCAGATAGTTCGCAGCCAGAAAGAGCTAGCCTGGAAAGCTGTTGCTCAGCCTCATCTGCCCATGGCACTGCTCGCACAGAGGCACAGAGACTGGGGCTGCTTGCTTGTCTTGCCCCCTCAAACTTGAAACGTAGCTTTGGGGATCCGTGCAAGGTCACTCCGGCAGCCCTGCTCTGAAAATGCGAACGTCTGCAGATAACTCGCGCCAGAAAGAGCTAGGCTTGAAAGCTTTTGCTCAGCCTCATCTGCCTATGGCACTGCTCGCACAGAGGCACAGAGACTGGGGCTGCTTGCTTGTTTTGCCACCTCAAACTTTAAACGTAACTTTCGGTGTCTGTGCATGGGGCCTCGGGCAGGCGTGCTCCGAAAATGCGAACATCTGTAGATAGCTCGCAGGCAGAAAGAGCTAGCCTGGAAAGCTGTTGCTCAGCCTCATCTGCCCATGGCACTGCTCGCACAGAGGCACAGAGACTGGGGCTGCTTGCTTGTCTTGCGACCTCAAACTTGAAACGTATCTTTGGGAAACCGTGCACTGTTACTCCGGCAGCGCTGCTCTGAAAATGCTAACGTCTGCGGATAACTCGCAGCCAGAAAGAGCTAGCCTGTAAAGCTGTTGCTCAGCCTCATCTGCCCATGGCACTGTTCGCACAGAGGCACAGAGACTGGGGCTGCTTGCTTGTCTTGCCACCTCAAACTTTAAACATATCTTAGGGTCTCGTTGCCCTGAACCTCCGGCAGCCCTACTCCGAAAATGCGAACATCTGCAGATAGCTGACAGCCAGAAAGAGCTAGCCTGGAAAGCTGTTGCTCAGCCTCATCTGCCCATGGCACTGCTCGCACAGAGGCTCAGAGACTGGGGCTGCTTACATGACTTGCCACCTCAAACTTCAAACGTATCATAGATAGTCCGTGCCGGGCGTTTCCAGCAGCCCATCTCTGAAAATGCGAACGTCTACAGGTAACTCGCAGGCAGAAAGAGCTATCCTGGAAAGCTGTTGCTCAGCCTCATCTGCCCATGGCACTGCTCGCACAGAGGCACAGAGACTGGGGCTGCTTGCTTGTCTTGCCACCTCAACCTTCAAACGTTGCTTTGGGTGTTCGTGCCAGGGGGCCTCCGGCAGCTCTGCTCTGAAAATGCGAACGTCTGCAGATAGCTCTCAGGCAGAAAGAGCTAGCCTGGAAAGCTGTTGCTCAGCCTCATCTGCCCATGGCACTGCTCGCGCAGAGGCACAGAGACTGGGGCTGCTTGCTTGTCTTGACACCTCAAACTTCAAACGTATATTTGGGTGTCCGTGCTGGGTGCCTCCAACACCCCTACTCCCAACATGCGAACGTGTGCAGATAGCTCGCAGCCAGAAAGAGCTAGCCTGGAAAGCTGTTGCTCAGCCTCATCTGCCCATGGCACTGCTCGCACAGAGGCACAGAGACTGGGGCTGCTTGTTCTCTTGCCACCTCAAACTTGAAATGTAGCTTAGGTGGTCTGTGCCGGGCGCCTCCGGCAGCCCTGCTGTGAAAATTTGAATGTCTGCAGATAGTTCGCAGCCAGAAAGAGCTAGGCTGGAAAGCTGTTGCTCAGTCTATTCTGCCCATGGCACTGCTCGCACAGAGGCACAGAGACTGGGGCTGCTTGCTTGTCTTGCCCCTCAAACTTGAAACGTAGCTTTGGGGATCCGTGCAAGGTCACTCCGGCAGCCCTGCTCTGAAAATGGGAACGTCTGCAGATAACTCGCAGGCAGAAAGAGCTAGGCTTGAAAGCTTTTGCTCAGCCTCATCTGCCCATGGCACTGCTCGCACAGAGGCACAGAGACTGGGGCTGCTTGCTTGTCTTGCCACCTCAAACTTCAAAAGTAACATTCGGTGTCTGTGCATGGGGCCTCGGGCAGGCGTGCTCCGAAAATGCGAACGTCTGTAGATAGCTCGCAGGCAGAAAGAGCTAGCCTGGAAAGCTGTTGCTCATCCTCATCTGCCCATGGCACTGCTCGCACAGAGGCACAGAGACTGGGGCTGCTTGCTTGTCTTGCGACCTCAAAATTGAAACGTATCTTTGGGACACCGTGCACTGTTACTCCGGCAGCGCTGCTCTGAAAATGCGAACGTCTGCGGATAACTCGCAGCCAGAAAGAGCTAGCCTGGAAAGCTGTTGCTCAGCCTCATCTGCCCATGGCACTGCTCGCACAGAGACACAGAGACTGGGGCTGCTTGCTTGTCCTGCCACTTCAAACTTCAAACGTATGTTTCGGTGACTGTGCATGGGGCCTCGGGCAGGCGTGCTCCGAAAATACGAACGTCTGCAGATAGCTCGCAGGCAGAAAGAGCTAGCCTGGAAAGCGGTTGCTCGGCCTCATCTGCCCATGGCACTGCTCGCACAGAGGCACAGAGACTGGGGCTGCTTGCTGGTCTTGCCACCTCAAACTTCAAACGTAAATTTGGGTGTTCGTGCCGGGCGCCTCCAACACCCATACTCCCAAAATGCGAACGTCTGCAGATAGCTCGCAGCCAGAAAGAGCTAGCCTGGAAAGCGGTTGTTCAGCCTCATCTGCCCATGGCAATGCTCGCACAGAGGCACAGAGACTGGGGCTGCTTGTTTCTCTTACCACCTCAAACTTGAAATGTAGCTTAGGTGGTCTATGCCGGACTCCTCCGACAGCCCTGCTGTGAAAATGTGAACGTCTGCAGATAGCCCTTAGCCAGAAAGAGCTAGCCTGGAAAGCTGTTGCTCAGCCTCATCTGCCCATGGCACTGCTCGCACAGAGGCACAGAGACTGGGGCTGCTTGCTTGTCTTGCCAACTCAAAATTCAAACGTAACTTTCGGTGACTGTGGAATGGGTCTCCGGCAGCCCTGCTCCGAAAATGCGAACGTCTGCAGATAGCTCGCAGCCAGAAAGAGCTAGCCTTGAAAGCTTTTGCTCAGCCTCATCTGACCATGGCACTGCTCGCACAGAGGCACAGAGACTGGGGCTGCTTGTTGGTCTTGCCACAACAAACTTCAAACGTAGCTTAGGTGGTCCTTACTGGGATCCTGCGGCAGCCCTGCTTAAAAAATGGAAACGTCTGCAGATAGCTCGCAGGCAGAAAGAGCTAGCCTGGAAAGCTGTTGCTCAGCCTCATCTGCCCAAGGCACTGCTCGCACAGAGGCACAGAGACTGGGGCTGCTTGCATGTCTTGCCACCTGAAAATTCAGTCGTATTTTAAGTGGCCTGTGCCTTGCAACTCCGGCAGACCTGCTCCAAAAATGCGAACGTCTGCAGATAGCTCGCAGCCAGAAAGAGCTAGCCTGGAAAGCTGTTGCTCAGCCTCATCTGCCCAAGGCACTGCTCGCACAGAGGCACAGAGACTGGGGCTGCTTGCTTGTCTTGCCAACTCAAACTTCAAACGTATATTTGGGTGTCCGTGCCGGGCGCCTCCAACACCCATACTCCCAAAATGCGAACGTCTACAGATAGCTCGCAGTCAGAAATATCTAGCCTGGAAAGCGGTTGCTCAGCCTCATCTGCCCATGGCACTGCTCGCACAGAGGCACAGAGACTGGGGCTGCTTGCTTGTGTTGCCCCCTCAAACTTTAAGCCTAGCTTAGGGTCTCTTTGCCGGGAACCTCCGGCAGCTCTACTCCGAAAATGCGAACATCTGTAGATAGCTGACAGCCAGAAAGAGCTAGCCTGGAAAGCTGTTGCTCAGCCTCATCTGCCCATGGCACTGCTCGCACAGAGGCTCAGAGACTGGGGCTGCTTGCTTGTTTTGCAACCTCAAACTTCAAACGTATATTTGGGTGTCCGTGTCAAGCGCCTCCAACACCCCTACTTCCAAAATGCAAACGTCTGCAGATAGTTCTTAGCCAGAAAGAGCTAGCCTGGAAAGCGGTTGCTCAGCCTCATCTGCCCATGGCACTGCTCGCACAGAGGCTCAGAGACTGAGGCTGCTTGCTTGTTTTGTTACCTGAAACTTCAAAATTACCTTTGGGTGTCCGTTCCAGGGGGCCTCCGGCAGCTGTGCTCTGAAAATGCGAACGTCTGCAGATAGCTGGCAGCCAGAAAGAGCTAGCCTGGAAAGCTGTTGCTCAGCCTCATCTGACCATGGCATTGCTCGCACAGAGGCACAGAGACTGGGGCTGCTTGCTTGTTTTGCCCCCTCAACCTTCAAAAGTTGCTTTGGGTGTTCGTTCCAGGGGGCCTCCGGCAGCTCTGCTCTGAAAATGCGAACGTCTGCAGATAGCTCTCAGGCAGAAAGAGCTATCCTGGAAAGCTGTTGCTCAGCCTCATCTGCCCATGGCACTGCTCGCGCAGAGGCACAGAGACTGGGGCTGCTTGCTTGTTTTGTTACCTGAAACTTCAAAATTACCTTTGGGTGTCCGTTCCAGGGGGCCTCCGGCAGCTGTGCTCTGAAAATGCGAACGTCTGCAGATAGCTGGCAGCCAGAAAGAGCTAGCCTGGAAAGCTGTTGCTCAGCCTCATCTGCCCATGGCACTGCTCGCACAGAGGCACAGAGACTGGGGCTGCTTGCTTGTCTTGCCACCTCAACCTTCAAACGTTGCTTTGGGTGTTCGTGCCAGGGGGCCTCCGGCAGCTCTGCTCTGAAAATGCGAACGTCTGCAGATAGCTCTCAGGCAGAAAGAGCTAGCCTGGAAAGCTGTTGCTCAGACTCATCTGCCCATGGCACTGCTCGCGCAGAGGCACAGAGACTGGGGCTGCTTGCTTGTTTTGCAACCTCAAACTTCAAACGTATATTTGGGTGTCCGTGTCAAGCGCCTCCAACACCCCTACTCCCAACATGCGAACGTGTGCAGATAGCTCGCAGCCAGAAAGAGCTAGCCTGGAAAGCTGTTGCTCAGCCTCATCTGCCCATGGCACTGCTCGCACAGAGGCACAGAGACTGGGGCTGCTTGTTCTCTTGCCACCTCAAACTTGAAATGTAGCTTAGGTGGTCTGTGCCGGGCGCCTCCGGCAGCCCTGCTGTGAAAATGTGAATGTCTGCAGATAGTTCGCAGCCAGAAAGAGCTAGCCTGGAAAGCTGTTGCTCAGCCTCATCTGCCCATGGCACTGCTCGCACAGAGGCACAGAGACTGGGGCTGCTTGCTTGTCTTGCCCCCTCAAACTTGAAACGTAGCTTTGGGGATCCGTGCAAGGTCACTCCGGCAGCCCTGCTCTGAAAATGCGAACGTCTGCAGATAACTCGCAGGCAGAAAGAGCTAGGCTTGAAAGCTTTTGCTCAGCCTCATCTGCCCATGGCACTGCTCGCACAGAGGCACAGAGACTGGGGCTGCTTGCTTGTCTTGCCACCTCAAACTTCAAACGTAACATTCGGTGTCTGTGCATGCGGCCTCGGGCAGGCGTGCTCCGAAAATGCGAACGTCTGCAGATAGCTCTCAGGCAGAAAGAGCTAGCCTGGAAAGCTGTTGCTCAGCCTCATCTGCCCATGGCACTGCTCGCACAGAGGCACAGAGACTGGGGCTGCTTGCTTGTCTTGCCACCTCAAACTTGAAACGTATCTTTGGGAAACCGTGCACTGTTACTCCGGCAGCGCTGCTCTGAAAATGCGAACGTCTGCGGATAACTCGCAGCCAGAAAAAGCTAGCCTGGAAAGCTGTTGCTCAGCCTCATCTGCCCATGGCACTGCTCGCACAGAGGCACAGAGACTGGGGCTGCTTGCTTGTCTTGCCCCCTCAAACTTGAAACGTAGCATTGGGGATCCATGCAAGGTCACTCCGGCAGCCCTGGTCTGAAAATGCGAACGTCTGCAGATAACTCGCAGGCAGAAAGAGCTAGCCTTGAAAGCTTTTGCTCAGCCTCATCTGCCAATGGCACTGCTCGCACAGAGACACAGAGACTGGGGCTGCTTGCTTGTCCTGCCACTTCAAACTTCAAACGTATGTTTCGGTGACTGTGCATGGGGCCTCGGGCAGGCGTGCTCCGAAAATACGAACGTCTGTAGATAGCTCGCAGGCAGAAAGAGCTAGCCTGGAAAGCTGTTGCTCAGCCTCATCTGCCCATGGCACTGCTCGCACAGAGGCACAGAGACTGGGGCTGCTTGCTTGTCTTGCGACCTCAAAATTGAAACGTATCTTTGGGACACCGTGCACTGTTACTCCGGCAGCGCTGCTCTGAAAATGCGAACGTCTGCGGATAACTCGCAGCCAGAAAGAGCTAGCCTGGAAAGCTGTTGCTCAGCCTCATCTGCCCATGGCACTGCTCGCACAGAGACACAGAGACTGGGGCTGCTTGCTTGTCCTGCCACTTCAAACTTCAAACGTATGTTTCGGTGACTGTGCATGGGGCCTCGGGCAGGCGTGCTCCGAAAATACGAACGTCTGCAGATAGCTCGCAGGCAGAAAGAGCTAGCCTGGAAAGCGGTTGCTCGGCCTCATCTGCCCATGGCACTGCTCGCACAGAGGCACAGAGACTGGGGCTGCTTGCTGGTCTTGCCACCTCAAACTTCAAACGTAAATTTGGGTGTTCGTGCCGGGCGCCTCCAACACCCATACTCCCAAAATGCGAACGTCTGCAGATAGCTCGCAGCCAGAAAGAGCTAGCCTGGAAAGCGGTTGTTCAGCCTCATCTGCCCATGGCAATGCTCGCACAGAGGCACAGAGACTGGGGCTGCTTGTTTCTCTTACCACCTCAAACTTGAAATGTAGCTTAGGTGGTCTATGCCGGACTCCTCCGACAGCCCTGCTGTGAAAATGTGAACGTCTGCAGATAGCCCTTAGCCAGAAAGAGCTAGCCTGGAAAGCTGTTGCTCAGCCTCATCTGCCCATGGCACTGCTCGCACAGAGGCACAGAGACTGGGGCTGCTTGCTTGTCTTGCCAACTCAAAATTCAAACGTAACTTTCGGTGACTGTGGAATGGGTCTCCGGCAGCCCTGCTCCGAAAATGCGAACGTCTGCAGATAGCTCGCAGCCAGAAAGAGCTAGCCTTGAAAGCTTTTGCTCAGCCTCATCTGACCATGGCACTGCTCGCACAGAGGCACAGAGACTGGGGCTGCTTGTTGGTCTTGCCACAACAAACTTCAAACGTAGCTTAGGTGGTCCTTACTGGGATCCTGCGGCAGCCCTGCTTAAAAAATGGAAACGTCTGCAGATAGCTCGCAGGCAGAAAGAGCTAGCCTGGAAAGCTGTTGCTCAGCCTCATCTGCCCAAGGCACTGCTCGCACAGAGGCACAGAGACTGGGGCTGCTTGCATGTCTTGCCACCTGAAAATTCAGTCGTATTTTAAGTGGCCTGTGCCTTGCAACTCCGGCAGACCTGCTCCAAAAATGCGAACGTCTGCAGATAGCTCGCAGCCAGAAAGAGCTAGCCTGGAAAGCTGTTGCTCAGCCTCATCTGCCCAAGGCACTGCTCGCACAGAGGCACAGAGACTGGGGCTGCTTGCTTGTCTTGCCACCTCAAACTTCAAACGTATATTTGGGTGTCCGTGCCGGGCGCCTCCAACACCCATACTCCCAAAATGCGAACGTCTACAGATAGCTCGCAGCCAGAAAGAGCTAGCCTGAAAAGCGGTTGTTCAGCCTCATCTGCCCATGGCACTGCTCGCACAGAGGCACAGAGACTGGGGCTGCTTGCTTGTTTTGCAACCTCAAACTTCAAACGTATATTTGGGTGTCCGTGTCAAGCGCCTCCAACACCCCTACTTCCAAAATGCAAACGTCTGCAGATAGTTCTTAGCCAGAAAGAGCTAGCCTGGAAAGCGGTTGCTCAGCCTCATCTGCCCATGGCACTGCTCGCACAGAGGCTCAGAGACTGAGGCTGCTTGCTTGTTTTGTTACCTGAAACTTCAAAATTACCTTTGGGTGTCCGTTCCAGGGGGCCTCCGGCAGCTGTGCTCTGAAAATGCGAACGTCTGCAGATAGCTGGCAGCCAGAAAGAGCTAGCCTGGAAAGCTGTTGCTCAGCCTCATCTGACCATGGCATTGCTCGCACAGAGGCACAGAGACTGGGGCTGCTTGCTTGTTTTGCCCCCTCAACCTTCAAAAGTTGCTTTGGGTGTTCGTTCCAGGGGGCCTCCGGCAGCTCTGCTCTGAAAATGCGAACGTCTGCAGATAGCTCTCAGGCAGAAAGAGCTATCCTGGAAAGCTGTTGCTCAGCCTCATCTGCCCATGGCACTGCTCGCGCAGAGGCACAGAGACTGGGGCTGCTTGCTTGTTTTGTTACCTGAAACTTCAAAATTACCTTTGGGTGTCCGTTCCAGGGGGCCTCCGGCAGCTGTGCTCTGAAAATGCGAACGTCTGCAGATAGCTGGCAGCCAGAAAGAGCTAGCCTGGAAAGCTGTTGCTCAGCCTCATCTGCCCATGGCACTGCTCGCACAGAGGCACAGAGACTGGGGCTGCTTGCTTGTCTTGCCACCTCAACCTTCAAACGTTGCTTTGGGTGTTCGTGCCAGGGGGCCTCCGGCAGCTCTGCTCTGAAAATGCGAACGTCTGCAGATAGCTCTCAGGCAGAAAGAGCTAGCCTGGAAAGCTGTGGCTCAGACTCATCTGCCCATGGCACTGCTCGCGCAGAGGCACAGAGACTGGGGCTGCTTGCTTGTTTTGCAACCTCAAACTTCAAACGTATATTTGGGTGTCCGTGTCAAGCGCCTCCAACACCCCTACTCCCAACATGCGAACGTGTGCAGATAGCTCGCAGCCAGAAAGAGCTAGCCTGGAAAGCGGTTGCTCAGCCTCATCTGCCCATGGCACTGCTCGCACAGAGGCACAGAGACTGGGGCTGCTTGTTCTCTTGCCACCTCAAACTTGAAATGTAGCTTAGGTGGTCTGTGCCGGGCGCCTCCGGCAGCCCTGCTGTGAAAATGTGAATGTCTGCAGATAGTTCGCAGCCAGAAAGAGCTAGCCTGGAAAGCTGTTGCTCAGCCTCATCTGCCCATGGCACTGCTCGCACAGAGGCACAGAGACTGGGGCTGCTTGCTTGTCTTGCCCCCTCAAACTTGAAACGTAGCTTTGGGGATCCGTGCAAGGTCACTCCGGCAGCCCTGCTCTGAAAATGCGAACGTCTGCAGATAACTCGCAGGCAGAAAGAGCTAGGCTTGAAAGCTTTTGCTCAGCCTCATCTGCCCATGGCACTGCTCGCACAGAGGCACAGAGACTGGGGCTGCTTGCTTGTCTTGCCACCTCAAACTTCAAACGTAACATTCGGTGTCTGTGCATGCGGCCTCGGGCAGGCGTGCTCCGAAAATGCGAACGTCTGCAGATAGCTCTCAGGCAGAAAGAGCTAGCCTGGAAAGCTGTTGCTCAGCCTCATCTGCCCATGGCACTGCTCGCACAGAGGCACAGAGACTGGGGCTGCTTGCTTGTCTTGCCACCTCAAACTTGAAACGTATCTTTGGGAAACCGTGCACTGTTACTCCGGCAGCGCTGCTCTGAAAATGCGAACGTCTGCGGATAACTCGCAGCCAGAAAAAGCTAGCCTGGAAAGCTGTTGCTCAGCCTCATCTGCCCATGGCACTGCTCGCACAGAGGCACAGAGACTGGGGCTGCTTGCTTGTCTTGCCCCCTCAAACTTGAAACGTAGCATTGGGGATCCATGCAAGGTCACTCCGGCAGCCCTGGTCTGAAAATGCGAACGTCTGCAGATAACTCGCAGGCAGAAAGAGCTAGCCTTGAAAGCTTTTGCTCAGCCTCATCTGCCAATGGCACTGCTCGCACAGAGACACAGAGACTGGGGCTGCTTGCTTGTCCTGCCACTTCAAACTTCAAACGTATGTTTCGGTGACTGTGCATGGGGCCTCGGGCAGGCGTGCTCCGAAAATACGAACGTCTGCAGATAGCTCGCAGGCAGAAAGAGCTAGCCTGGAAAGCGGTTGCTCGGTCTCATCTGCCCATGGCACTGCTCGCACAGAGGCACAGAGACTGGGGCTGCTTGCTTGTCTTGCCAACTCAAAATTCAAACGTAACTTTCGGTGACTGTGGAATGGGCCTCCGGCAGCCCTGCTCCGAAAATGCGAACGTCTGCAGATAGCTCGCAGCCAGAAAGAGCTAGCCTTGAAAGCTTTTGCTCAGCCTCATCTGACCATGGCACTGCTCGCACAGAGGCACAGAGACTGGGGCTGCTTGTTGGTCTTGCCACAACAAACTTCAAACGTAGCTTAGGTGGTCCTTACTGGGATCCTGTGGCAGCCCTGCTTAAAAAATGGAAACGTCTGCAGATAGCTCGCAGCCAGAAAGAGCTAGCCTGGAAAGCTGTTGCTCAGCCTCATCTGCCCAAGGCACTGCTCGCACAGAGGCACAGAGACTGGGGCTGCTTGCATGTCTTGCCACCTGAAAATTCAGTCGTATTTTAAGTGGCCTGTGTCTTACAACTCCGGCAGACCTGCTCCAAAAATGCGAACGTCTGCAGATAGCTCGCAGGCAGAAAGAGCTAGCCTGGAAAGCGGTTGCTCGGCCTCATCTGCCCATGGCACTGCTCGCACAGAGGCACAGAGACTGGGGCTGCTTGCTGGTCTTGCCACCTCAAACTTCAAACGTAAATTTGGGTGTCCGTGCCGGGCGCCTCCAACACCCATACTCCCAAAATGCGAACGTCTGCAGATAGCTCGCAGCCAGAAAGAGCTAGCCTGAAAAGCGGTTGTTCAGCCTCATCTGCCCATGGCAATGCTCGCACAGAGGCACAGAGACTGGGGCTGCTTGTTTCTCTTACCACCTCAAACTTGAAATGTAGCTTAGGTGGTCTATGCCGGACTCCTCCGACAGCCCTGCTGTGAAAATGTGAACGCCTGCAGATAGCCCTTAGCCAGAAAGAGCTAGCCTAGAAAGCTGTTGCTCAGCCTCATCTGCCCATGGCACTGCTCGCACAGAGGCACAGAGACTGGGGCTGCTTGCTTGTCTTGCCAACTCAAAATTCAAACGTAACTTTCGGTGACTGTGGAATGGGCCTCCGGCAGCCCTGCTCCGAAAATGCGAACGTCTGCAGATAGCTCGCAGCCAGAAAGAGCTAGCCTTGAAAGCTTTTGCTCAGCCTCATCTGACCATGGCACTGCTCGCACAGAGGCACAGAGACTGGGGCTGCTTGTTGGTCTTGCCACAACAAACTTCAAACGTAGCTTAGGTGGTCCTTACTGGGATCCTGCGGCAGCCCTGCTTAAAAAATGGAAACGTCTGCAGATAGCTCGCAGCCAGAAAGAGCTAGCCTGGAAAGCTGTTGCTCAGCCTCATCTGCCCAAGGCACTGCTCGCACAGAGGCTCAGAGACTGGGGCTGCTTGCTTGTCTTGCCACCTCAAACTTCAAACGTAAATTTGGGTGTCCGTGCCGGGCGCCTCCAACACCCATACTCCCAAAATGCGAACGTCTACAGATAGCTCGCAGTCAGAAATATCTGTCCTGGAAAGCGGTTGCTCAGCCTCATCTGCCCATGGCACTGCTCGCACAGAGGCACAGAGACTGGGGCTGCTTGCTTGTGTTGCCCCCTCAAACTTTAAGCCTAGCTTAGGGTCTCTTTGCCGGGAACCTCCGGCAGCTCTACTCCGAAAATGCGAACATCTGCAGATAGCTGACAGCCAGAAAGAGCTAGCCTGGAAAGCTGTTGCTCAGCCTCATCTGCCCATGGCACTGCTCGCACAGAGGCACAGAGACTGGGGCTGCTTGTTCTCTTGCCACCTCAAACTTGAAATGTAGCTTAGGTGGTCTGTGCCGGGCGCCTCCGGCAGCCCTGCTGTGAAAATGTGAATGTCTGCAGATAGTTCGCAGCCAGAAAGAGCTAGCCTGGAAAGCTGTTGCTCAGCCTCATCTGCCCATGGCACTGCTCGCACAGAGGCACAGAGACTGGGGCTGCTTGCTTGTCTTGCCCCCTCAAACTTGAAACGTAGTTTGGGGATCCGTGCAAGGTCACTCCGGCAGCCCTGCTCTGAAAATGCGAACGTCTGCAGATAACTCGCAGGCAGAAAGAGCTAGCCTTGAAAGCTTTTGCTCAGCCTCATCTGCCCATGGCACTGCTCGCACAGAGGCACAGAGACTGGGGCTGCTTGCTTGTCTTGCCACCTCAAACTTCAAACGTAACATTCGGTGTCTGTGCATGCGGCCTCGGGCAGGCGTGCTCCGAAAATGCGAACGTCTGCAGATAGCTCTCAGGCAGAAAGAGCTAGCCTGGAAAGCTGTTGCTCAGCCTCATCTGCCCATGGAACTGCTCGCACAGAGGCACAGAGACTGGGGCTGCTTGCTTGTCTTGCCCCCTCAAACTTGAAACGTAGCATTGGGGATCCATGCAAGGTCACTCCGGCAGCCCTGGTCTGAAAAGGCGAACGTCTGCAGATAACTCGCAGCCAGAAAGAGCTAGGCTTGAAAGCTTTTGCTCAGCCTCATCTGCCAATGGCACTGCTCGCACAGAGACACAGAGACTGGGTCTGCTTGCTTGTCCTGCCACTTCAAACTTCAAACGTATGTTTCGGTGACTGTGCATGGGGCCTCGGGCAGGCGTGCTCCGAAAATACGAACGTCTGCAGATAGCTCGCAGGCAGAAAGAGCTAGCCTGGAAAGCGGTTGCTCGGCCTCATCTGCCCATGGCACTGCTCGCACAGAGGCACAGAGACTGGGGCTGCTTGCTGGTCTTGCCACCTCAAACTTCAAACGTAAATTTGGGTGTCCGTGCCGGGCGCCTCCAACACCCATACTCCCAAAATGCGAACGTCTGCAGATAGCTCGCAGCCAGAAAGAGCTAGCCTGGAAAGCGGTTGTTCAGCCTCATCTGCCCATGGCAATGCTCGCACAGAGGCACAGAGACTGGGGCTGCTTTTTTCTCTTACCACCTCAAACTTGAAATGTAGCTTAGGTGGTCTATGCCGGACTCCTCCGACAGCCCTGCTGTGAAAATGTGAACGCCTGCAGATAGCCCTTAGCCAGAAAGAGCTAGCCTAGAAAGCTGTTGCTCAGCCTCATCTGCCCATGGCACTGCTCGCACAGAGGCACAGAGACTGGGGCTGCTTGCTTGTCTTGCCAACTCAAAATTCAAACGTAACTTTCGGTGACTGTGGAATGGGCCTCCGGCAGCCCTGCTCCGAAAATGCGAACGTCTGCAGATAGCTCGCAGCCAGAAAGAGCTAGCCTTGAAAGCTTTTGCTCAGCCTCATCTGACCATGGCACTGCTCGCACAGAGGCTCAGAGACTGGGGCTGCTTGTTGGTCTTGCCACAACAAACTTCAAACGTAGCTTAGGTGGTCCTTACTGGGATCCTGCGGCAGCCCTGCTTAAAAAATGGAAACGTCTGCAGATAGCTCGCAGCCAGAAAGAGCTAGCCTGGAAAGCTGTTGCTCAGCCTCATCTGCCCAAGGCACTGCTCGCACAGAGGCACAGAGACTGGGGCTGCTTGCATGTCTTGCCACCTGAAAATTCAGTCGTATTTTAAGTGGCCTGTGCCTTGCAACTCCGGCAGACCTGCTCCAAAAATGCGAACGTCTGCAGATAGCTCGCAGCCAGAAAGAGCTAGCCTGGAAAGCGGTTGCTCAGCCTCATCTGCCCATGGCACTGCTCGCACAGAGGCTCAGAGACTGAGGCTGCTTGCTTGCTTTGTTACCTGAAACTTCAAAATTACCTTTGGGTGTCCGTTCCAGGGGGCCTCCGGCAGCTGTGCTCTGAAAATGCGAACGTCTGCAGATAACTCGCAGGCAGAAAGAGCTAGCCTTGAAAGCTTTTGCTCAGCCTCATCTGCCAATGGCACTGCTCGCACAGAGACACAGAGACTGGGGCTGCTTGCTTGTCCTGCCACTTCAAACTTCAAACGTATCTTTCGGTGACTGTGCAGGGGGCCTCGGGCAGGCGTGCTCCGAAAATGCGAACGTCTGTAGATAGCTCTCAGGCAGAAAGAGCTAGCCTGGAAAGCTGTTGCTCAGCCTCATCTGCCCATGGCACTGCTCGCACAGAGGCACAGAGACTGGGGCTGCTTGCTTGTCTTGCCCCCTCAAACTTTAAACATATCTTAGGGTCTCGTTGCCGGGAACTTCCGGCAGCCCTACTCCAAAAATGCGAACATCCGCACATAGCTCACAGCCAGAAAGAGCTAGCCTGGAAAGCTGTTGCTAAGCCTCATTTGCCCATGGCACTGCTCGCACAGAGGCACAGAGACTGGGGCTGCTTGCTTGTTTTGCAACCTCAAACTTGGAACGTATCTTTGGGAAACCGTGCACTGTTACTCCGGCAGCCCTGCTCTGAAAATGCGAACGTCTGCGTATAACTCGCAGCCAGAAAGAGCTAGCCTGGAAAGCTGTTGCTCAGCCTCATCTGCCCATGGCACTGCTCGCACAGAGGCACAGAGACTGGGGCTGCTTGCTTGTCTTGCCCCTTCAAACTTTAAACATATCTTAGGGTCTCGTTGCCGTGAACTTCCGGCAGCCCTACTCCGAAAATGCGAACATCCGCAGATAGCTCACAGCCAGAAAGAGCTAGCCTGGAAAGCTGTTGCTAAGCCTCATTTGCCCATGGCACTGCTCGCACAGAGGCTCAGAGACTGGGGCTGCTTGCTTGTCTTGACACCTGAAACTTCAAAATTATCTTTGGGTGTCCGTTCCAGGGGGCCTCCGGCAGCTCTGCTCTCAAAATGCGAACGTCTGCAGATAGCTCGCAGCCAGAAAGAGCTAGCCTGGAAAGCTGTTGCTCAGCCTCATCTGCCCATGGCACTGCTCGCACAGAGGCACAGAGACTGGGGCTGCTTGCATGTCTTGCCACCTGAAAATTCAGTCGTATTTTAAGTGGCCTGTGCCTTGCAACTCCGGCAGACCTGCTCCAAAAATGCGAACGTCTGCAGATAGCTCGCAGCCAGAAAGAGCTAGCCTGGAAAGCTGTTGCTCAGCCTCATCTGCCCATGGCACTGCTCGCACAGAGGCTCAGAGACTGGGGCTGCTTGCTTGTTTTGCCACCTGAAACTTCAAAATTACCATTGGGTGTCCGTTTCAGGTGGCCTCCGGCAGCTCTGCTCTGAAAATGCGAACGTCTGCAGATAGCTGGCAGCCAGAAAGAGCTAGCCTGGGAAGCTTTTGCTCAGCCTCATCTGCCCATGGCACTGCTCGCACAGAGACACAGAGACTGGGGCTGCTTGCTTGACTTGCCACCTCAAACTTCAAACGTATCTTAGATAGTCCGTGCCGGGCGTTTCCAGCAGCCCATCTCTGAGAATGCGAACGTCTACAGATAGCTCGCAGGCAGAAAGAGCTATCCTGGAAAGCTGTTGCTCAGCCTCATCTGCCCATGGCACTGCTCGCACAGAGGCACAGAGACTGGGGCTACTTGCTTGTCTTGCCACCTCAAACTTGAAACGTAACTTTCGGTGTCTGTGCATGGGGCCTCGGGTAGCCCTGCTCTGAAAATGCGAACGTCTGTAGATAGCTCTCAGGCAGAAAGAACTAGCCTTGAAAGCTTTTGCTCGGCCTCATCTGCCCATGGCACTGCTCGCACAGAGGCACAGAGACTGGGGCTGCTTGCTGGTCTTGCCACCTCAAACTTCAAATGTAAATGTGGGTGTCCGTGCCGGGCACCTCCAACACACCTACTCCCAAAATGCGAACGTCTGCAGATAGCTCGCAGGCAGAAACTGCTAGCCTGGAAAGCTGTTGCTCAGCCTCATCTGCCCATGGCAATGCTCGCACAGAATCACAGAGACTGGGGCTGCTTGTTTCTCTTACCACCTCAAACTTGAAATGTAGCTTAGGTGGTCTATGCCGGACTCCTCCGACAGCCCTGCTGTGAAAATGTGAACGTCTGCAGATAGCCCTTAGCCAGAAAGAGCTAGCCTGGAAAGATGTTGCTCAGCCTCATCTGCCCATGGCACTGCTCGCACAGAGGCACAGAGACTGGGGCTACTTGTTGGTCTTGCCACAACAAGCTTCAAACGTAGCTTAGGTGGTCCTTACTGGGATCCTGCGGCAGCCCTGCTTAAAAAATGGAAACGTCTGCAGATAGCTCGCAGGCAGAAAGAGGTAGCCTGGAAAGCTGTTGCTCAGCCTCATCTGCCCATGGCACTGCTCGCACAGAGGCACAGAGACTGGGGCTGCTTGCATGTCTTGCCACCTGAAAATTCAGTCGTATTTTAAGTGGCCTGTGCCTTGCAACTTCGGCAGACCTGCTCCAAAAATGCGAACGTCTGCAGATAGCTCGCAGCCAGAAAGAGCTAGCCTGGAAAGCTGTTGCTCAGCCTCATCTGCCCATGGTACTGCTCGCACAGAGGCACAGAGACTGGGGCTGCTTGCTTGTCTTGCCAACTCAAACTTCAAACATTTTTTTGCGGGTCCGTTAATGGAGCATCCGGTAACCCTGCTCTGAAAATGCGAACGACTGCGGATAAGTCGCAGGCAGAAAGAGCTAGCCTGCAAAGATGTTGCTTAGCCTCATCTGCCCATGGCACTGCTCGCACAGAGGCACAGAGACTGGGGCTGCTTGCTTGTTTTGTAACCTCAAACTTCAAACGTATATTTGGGTGTCCGTGTCAAGCGCCTCCAACGAACTTACTCCCAAAATGCAAACGTCTGCAGATAGCTCTTAGCCAGAAAGAGCTAGCCTGGAAAGCGGCTGCTCAGCCTCATCTGCCCATGGCACTGCTCGCACAGAGGCTCAGAGACTGAGGCTGCTTGCTTGTTTTGTCACCTGAAACTTCAAAATTACCTTTGGGTGTCCGTTCGAGGGGGCCTCCGGCAGCTGTGCTCTGAAAATGCGAACGTCTGCAGATAACTCGCAGGCAGAAAGAGCTAGCCTGGAAAGCTGTTGCTCAGCCTCATCTGCCCATGGCATTGCTCGCACAGAGGCACAGAGACTGGGGCTGCTTGCTTGTCTTGCCCTCTCAAACTTGAAACGTAGCTTTGGGGATCCGTGCAAGGTTACTCCGGCAGCCCTGCTCTGAAAATGCGAACGTCTGCAGATAACTCGCGCCAGAAAGAGCTAGGCTTGAAAGCTTTTGCTCAGCCTCATCTGCCCATGGCACTGCTCGCACAGAGGCACAGAGACTGGGGCTGCTTGCTTGTCTTGCCACCTCAAACTTTAAACGTAACTTTCGGTGTCTGTGCATGGGGCCTCGGCAGGCGTGCTCCGAAAATGCTAACGTCTGTAGATAGAACTCAGCCAGAAAGACCTAGCCTGGAAAGCTGTTGCTCAGCCTCATCTGCCCATGGCACTGCTCGCACAGAGGCACAGAGACTGGGGCTGCTTGCTTGTCTTGCGAGCTCAAACTTGAAACGTATCTTTGGGAAACCGTGCACTGTTACTCCGGCAGCCCTGCTCTGAAAATGCGAACGTCTGCGGATAACTCGCAGCCAGAAAGAGCTAGCCTGGAAAGCTGTTGCTCAGCCTCATCTGCCCATGGCACTGCTCGCACAGAGGCACAGAGACTGGGGCTGCTTGCTTGTCTTGCCCCCTCAAATTTTAAACATATCTTAGGGTCTCGTTGCCGGGAACTTCCGGCAGCCCTACTCCGAAAATGCGAACATCCGCAGATAGCTCACAGCCAGAAAGAGCTAGCCTGGAAAGCTGTTGCTAAGCCTCATCTGCCCATGGCACTGCTCGCACAGAGGCTCAGAGACGGGGGCTGCTTGCTTGTCTTGACACCTGAAACTTCAAAATTATCTTTGGGTGTCCGTTCCAGGGGGCCTCCGGCAGCTCTGCTCTGAAAATGCGAACGTCTGCAGATAGCTGGCAGCCAGAAAGAGCTAGCCTGGAAAGCTGTTGCTCAGCCTCATCTGCCCATGGCACTGCGCGCACAGAGGCTCAGAGACTGGGGCTGCTTGCTTGTTTTGCCACCTGAAACTTCAAAATTACCATTGTGTGTCCGTTTCAGGTGGCCTCCGGCAGCTCTGCTCTGAAAATGCGAACGTCTGCAGATAGCTGGCAGCCAGAAAGAGCTAGCCTGGAAAGCTGTTGCTCAGCCTCATCTGCCCATGGCACTGCTCGCACAGAGGCACAGAGACTGGGGCTGCTTGCTTGACTTGCCACCTCAAACTTCAAAAGTATCTTAGATAGTCCGTGCCGGGCGTTTCCAGCAGCCCATCTCTGAAAATGCGAACGTCTACAGATAGCTCGCAGGCAGAAAGAGCTAGCCTGGAAAGCTGTTGCTCGGCCTCATCTGCCCATGGCACTGCTCGCACAGAGGCACAGAGACTGGGGCTACTTGCTGGTCTTGCCACCTCAAACTTCAAAAGTAAATTTGGGTGTCCGTGCCGGGCGCCTCCAACACCCATACTCCCAAAATGCGAACGTCTGCAGATAGCTCGCAGCCAGAAAGAGCTAGCCTGGAAAGCGGTGTCTCAGCCTCATCTGCCCATGGCAATGCTCGCACAGAGGCACAGAGACTGGGGCTGCTTGTTTCTCTTACCACCTCAAACTTGAAATGTAGCTTAGGTGGTCTATGCCGGACTCCTCCGACAGCTCTGCTGTGAAAATGTGAACGTCTGCAGATATCACTTAGCCAGAAAGAACTAGCCTGGTAAGCTGTTGCTCAGCCTCATCTGCCCATGGCACTGCTCGCACAGAGACACAGAGACTGGGGCTGCTTGCTTGTCTTGCTAACTCAAAATTCAAACGTAACTTTCGGTGACTGTGGAAGGGGCCTCCGGCAGCCCTGCTCCGAAAATGCGAACGTCTGCAGATAGCTCGCAGCCAGAAAGAGCTAGCCTTGAAAGCTTTTGCTCAGACTCATCTGACCATGGCACTGCTCGCACAGAGGCACAGAGACTGGTGCTGCTTGTTGGTCTTGCCACAACAAACTTCAAACGTAGCTTAGGTGGTCCTTACTGGGATCCTGCGGCAGCCCTGCTTAAAAAATGGAAACGTCTGCAAATAGCTCGCAGCCAGAAAGAGCTAGCCTGGAAAGCTGTTGCTCAGCCTCATCTGCCCATGGCACTGCTCGCACAGAGGCTCAGAGACTGGGGCTGCTTGCTTGTTTTGCAACCTCAAACTTCAAACGTATATTTGGGTGTCCGTGTCAAGCGCCTCCAACACCCCTACTCCCAAAATGCAAACGTCTGCAGATAGCTCTTAGCCAGAAAGAGCTAGCCTGGAAAGCTGTTGCTCAGCCTCATCTGCCCATGGCACTGCTCGCACAGAGGCACAGAGACTGGGGCTGCTTGCTTGACTTGCCACCTCAAACTTCAAAAGTATCTTAGATAGTCCGTGCCGGGCGTTTCCAGCAGCCCATCTCTGAAAATGCGAACGTCTACAGATAGCTCGCAGGCAGAAAGAGCTAGCCTGGAAAGCTGTTGCTCGGCCTCATCTGCCCATGGCACTGCTCGCACAGAGGCACAGAGACTGGGGCTACTTGCTGGTCTTGCCACCTCAAACTTCAAAAGTAAATTTGGGTGTCCGTGCCGGGCGCCTCCAACACCCATACTCCCAAAATGCGAACGTCTGCAGATAGCTCGCAGCCAGAAAGAGCTAGCCTGGAAAGCGGTGTCTCAGCCTCATCTGCCCATGGCAATGCTCGCACAGAGGCACAGAGACTGGGGCTGCTTGTTTCTCTTACCACCTCAAACTTGAAATGTAGCTTAGGTGGTCTATGCCGGACTCCTCCGACAGCTCTGCTGTGAAAATGTGAACGTCTGCAGATATCACTTAGCCAGAAAGAGCTAGCCTGGTAAGCTGTTGCTCAGCCTCATCTGCCCATGGCACTGGTCGCACAGAGACACAGAGACTGGGGCTGCTTGCTTGTCTTGCTAACTCAAAATTCAAACGTAACTTTCGGTGACTGTGGAAGGGGCCTCCGGCAGCCCTGCTCCGAAAATGCGAACGTCTGCAGATAGCTCGCAGCCAGAAAGAGCTAGCCTTGAAAGCTTTTGCTCAGCCTCATCTGACCATGGCACTGCTCGCACAGAGGCACAGAGACTGGTGCTGCTTGTTGGTCTTGCCACAACAAACTTCAAACGTAGCTTAGGTGGTCCTTACTGGGATCCTGCGGCAGCCCTGCTTAAAAAATGGAAACGTCTGCAAATAGCTCGCAGCCAGAAAGAGCTAGCCTGGAAAGCTGTTGCTCAGCCTCATCTGCCCATGGCACTGCTCGCACAGAGGCACAGTGACTGGGGCTGCTTGCATGTCTTGCCACCTGAAAATTCAGTCGTATTTTAAGTGGCCTGTGCCTTGCAACTCCGGCAGACCTGCTCCAAAAATGCGAACGTCTGCAGATAGCTCGCAGCCAGAAAGAGCTAGCCTGGAAAGCTCTTGCTCAGCCTCATCTGACCATGGCACTGCTCGCACAGAGGCACAGAGACTGGGGCTGCTTGCTTGTCTTGCCAACTCAAACTTCAAACATTTTTTTGCGGGTCCGTTAATGGAGCATCCGGCAACCCTGCTCTGAAAATGCGAACGACTGCGGATCAGTCGCAGGCAGAAAGAGCTAGCCTGGAAAGCTGTTGCCCAGCCTCATCTGCCCATGGCACTGCTCGCACAGAGGCACAGAGACTGGGGCTGCTTGCTGGTCTTGCCACCTCAAACTTCAAACGTTGCTTTGGGTGTCCGTGCCGGGCGCCTCCAACACCCATACTCCCAAAATGCGAACGTCTGCTGATAGCTCTTAGCCAGAAAGAGCTAGCCTGGAAAGCGGTTGCTCAGCCTCATCTGCCCATGGCACTGCTCGCACAGAGGCTCAGAGACTGAGGCTGCTTGCTTGTTTTGTCATCTGAAACTTCAAAATTAACTTTGGGTGTCCGTTCCAGGGGGCCTCCGGCAGCTGTGCTCTGAAAATGCGAACCTCTGCAGATAGCTGGCAGCCAGAAAGAGCTAGCCTGGAAAGCTGTTGCTCAGCCTCATCTGCCCATGGCACTGCTCGCACAGAGGCACAGAGACTGGGGCTGCTTGCTTGACTTGCCACCTCAAACTTCAAACGTATCTTAGATAGTCCGTGCCGGGCGTTTCCAGCAGCCCATCTCTGAAAATGCGAACGTCTACAGATAGCTCGCAGCCAGAAAGAGCTAGCCTGGAAAGCGGTTGCTCAGCCTCATCTGCCCATGGCACTGCTCGCACAGAGGCTCAGAGACTGGGGCTGCTTGCTTGTTTTGCCACCTCAAACTTCAAACGTAAATTTGGGTGTCCGTGTCAAGCGCCTCCAACACCCCTACTCCCAAAATGCAAACATCTGCAGATAGCTCTTAGCCAGAAAGAGCTAGCCTGGAAAGCGGCTGCTCAGCCTCATCTGCCCATGGCACTGCTCTCACAGAGGCACAGAGACTGGGGCTGCTTGCTTGTCTTGCCACCTCAAACTTTAAGCCTAGCTTAGGGTCTCGTTGCCTGGGACCTCCGGCAGTCCTACTCCGAAAATGTGAACATCTGCAGATAGCTGACAGCCAGAAAGAACTAGCCTGGAAAGCCGTTGCTCAGCCTCATCTGCCCATGGCACTGCTCGCACAGAGGCTCAGAGACTGTGGCTGCTTGCTTGTTTTGCTACCTAAAACTTCAAAATTACCTTTGGGTGTCCGTTCCAGGGGGCCTCCGGCAGCTCTGCTCTGAAAATGCGAACGTCTGCAGATAGCTGGCAGCCAGAAAAAGCTAGCCTGGAAAGCTGTTGCTCAGCCTCATCTGCCCATGGCACTGCTCGCGCAGAGGCACAGAGACTGGGGCTGCTTGCTTGTCTTGCCACCTCAAACTTCAAACGTAAATTTGGGTGTCCGTGCCGGGCATCTCCAACACCCCTACTCCCAAAATGCGAACGTCTGTAGATAGATCGCAGGCAGAAAGGGCTGGCCTGGAAAGCTGTTGCTCAGCCTCATCTGCCCATGGCAATGCTCGCACAGAGGCACAGAGACTGGGGCTGCTTGTTTCTCTTACCACCTCAAACTTGAAATGTAGCTTCGGTGGTCTATGCCGGACTCCTCCGACAGCTCTGCTGTGAAAATGTGAACGTCTGCAGATATCCCTTAGCCAGAAAGAGCTAGCCTGGAAAGCTGTTGCTCAGCCTCATCTGCCCATGGCACTGCTCGCACAGAGACACAGAGACTGGGGCTGCTTGCTTGTCTTGCTAACTCAAAATTCAAACGTAACATTCGGTGAGTGTGGAAGGGGCCTCCGGCAGCCCTGCTCCGAAAATGCGAACGTCTGCAGATAGCTCGCAGCCAGAAAGAGCTAGCCTTGAAAGCTTTTGCTCAGCCTCATCTGACCATGGCACTGCTCGCACAGAGGCACAGAGACTGGGGCTGCTTGTTGGTCTTGCCACAACAAACTTCAAACGTAACTTAGGTGGTACTTACTGGGATCCTGCGGCAGCCCTGCTTAAAAAATGGAAACGTCTGCAAATAGCTCGCAGCCAGAAAGAGCTAGCCTGGAAAGCTGTTGCTCAGCCTCATCTGCCCATGGCACTGCTCGCACAGAGGCTCAGAGACTGGGGCTGCTTGCTTGTTTTGCAACCTCAAACTTCAAACGTATATTTGGGTGTCCGTGTCAAGCGCCTCCAACACCCCTACTCCCAAAATGCAAATGTCTGCAGATAGCTCTTAGCCAGAAAGAGCTAGCCTGGAAAGCGGTTGCTCAGCCTCATCTGCCCATGGCACTGCTCGCACAGAGGCTCAGAGACTGAGGCTGCTTGCTTGTTTTGTTACCTGAAACTTCAAAATTACCTTTGGGTGTCCGTTCGAGGGGGCCTCGGGCAGCTGTGCTCTGAAAATGCGAACGTCTGCAGATAACTCGCAGGCAGAAAGAGCTAGCCTGGAAAGCTGTTGCTCAACCTCATCTGCCCATGGCATTGCTCGCACAGAGGCACAGAGACTGCGGCTGCTTGCATGTCTTGCCCCCTCAAACTTGAAACGTAGCTTTGGGGATCCGTGCAAGGTCACTCCGGCAGCCCTGCTCTGAAAATGCGAACGTCTGCAGATAACTCGCAGCCAGAAAGAGCTAGGCTTGAAAGCTTTTGCTCAGCCTCATCTGCCCATGGCACTGCTCGCACAGAGGCACAGAGACTGGGGCTGCTTGCTTGTCTTGCGACCTCAAACTTGAAACGTATCTTTGGGAAACTGTGCACTGTTACTCCGGCAGCCCTGCTCTGAAAATGCGAACGTCTGCGGATTACTCGCAGCCCGAAAGAGCTAGCCTGGAAAGCTGTTGCTCAGCCTCATCTGCCCATGGCACTGCTCGCACAGAGACACAGAGACTGGGGCTGCTTGCTTGTCTTGCTAACTCAAAATTCAAACGTAACTTTCGGTGACTCTGGAAGGGGCCTCCGGCAGCCCTGCTCCGAAAATGCGAACGTCTGTAGATAGCTCGCAGGCAGAAAGAGCTAGGCTTGAAAGCTTTTGCTCAGCCTCATCTGCCCATGGCACTGCTCGCACAGAGGCACAGAGACTGGTGCTGCTTGTTGGTCTTGCCACAACAAACTTCAAACGTAGCTTAGGTGGTCCTTACTGGGATCCTGCGGCAGCCCTGCTTAAAAAATGGAAACGTCTGCAAATAGCTCGCAGCCAGAAAGAGCTAGCCTGGAAAGCTGTTGCTCAGTCTCATCTGCCCAAGGCACTGCTCGCACAGAGGCACAGAGACTGTGGCTGCTTGCATGTCTTGCCACCTGAAAATTCAGTCGTATTTTAAGTGGCCTGTGCCTTGCAACTCCGGCAGACCTGCTCCAAAAATGCGAACGTCTGCAGATAGCTCGCAGCCAGAAAGAGCTAGCCTGGAAAGCTGTTGCTCAGCCTCATCTGCCCATGGCACTGCTCGCACAGAGGCACAGAGACTGGGGCTGCTTGCTTGTCTTGCCACCTCAAACTTTAAACGTAACTTTCGGTGTCTGTGCATGTGGCCTAGGCAGGCGTGCTCCGAAAATGCGAACGTCTGTAGATAGAACTCAGCCAGAAAGAGCTAGCCTGGAAAGCTGTTGCTCAGCCTCATCTGCCCGTGGCACTGCTCGCACAGAGGCACAGAGACTGAGGCTGCTTGCTTGTCTTGCGACCTCAAACTTGAAACGTATCTTTGGGAAACCGTGCACTGTTACTCCGGCAGCCCTGCTGTGAAAATGCGAACGTCTGCGGATAACTCGCAGCCAGAAAGAGCTAGCCTGGAAAGCTGTTGCTCAGCCTCATCTGCCCATGGCACTGCTCGCACAGAGGCACAGAGACTGGGGCTGCTTGCTTGTCTTGCCCCCTCAAACTTTAAACATATCTTAGGGTCTCGTTGCCGGGAACTTCCGGCAGCCCTACTCCGAAAATGCGAACATCCGCAGATAGCTCACAGCCAGAAAGAGCTAGCCTGGAAAGCTGTTGCTCGGCCTCATCTGCCCATGGCACTGCTCGCACAGAGGCACAGAGACTGGGGCTACTTGCTGGTCTTGCCACCTCAAACTTCAAACGTAAATTTGGGTGTCCGTGCCGGGCGCCTCCAACACCCCTACTCCCAAAATGCGAACGTCTGTAGATAGATCGCAGGCAGAAAGGGCTGGCCTGGAAAGCTGTTGCTCAGCCTCATCTGCCCATGGCACTGCTCTCACAGAGGCACAGAGACTGGGGCTGCTTGCTTCTCTTGTCACCTCAAACTTGAAATGAAGCTTATCTGGTCTGTGCCGGGCGCTACCGGCAGCCCTGCTGTGAAAATGTGAACGTCTGCAGATAGCTCGCAGCCAGAAAGAGCTAGCCTGGAAAGCTGTTGCTCAGATTCATCTGCCCATGGCACTGCTCGCACAGAGGCACAGAGACTGGGGCTGCTTGCTTGTCTTGCCCCCTCAAACTTCAAACGTAACTTTCGGTGTCTGTGCATGGTGCCTCGGGCAGGCGTGCTCCGAAAATTCGAACGTCTGTAGATAGAACGCAGCCAGAAACAGCTAGCCTGGAAAGCTGTTGCTCAGCCTCATCTGCCCATGGCACTGCTCGCGCAGAGGCACAGAGACTGAGGCTGCTTGCTTGTCTTGCGACCTCAAACTTGAAACGTATCTTTGGGAAACCGTGCACTGTTAGTCCGGCAGCCCTGCTCTGAAAATGCGAACGTCTGCGGATAACTCGCAGGCAGAAAGAGCTAGCCTGGAAAGCTGTTGCTCAGCCTCATCTGCCCATGGCACAGCTCGCACAGAGGCACAGAGACTGGGGCTGCTTGCTTGTCTTGCCACCACAAACTTCAAAAGTACCTTTGGGAATCCGTGCAGGGTGCCTCCGGCAGCGCTGCTCTGAAAATGCGAACATCTGCAGATAGCTCGCAGGCAGAAAGAGCTAGCCTGGAAAGCTGTTGCTCAGCCTCATCTGCCCATGGCATTGCTCGCACAGAGGCACAGAGACTGGGGCTGCTTGCTGGTCTTGCCACCTCAAACTTCAAAAGTACCTTTGGGAATCCGTGCAGGTTGCCTCCGGCAGCCCTGCTCTGAAAATGCAAACATCTGCAGATAGCTCACAGACAAAAGAAGCTAGCCTGGAAAGCTGTTGCTCAGCCTCATCTGCCCATGGTACTGCTCGCACAGAGGCACAGAGACTGGGGCTGCTTGCTTGTCTTGCCACCTCAAACTTGAAACGTATCTTAGGTGATCCGTGCAGTAGGACTCCGGCAGCCCTGCTATGAAAATGCGAACGTCTGCAGATAGCTCGCAGGCAGAAAGAGCTAGCCTGGAAAGCTGTTGCTCAGCCTCATCTGCCCATGGCACTGCTCGCACAGAGGCACAGAGACTGGGGCTGCTTGTTGGTCTTGCCACAACAAACTTCAAACGTAGCTTAGGTGGTCCTTACTGGGATCCTGCGGCAGCCCTGCTTAAAAAATGGAAACGTCTGCAGATAGCTCGCAGGCAGAAAGAGCTAGCCTGGAAAGCTGTTGCTCAGCCTCATCTGCCCAAGGCACTGCTCGCACAGAGGCACAGAGACTGGGGCTGCTTGCATGTCTTGCCACCTAAAAATTCAGTCGTATTTTAAGTGGCCTGTGCCTTGCAACTCTGGCAGACGTGCTCCAAAAATGCGAACGTCTGCAGATAGCTGGCAGCCAGAAAGAGCTAGCCTGGAAAGCTGTTGCTCAGCCTCATCTGCCCATGGTACTGCTCGCACAGAGGCACAGAGACTGGGGCTGCTTGCTTGTCTTGCCAACTCAAACTTCAAACATTTTTTTGCGGGTCCGTTAATGGAGCATCCGGTAACCCTGCTCTGAAAATGCGAACGACTGCGGATAAGTCGCAGGCAGAAAGAGCTAGCCTGGAAAGATGTTGCTCTGCCTCATCTGCCCATGGCACTGCTCGCACAGAGGCACAGAGACTGGGGCTGCTTGCTTGTCTTGCGACCTCAAACTTGAAACGTATCTTTGGGAAACCGTGCACTGTTAGTCCGGCAGCCCTGCTGTGAAAATGCGAACGTCTGCGGATAACTCGCAGCCAGAAAGAGCTAGCCTGGAAAGCTGTTGCTCAGCCTCATCTGCCCATGGCACTGCTCGCACAGAGGCACAGAGACTGGGGCTGCTTGCTGGTCTTGCCACCTCAAACTTCAAAAGTACCTTTGGGAATCCGTGCAGGTTGCCTCCGGCAGCCCTGCTCTGAAAATGCAAACATCTGCAGATAGCTCACAGACAAAAGAAGCTAGCCTGGAAAGCTGTTGCTCAGCCTCATCTGCCCATGGTACTGCTCGCACAGAGGCACAGAGACTGGGGCTGCTTGCTTGTCTTGCCACCTCAAACTTGAAACGTATCTTAGGTGATCCGTGCAGGAGGACTCCGGCAGCCCTGCTATGAAAATGCGAACGTCTGCAGATAGCTCGCAGGCAGAAAGAGCTAGCCTGGAAAGCTGTTGCTCAGCCTCATCTGCCCATGGCACTGCTCGCACAGAGGCACAGAGACTGGGGCTGCTTGTTGGTCTTGCCACAACAAACTTCAAACGTAGCTTAGGTGGTCCTTACTGGGATCCTGCGGCAGCCCTGCTTAAAAAATGGAAACGTCTGCAGATAGCTCGCAGGCAGAAAGAGCTAGCCTGGAAAGCTGTTGCTCAGCCTCATCTGCCCAAGGCACTGCTCGCACAGAGGCACAGAGACTGGGGCTGCTTGCATGTCTTGCCACCTAAAAATTCAGTCGTATTTTAAGTGGCCTGTGCCTTGCAACTCTGGCAGACGTGCTCCAAAAATGCGAACGTCTGCAGATAGCTGGCAGCCAGAAAGAGCTAGCCTGGAAAGCTGTTGCTCAGCCTCATCTGCCCATGGTACTGCTCGCACAGAGGCACAGAGACTGGGGCTGCTTGCTTGTCTTGCCAACTCAAACTTCAAACATTTTTTTGCGGGTCCGTTAATGGAGCATCCGGTAACCCTGCTCTGAAAATGCGAACGACTGCGGATAAGTCGCAGGCAGAAAGAGCTAGCCTGGAAAGATGTTGCTCTGCCTCATCTGCCCATGGCACTGCTCGCACAGAGGCACAGAGACTGGGGCTGCTTGCTTGTCTTGCGACCTCAAACTTGAAACGTATCTTTGGGAAACCGTGCACTGTTAGTCCGGCAGCCCTGCTGTGAAAATGCGAACGTCTGCGGATAACTCGCAGCCAGAAAGAGCTAGCCTGGAAAGCTGTTGCTCAGCCTCATCTGCCCATGGCACTGCTCGCACAGAGGCACAGAGACTGGGGCTGCTTGCTTGTCTTGCCCCCTCAAACTTTAAACATATCTTAGGGTCTCGTTGCCGGGAACTTCCGGCAGCCCTACTCCGAAAATGCGAACATCTGCAGATAGCTGACAGCCAGAAAGAACTAGCCTGGAAAGCTGTTGCTCAGCCTCATCTGCCCATGGCACTGCTCGCACAGAGGCTCAGAGACTGGGGCTGCTTGCTTGTCTTGCCACCTCAAACTTCAAACGTATCTTTCGGTGTCTGTGCATGGGGCCTCGGGCAGGCGTGCTTCGAAAATTCGAACGTCTGTAGATAGAACGCAGACAGAAAGAGCTATCCTGGAAAGCTGTTGCTCAGCCTCATCTGCCCAAGGCATTGCTCGCACAGAGGCACAGAGACTGGGGCTGCTTGCTTGTTTTGCCACCACAAACTTCAAATGTAGATTTGGGGATCAGTGCAGGGCGACTCCTGCAGCCCTGCTCTGAAATTGAAAACATCTGCAGATAGCTCGCAGCCAAAAGAAGCTAGCCTGGAAAGCTGTTGCTCAGCCTCATCTGCCCATGGCACTGCTCGCACAGAGCCACAGAGTCTGGGGCTCCTTACTAGTCTTGCCACCACAAACTTCAAACGTAGCTTAGGTGGTCCTAGGCGGGATCCTGCGTCAGCCCTGCTTAAAAAATGGGAACGTCTGCAGATAGCTCTCAGGCAGAAAGAGCTAGCCTGGAAAGCTGTTGCTCAGCCTCATCTGCCCATGGCATTGCTCGCACAGAGGCACAGAGACTGGGGCTGCTTGCTTGTCTTGCCAACACAACCTTCAACCGTACCTTTGGGAATCCGTGCACGGGGCCTCCGGCAGCCCTGCTCAGAAAATGCGAACGTCTGTAGATAGCTCGCAGCCAGATAGAGCTAGCCTGGAAAGCTGTTGCTCAGCCTCATCTGCCCATGGCACTGCTCGCGCAGAGGCACAGAGACTGGGGCTGCTTGCTTGTCTTGCCACCTCAAACTTCAAACGTAAATTTGGGTGTCCGTGCCGGGCATCTCCAACACCCCTACTCCCAAAATGCGAACGTCTGTAGATAGATCGCAGGCAGAAAGGGCTGGCCTGGAAAGCTGTTGCTCAGCCTCATCTGCCCCTGGCACTGCTCTCACAGAGGCACAGAGACTGGGGCTGCTTGCTTCTCTTGCCACCTCAAACTTGAAATGAAGCTTATCTGGTCTGTGCCGGGCGCTTCCAGCAGCCCTGCTGTGAAAATGTGAACGTCTGCAGATAGCTCGCAGACAGAAAGAGCTAGCCTGGAAAGCTGTTGCTCAGTCTCATCTGCCCATGGCACTGCTCGCACAGAGGCACAGAGACTGGGGCTGCTTGCTTGTCTTGCCCCCTCAAACTTCAAACGTAACTTTCGGTGTCTGTGCATGGGGCCTCGGGCAGGCGTGCTCCGAAAATTCGAACGTCTGTAGATAGAACGCAGCCAGAAACAGCTAGCCTGGAAAGCTGTTGCTCAGCCTCATCTGCCCATGGCACTGCTCGCGCAGAGGCACAGAGACTGGGGCTGCTTGCTTGTCTTGCGACCTCAAACTTGAAACGTATCTTTGGGAAACCGTGCACTGTTAGTCCGGCAGCCCCGCTGTGAAAATGCGAACGTCTGCGGATAACTCGCAGCCAGAAAGAGCTAGCCTGGAAAGCTGTTGCTCAGCCTCATCTGCCCATGGCACTGCTCGCACAGAGGCACAGAGACTGGGGCTGCTTGCTTGTCTTGCCACCTCAAACTTCAAACGTAACCTGTGAAAGTTTGTGTCCCATCCAGGCTCCTTTCGCAGTCCTGCTCCGAAAATGCAAACGTCTGCAGATAGCTCGCAGGCAGAAAGAGCTAGCCTTGAAAGCTTTTGCTCAGCCTCATCTGCACATAGCACTGCTCTCACAGAGGCACAGAGACTGGGGCTGCTTGCTTCTCTTGCCAACTCAAACTCGAAATGTAGCTTAGGTGGTCTGTGCCGGGCGCCTCCGGCAGCCCTGCTGTGAAAATGTGAACGTCTGCAGATAGCTCGCAGCCAGAAAGAGCTAGCCTGGAAAGCTGTTGCTCAGCCTCATCTGCCCATGGCACTGCTCGCACAGAGACACAGAGACTGGGGCTGCTTGCTTGTCTTGCTAACTCAAAATTCAAACGTAACTTTCGGTGACTGTGGAAGGGGCCTCCGGCAGCCCTGCTCCGAAAATGCGAACGTCTGCAGATAGCTCGCAGCCAGAAAGAGCTAGCCTGGAAAGCTTTTGCTCAGCCTCATCTGACCATGGCACTGCTCGCACAGAGGCACAGAGACTGGTGCTGCTTGTTGGTCTTGCCACAACAAACTTCAAACGTAGCTTAGGTGGTCCTTACTGGGATCCTGCGGCAGCCCTGCTTAAAAAATGGAAACGTCTGCAAATAGCTCGCAGCCAGAAAGAGCTAGCCTGGAAAGCTGTTGCTCAGCCTCATCTGCCCATGGCACTGCTCGCACAGAGGCACAGAGACTGAGGCTGCTTGCATGTCTTGCCACCTGAAAATTCAGTCGTATTTTAAGTGGCCTGTGCCTTGCAACTCCGGCAGACCTGCTCCAAAAATGCGAACGTCTGCAGATAGCTCGCAGCCAGAAAGAGCTAGCCTGGAAAGCTGTTGCTCAGCCTCATCTGCCCATGGCACTGCTCACACAGAGGCACAGAGACTGGGGCTGCTTGCTTGTCTTGCCAACTCAAACTTCAAACATTTTTTTGCGGGTCCGTTAATGGAGCATCCGGCAACCCTGCTCTGAAAATGCGAACGACTGCGGATCAGTCGCAGGCAGAAAGAGCTAGCCTGGAAAGCTGTTGCCCAGCCTCATCTGCCCATGGCACTGCTCGCACAGAGGCACAGAGACTGGGGCTGCTTGCTGGTCTTGCCACCTCAAACTTCAAACGTTGCTTTGGGTGTCCGTGCCGGGCGCCTCCAACACCCATACTCCCAAAATGCGAACGTCTGCAGATAGCTCTTAGCCAGAAAGAGCTAGCCTGGAAAGCGGTTGCTCAGCCTCATCTGCCCATGGCACTGCTCGCACAGAGGCTCAGAGACTGAGGCTGCTTGCTTGTTTTGTCATCTGAAACTTCAAAATTAACTTTGGGTGTCCGTTCCAGGGGGCCTCCGGCAGCTGTGCTCTGAAAATGCGAACCTCTGCAGATAGCTGGCAGCCAGAAAGAGCTAGCCTGGAAAGCTGTTGCTCAGCCTCATCTGCCCATGGCACTGCTCGCACAGAGGCACAGAGACTGGGGCTGCTTGCTTGACTTGCCACCTCAAACTTCAAACGTATCTTAGATAGTCCGTGCCGGGCGTTTCCAGCAGCCCATCTCTGAAAATGCGAACGTCTACAGATAGCTCGCAGCCAGAAAAAGCTAGCCTGGAAAGCGGTTGCTCAGCCTCATCTGCCCATGGCACTGCTCGCACAGAGGCTCAGAGACTGGGGCTGCTTGCTTGTTTTGCCACCTCAAACTTCAAACGTAAATTTCGGTGTCCGTGTCAAGCGCCTCCAACACCCCTACTCCCAAAATGCAAACATCTGCAGATAGCTCTTAGCCAGAAAAAGCTAGCCTGGAAAGCGGCTGCTCAGCCTCATCTGCCCATGGCACTGCTCGCACAGAGGCTCAGAGACTGGGGCTGCTTGCTTGTTTTGCTACCTGTAACTTCAAAATTACCTTTGGGTGTCCGTTCCAGGGGGCCTCCGGCAGCTCTGCTCTGAAAATGCGAACGTCTGCAGATAGCTGGCAGCCAGAAAAAGCTAGCCTGGAAAGCTGTTGCTCAGCCTCATCTGCCCATGGCACTGCTCGCGCAGAGGCACAGAGACTGGGGCTGCTTGCTTGTCTTGCCACCTCAAACTTCAAACGTAAATTTGGGTGTCCGTGCCGGGCATCTCCAACACCCCTACTCCCAAAATGCGAACGTCTGTAGATAGATCGCAGGCAGAAAGGGCTGGCCTGGAAAGCTGTTGCTCAGCCTCATCTGCCCATGGCACTGCTCGCACAGAGGCACAGAGACTAAGGCTGCTTGTTTCTCTTACCACCTCAAACTTGAAATGTAGCTTAGGTGGTCTATGCCGGACTCCTCCGACAGCTCTGCTGTGAAAATGTGAACGTCTGCAGATATCCCTTAGCCAGAAAAAGCTAGCCTGGAAAGCTGTTGCTCAGCCTCATCTTCCCATGGCACTGCTCGCGCAGAGGCACAGAGACTGGGGCTGCTTGCTTGTCTTGCCATCTCAAACTTCAAACGTAAATTTGGGTGTCCGTGCCGGGCATCTCCAACACCCCTACTCCCAAAATGCGAACGTCTGTAGATAGATCGCAGGCAGAAAGGGCTGGCCTGGAAAGCTGTTGCTCAGCCTCATCTGCCCATGGCACTGCTCTCACAGAGGCACAGAGACTGGGGCTGCTTGCTTGTCTTGCCACCTCAAACTTGAAATGAAGCTTATCTGGTCTGTGCCGGGCGCTTCCGGCAGCCCTGCTGTGAAAATGTGAACGTCTGCAGATAGCTCGCAGGCAGAAAGAGCTAGCCTGGAAAGCTGTTGCTCAGCCTCATCTGCCCATGGCACTGCTCGCACAGAGGCACAGAGACTGGGGCTGCTTGCTTGTCTTGCCCCCTCAAACTTCAAACGTAACTTTCGGTGTCTGTGCATGGTGCCTCGGGCAGGCGTGCTCCGAAAATTCGAACGTCTGTAGATAGAACGCAGCCAGAAACAGCTAGCCTGGAAAGCTGTTGCTCAGCCTCATCTGCCCATGGCACTGCTCGCGCAGAGGCACAGAGACTGGGGCTGCTTGCTTGTCTTGCGACCTCAAACTTGAAACGTATCTTTGGGAAACCGTGCACTGTTAGTCCGGCAGCCCTGCTGTGAAAATGCGAACGTCTGCGGATAACTCGCAGCCAGAAAGAGCTATCCTGGAAAGCTGTTGCTCAGCCTCATCTGCCCATGGCACTGCTCGCACAGAGGCACAGAGACTAGGGCTGCTTGCTTCTCTTGCCAACTCAAACTCGAAATGTAGCTTAGGTGGTCTGTGCCGGGCGCCTCCGGCAGCCCTGCTGTGAAAATGTGAACGTCTGCAGATAGCTCGCAGCCAGAAAGAGCTAGCCTGGAAAGCTGTTGCTTAGCCTCATCTGCCCATGGCATTGCTCGCACAGAGGCACAGAGACTGGGGCTGCTTGCTTGTCTTGCCACCACAAACTTCAAAAGTACCTTTGGGAATCCGTGCAGGGTGCCTCCGGCAGCGCTGCTCTGAAAATGCAAACATCTGCAGATAGCTCGCAGACAAAAGAAGCTAGCCTGGAAAGCTGTTGCTCAGCCTCATCTGCCCATGGCACTGCTCGCACAGAGGCACAGAGACTGGGGCTGCTTGTTGGTCTTGCCACAACAAACTTCAAAAGTAGCTTAGGTGGTCCTTACTGGGATCCTGCGGCAGCCCTGCTTAAAAAATGGAAACGTCTGCAGATAGCTCGCAGCCAGAAAGAGCTAGCCTGGAAAGCTGTTGCTCAGCCTCATCTGCCCATGACACTGCTCGCACAGAGGCACAGAGACTGGGGCTGCTTGCATGTCTTGCCACCTGAAAATTCAGTCGTATTTTAAGTGGCCTGTGCCTTGCAACTCTGGCAGACCTGCTCCAAAAATGCGAACGTCTGCAGATAGCTCGCAGCCAGAAAGAGCTAGCCTGGAAAGCTGTTGCTCAGCCTCATCTGCCCATGGTACTGCTCGCACAGAGGCACAGAGACTGGGGCTGCTTGCTTGTCTTGCCAACTCAAACTTCAAACATTTATTTGCGGGTCCGTTAACGGAGCATCCGGTAACCCTGCTCTGAAAATGCGAACGACTGCGGATAAGTCGCAGGCAGAAAGAGCTAGCCTGGAAAGATGTTGCTCAGCCTCATCTGCCCATGGCACTGCTCGCACAGAGGCACAGAGACTGGGGCTGCTTGCTTGTTTTGCAACCTCAAACTTCAAACGTATATTTGGGTGTCCGTGTCAAGCGCCTCCAACACCCCTACTGCCAAAATGCAAACGTCTGCAGATAGCTCTTAGCCAGAAAGAGCTAGAATGGAAAGCGGCTGCTCAGCCTCATCTGCCCATGGCACTGCTCGCACAGAGGCACAGAGACTGGGGCTGCTTGCTTGTCTTGCGACCTCAAACTTGAAACGTATCTTTGGGAAACCGTGCACTGTTAGTCCGGCAGCCCTGCTCTGAAAATGCGAACGTCTGCGGATAACTCGCAGCCAGAAAGAGCTAGCCTGGAAAGCTGTTGCTCAGCCTCATCTGCCCATGGCACTGCTCGCACAGAGGCACAGAGACTGGGGCTGCTTGCTTGTCTTGCCCCCTCAAACTTTAAACATATCTTAGGGTCTCGTTGCCGGGAACTTCCGGCAGCCCTACTCCGAAAATGCGAACATCCGCAGATAGCTCACAGCCAGAAAGAGCTAGCCTGGAAAGCTGTTGCTCAGCCTCATCTGCCCATGGCACTGCTCGCACAGAGACAAAGAGACTGGGGCTGCTTGCTTGTCTTGCCAACTCAAAATTCAAACGTAACTTTCGGTGACTGTGGAAGGGGCCTCCGGCAGCCCAGCTCCTAAAATGCGAACGTCTGCAGATAGCTCACAGCCAGAAAGAGCTAGCCTTGAAAGCTTTTGCTCAGCCTCATCTGACCATGGCACTGCTCGCACAGAGGCACAGAGACTGGTGCTGCTTGTTGGTCTGTCCACAAGAAACTTCAAAAGTAGTTTAGGTGGTCCTTACTGGGATCCTGCGGCAGCCCTGCTTAAAAAATGGAAACGTCTGCAGATAGCTCGCAGCCAGAAAGAGCTAGCCTGGAAAGCTGTTGCTCAGCCTCATCTGCCCATGGCACTGCTCGCACAGAGGCACAGAGACTGGGGCTGCTTGCATGTCTTGCCAACTCAAACTTCAAAGATTTTTTTGCGGGTCCGTTAATGGAGCATCCGGCAACCCTGCTCTGAAAATGCGAACGACTGCAGATAGCTCGCAGCCAGAAAGAGCTAGCCTGGAAAGCTGTTGCTCAGCCTCATCTGCCCATGGCACTGCGCGCACAGAGGCTCAGAGACTGGGGCTGCTTGCTTGTTTTGCCACCTGAAACTTCAGAATTACCATTGGGTGTCCGTTTCAGGTGGCCTCCGGCAGCTCTGCTCTGAAAATGCGAACGTCTGCAGATAGCTGGCAGCCAGAAAGAGCTAGCCTGGAAAGCTGTTGCTCAGCCTCATCTGCCCATGGCACTGCTCGCACAGAGGCACAGAGACTGGGGCTGCTTGCTTGACTTGCCACCTCAAACTTCAAACGTATCTTAGATAGTCCGTGCCGGGCGTTTCCAGCAGCCCATCTCTGAAAATGCGAACGTCTACAGATAGCTCGCAGGCAGAAAGAGCTAGCTTGGAAAGCTGTTGCTCGGCCTCATCTGCCCATGGCACTGCTCGCACAGAGGCACAGAGACTGGGGCTGCTTGCTGGTCTTGCCACCTCAAACTTCAAACGTAAATTTGGGTGTCCGTGCCGGGCGCCTCCAACACCCATACTCCCAAAATGCGAACGTCTGCAGATAGCTCGCAGCCAGAAAGAGCTAGCCTGGAAAGCGGTTGCTCAGCCTCATCTGCCCATGGCAATGCTCGCACAGAGGCACAGAGACTGGGGCTGCTTGTTTCTCTTACCACCTCAAACTTGAAATGTAGCTTAGGTGGTCTATGCCGGACTCCTCCGACAGCTCTGCTGTGAAAATGTGAACGTCTGCAGATAGCCCTTAGCCAGAAAGAGCTAGCCTGGAAAGCTGTTGCTCAGCCTCATCTGCCCATGGCACTGCTCGCACAGAGACACAGAGACTGGGGCTGCTTGCTTGTCTTGCCAACTCAAAATTCAAACGTAACTTTCGGTGACTGTGGAAGGGGCCTCCGGCAGCCCTGCTCCAAAAATGCGAACGTCTGCAGATAGCTCGCAGCCAGAAAGAGCTAGCCTGGAAAGCTTTTGCTCAGCCTCATCTGACCATGGCACTGCTCGCACAGAGGCACAGAGACTGGGGCTGCTTGTTGGTCTTGCCACAACAAACTTCAAACGTAGCTTAGGTGGTCCTTACTGGGATCCTGCGGCAGCCCTGCTTAAAAAATGGAAACGTCTGCAGATAGCTCGCAGGCAGAAAGAGGTAGCCTGGAAAGCTGTTGCTCAGCCTCATCTGCCCATGGCACTGCTCGCACAGAGGCTCAGAGACTGGGGCTGCTTCCTTGTTTTGCAACCTCAAACTTCAAACGTATATTTGGGTGTCCGTGTCAAGCGCCTCCAACACCCCTACTGCCAAAATGCAAACGTCTGCAGATAGCTCTTAGCCAGAAAGAGCTAGCCTGGAAAGCGGTTGCTCAGCCTCATCTGCCCATGGCACTGCTCGCACAGAGGCTCAGAGACTGGGGCTGCTTGCTTGTTTTGTCATCTGAAACTTCAAAATTAACTTTGGGTGTCCGTTCCAGGGGGCCTCCGGCAGCTGTGCTCTGAAAATGCGAACGTCTGCAGATAGCTGGCAGCCAGAAAGAGCTAGCCTGGAAAGCTGTTGCTCAGCCTCATCTGCCCATGGCACTGCTCGCACAGAGGCACAGAGACTGGGGCTGCTTGCTTGACTTGCCACCTCAAACTTCAAACGTATCTTAGATAGTCCGTGCCGGGCGTTTCCAGCAGCCCATCTCTGAAAATGCGAACGTCTACAGATAGCTCGCAGGCAGAAAGAGCTAGCCTGGAAAGCTGTTGCTCTGCCTCATCTGCCCATGGCACTGCTCGCACAGAGGCACAGAGACTGGGGCTGCTTGCTTGTCTTGCGACCTCAAACTTGAAACGTATCTTTGGGAAACCTTGCACTGTTAGTCCGGCAGCCCTGCTGTGAAAATGCGAACGTCTGCGGTTAACTCGCAGCCAGAAAGAGCTAGCCTGGAAAGCTGTTGCTCAGCCTCATCTGCCCATGGCACAGCTCGCACAGAGGCACAGAGACTGGGGCTGCTTGCTTGTCTTGCCCCCTCAAACTTTAAACATATCTTAGGGTCTCGTTGCCGGGAACTTCCGGCAGCCCTACTCCGAAAATGCGAACATCTGCAGATAGCTGACAGCCAGAAAGAACTAGCCTGGAAAGCTGTTGCTCAGCCTCATCTGCCCATGGCACTGCTCGCACAGACGCTCAGAGACTGGGGCTGCTTGCTTGTCTTGCCACCTCAAACTTCAAACGTATCTTTCGGTGTCTGTGCATGGGGGGTCGGGCAGGCTTGCTTCGAAAATTCGAACGTCTGTAGATAGAACGCAGACAGAAAGAGGTAGCCTGGAAAGCTGTTGCTCAGCCTCATCTGCCCATGACACTGCTCGCACAGAGGCACAGAGACTGGGGCTGCTTGCATGTCTTGCCACCTGAAAATTCAGTCGTATTTTAAGTGGCCTGTGCCTTGCAACTCCGGCAGACCTGCTCCAAAAATGCGAACGTCTGCAGATAGTTCGCAGCCAGAAAGAGCTAGCCTGGAAAGCTGTTGCTCAGCCTCATCTGCCCATGGCACTGCTCGCACAGAGGCACAGAGACTGGGGCTGCTTGCTTGTCTTGCCAACTCAAACTTCAAACATTTTTTTGCGGGTCCGTTAATGGAGCATCCGGTAACCCTGCTCTGAAAATGCGAACGACTGCGGATAAGTCGCAGGCAGAAAGAGCTAGCCTGGAAAGATGTTGCTCAGCCTCATCTGCCCATGGCACTGCTCGCACAGAGGCACAGAGACTGGGGCTGCTTGCTTGTTTTGCAACCTCAAACTTCAAACGTATATTTGGGTGTCCGTGTCAAGCGCCTCCAACACCCCTACTGCCAAAATGCAAACGTCTGCAGATAGCTCTTAGCCAGAAAGAGCTAGAATGGAAAGCGGCTGCTCAGCCTCATCTGCCCATGGCACTGCTCGCACAGAGGCACAGAGACTGGGGCTGCTTGCTTGTCTTGCGACCTCAAACTTGAAACGTATCTTTGGGAAACCGTGCACTGTTAGTCCGGCAGCCCTGCTCTGAAAATGCGAACGTCTGCGGATAACTCGCAGCCAGAAAGAGCTAGCCTGGAAAGCTGTTGCTCAGCCTCATCTGCCCATGGCACTGCTCGCACAGAGGCACAGAGACTGGGGCTGCTTGCTTGTCTTGCCCCCTCAAACTTTAAACATATCTTAGGGTCTCGTTGCCGGGAACTTCCGGCAGCCCTACTCCGAAAATGCGAACATCCGCAGATAGCTCACAGCCAGAAAGAGCTAGCCTGGAAAGCTGTTGCTAAGCCTCATCTGCCCATGGCACTGCGCGCACAGAGGCTCATAGACTGGGGCTGCTTGCTTGTTTTGCCACCTGAAACTTCAAAATTACCATTGGGTGTCCGTTTCAGGTGGCCTCCGGCAGCTCTGCTCTGAAAATGCGAACGTCTGCAGATAGCTGGCAGCCAGAAAGAGCTAGCCTGGAAAGCTGTTGCTCAGCCTCATCTGCCCATGGCACTGCTCGCACAGAGGCACAGAGACTGGGGCTGCTTGCTGGTCTTGCCACCTCAAACTTCAAACGTAAATTTGGATGTCCGTGCCGGGCGCCTCCCACACCCATACTCCCAAAATGCGAACGTCTGCAGATAGCTCGCAGCCAGAAAGAGCTAGCCTGGAAAGCGGTTTCTCAGCCTCATCTGCCCATGGCACTGCTCTCACAGAGGCACAGAGACTGGGGCTTCTTGTTTCTCTTACCACCTCAAACTTGAAATGTAGCTTAGGTGGTCTATGCCGGACTCCTCCGACAGCTCTGCTGTGAAAATGTGAACGTCTGCAGATAGCCCTTAGCCAGAAAGAGCTAGCCTGGAAAGCTGTTGCTCAGCCTCATCTGCCCATGGCACTGCTCGCACAGAGACACAGAGACTGGGGCTGCTTGCTTGTCTTGCCAACTCAAAATTCAAACGTAACTTTCGGTGACTGTGGAAGGGGCCTCCGGCAGCCCAGCTCCTAAAATGCGAACGTCTGCAGATAGCTCACAGCCAGAAAGAGCTAGCCTTGAAAGCTTTTGCTCAGCCTCATCTGACCATGGCACTGCTCGCACAGAGGCACAGAGACTGGTGCTGCTTGTTGGTCTTGCCACAAGAAACTTCAAAAGTAGCTTAGGTGGTCCTTACTGGGATCCTGCGGCAGCCCTGCTTAAAAAATGGAAACGTCTGCAGATAGCTCGCAGCCAGAAAGAGCTAGCCTGGAAAGCTGTTGCTCAGCCTCATCTGCCCATGGCACTGCTCGCACAGAGGCACAGAGACTGGGGCTGCTTGCTTGTTTTGCAACCTCAAACTTCAAACGTATATTTGGGTGTCCGTGTCAAGCGCCTCCAACACCCCTACTGCCAAAATGCAAACGTCTGCAGATAGCTCTTAGCCAGAAAGAGCTAGCCTGGAAAGCGGTTGCTCAGCCTCATCTGCCCATGGCACTGCTCGCACAGAGGCTCAGAGACTGGGGCTGCTTGCTTGTTTTGTCATCTGAAACTTCAAAATTAACTTTGGGTGTCCGTTCCAGGGGGCCTCCGGCAGCTGTGCTCTGAAAATGCGAACGTCTGCAGATAGCTGGCAGCCAGAAAGAGCTAGCCTGGAAAGCTGTTGCTCAGCCTCATCTGCCCATGGCACTGCTCGCACAGAGGCACAGAGACTGGGGCTGCTTGCTTGACTTGCCACCTCAAACTTCAAACGTATCTTAGATAGTCCGTGCCGGGCGTTTCCAGCAGCCCATCTCTGAAAATGCGAACGTCTACAGATAGCTCGCAGGCAGAAAGAGCTAGCCTGGAAAGCTGTTGCTCTGCCTCATCTGCCCATGGCACTGCTCGCACAGAGGCACAGAGACTGGGGCTGCTTGCTTGTCTTGCGACCTCAAACTTGAAACGTATCTTTGGGAAACCTTGCACTGTTAGTCCGGCAGCCCTGCTGTGAAAATGCGAACGTCTGTGGATAACTCGCAGCCAGAAAGAGCTAGCCTGGAAAGCTGTTGCTCAGCCTCATCTGCCCATGGCACTGCTCGCACAGAGGCACAGAGACTGGGGCTGCTTGCTTGTCTTGCCCCCTCAAACTTTAAACATATCTTAGGGTCTCGTTGCCGGGAACTTCCGGCAGCCCTACTCCGAAAATGCGAACATCTGCAGATAGCTGACAGCCAGAAAGAACTAGCCTGGAAAGCTGTTGCTCAGCCTCATCTGCCCATGGCACTGCTCGCACAGACGCTCAGAGACTGGGGCTGCTTGCTTGTCTTGCCACCTCAAACTTCAAACGTATCTTTCGGTGTCTGTGCATGGGGGGTCGGGCAGGCTTGCTTCGAAAATTCGAACGTCTGTAGATAGAACGCAGACAGAAAGAGGTAGCCTGGAAAGCTGTTGCTCAGCCTCATCTGCCCATGACACTGCTCGCACAGAGGCACAGAGACTGGGGCTGCTTGCATGTCTTGCCACCTGAAAATTCAGTCGTATTTTAAGTGGCCTGTGCCTTGCAACTCCGGCAGACCTGCTCCAAAAATGCGAACGTCTGCAGATAGTTCGCAGCCAGAAAGAGCTAGCCTGGAAAGCTGTTGCTCAGCCTCATCTGCCCATGGCACTGCTCGCACAGAGGCACAGAGACTGGGGCTGCTTGCTTGTCTTGCCAACTCAAACTTCAAACATTTTTTTGCGGGTCCGTTAATGGAGCATCCGGTAACCCTGCTCTGAAAATGCGAACGACTGCGGATAAGTCGCAGGCAGAAAGAGCTAGCCTGGAAAGATGTTGCTCAGCCTCATCTGCCCATGGCACTGCTCGCACAGAGGCACAGAGACTGGGGCTGCTTGCTTGTTTTGCAACCTCAAACTTCAAACGTATATTTGGGTGTCCGTGTCAAGCGCCTCCAACACCCCTACTGCCAAAATGCAAACGTCTGCAGATAGCTCTTAGCCAGAAAGAGCTAGAATGGAAAGCGGCTGCTCAGCCTCATCTGCCCATGGCACTGCTCGCACAGAGGCACAGAGACTGGGGCTGCTTGCTTGTCTTGCGACCTCAAACTTGAAACGTATCTTTGGGAAACCGTGCACTGTTAGTCCGGCAGCCCTGCTCTGAAAATGCGAACGTCTGCGGATAACTCGCAGCCAGAAAGAGCTAGCCTGGAAAGCTGTTGCTCAGCCTCATCTGCCCATGGCACTGCTCGCACAGAGGCACAGAGACTGGGGCTGCTTGCTTGTCTTGCCCCCTCAAACTTTAAACATATCTTAGGGTCTCGTTGCCGGGAACTTCCGGCAGCCCTACTCCGAAAATGCGAACATCCGCAGATAGCTCACAGCCAGAAAGAGCTAGCCTGGAAAGCTGTTGCTAAGCCTCATCTGACCATGGCACTGCGCGCACAGAGGCTCATAGACTGGGGCTGCTTGCTTGTTTTGCCACCTGAAACTTCAAAATTACCATTGGGTGTCCGTTTCAGGTGGCCTCCGGCAGCTCTGCTCTGAAAATGCGAACGTCTGCAGATAGCTGGCAGCCAGAAAGAGCTAGCCTGGAAAGCTGTTGCTCAGCCTCATCTGCCCATGGCACTGCTCGCACAGAGGCACAGAGACTGGGGCTGCTTGCTGGTCTTGCCACCTCAAACTTCAAACGTAAATTTGGATGTCCGTGCCGGGCGCCTCCCACACCCATACTCCCAAAATGCGAACGTCTGCAGATAGCTCGCAGCCAGAAAGAGCTAGCCTGGAAAGCGGTTTCTCAGCCTCATCTGCCCATGGCACTGCTCTCACAGAGGCACAGAGACTGGGGCTTCTTGTTTCTCTTACCACCTCAAACTTGAAATGTAGCTTAGGTGGTCTATGCCGGACTCCTCCGACAGCTCTGCTGTGAAAATGTGAACGTCTGCAGATAGCCCTTAGCCAGAAAGAGCTAGCCTGGAAAGCTGTTGCTCAGCCTCATCTGCCCATGGCACTGCTCGCACAGAGACACAGAGACTGGGGCTGCTTGCTTGTCTTGCCAACTCAAAATTCAAACGTAACTTTCGGTGACTGTGGAAGGGGCCTCCGGCAGCCCAGCTCCTAAAATGCGAACGTCTGCAGATAGCTCACAGCCAGAAAGAGCTAGCCTTGAAAGCTTTTGCTCAGCCTCATCTGACCATGGCACTGCTCGCACAGAGGCACAGAGACTGGTGCTGCTTGTTGGTCTTGCCACAAGAAACTTCAAAAGTAGCTTAGGTGGTCCTTACTGGGATCCTGCGGCAGCCCTGCTTAAAAAATGGAAACGTCTGCAGATAGCTCGCAGCCAGAAAGAGCTAGCCTGGAAAGCTGTTGCTCAGCCTCATCTGCCCATGGCACTGCTCGCACAGAGGCACTGAGACTGGGGCTGCTTGCATGTCTTGCCAACTCAAACTTCAAAGATTTTTTTGCGGGTCCGTTAATGGAGCATCCGGCAACCCTGCTCTGAAAATGCGAACGTCTGCAGATAGCTCGCAGGCAGAAAGAGCTAGCCTGGAAAGCTGTTGCTCAGCCTCATCTGCCCATGGCACTGCGCGCACAGAGGCTCAGAGACTGGGGCTGCTTGCTTGTTTTGCCACCTGAAACTTCAGAATTACCATTGGGTGTCCGTTTCAGGTGGCCTCCGGCAGCTCTGCTCTGAAAATGCGAACGTCTGCAGATAGCTGGCAGCCAGAAAGAGCTAGCCTGGAAAGCTGTTGCTCAGCCTCATCTGCCCATGGCACTGCTCGCACAGAGGCACAGAGACTGGGGCTGCTTGCTTGACTTGCCACCTCAAACTTCAAACGTATCTTAGATAGTCCGTGCCGGGCGTTTCCAGCAACCCATCTCTGAAAATGCGAACGTCTACAGATAGCTCGCAGGCAGAAAGAGCTAGCTTGGAAAGCTGTTGCTCGGCCTCATCTGCCCATGGCACTGCTCGCACAGAGGCACAGAGACTGGGGCTGCTTGCTGGTCTTGCCACCACAAACTTCAAACGTAAATTTGGGTGTCCGTGCCGGGCGCCTCCAACACCCATACTCCCAAAATGCGAACGTCTGCAGATAGCTCGCAGCCAGAAAGAGCTAGCCTGGAAAGCGGTTGCTCAGCCTCATCTGCCCATGGCAATGCTCGCACAGAGGCACAGAGACTGGGGCTGCTTGTTTCTCTTACCACCTCAAACTTGAAATGTAGCTTAGGTGGTCTATGCCGGACTCCTCCGACAGCTCTGCTGTGAAAATGTGAACGTCTGCAGATAGCCCTTAGCCAGAAAGAGCTAGCCTGGAAAGCTGTTGCTCAGCCTCATCTGCCCATGGCACTGCTCGCACAGAGACACAGAGACTAGGGCTGCTTGCTTGTCTTGCCAACTCAAAATTCAAACGTAACTTTCGGTGACTGTGGAAGGGGCCTCCGGCAGCCCTGCTCCAAAAATGCGAACGTCTGCAGATAGCTCGCAGCCAGAAAGAGCTAGCCTGGAAAGCTTTTGCTCAGCCTCATCTGACCATGGCACTGCTCGCACAGAGGCACAGAGACTGGGGCTGCTTGTTGGTCTTGCCACAACAAACTTCAAACGTAGCTTAGGTGGTCCTTACTGGGATCCTGCGGCAGCCCTGCTTAAAAAATGGAAACGTCTGCAGATAGCTCGCAGGCAGAAAGAGGTAGCCTGGAAAGCTGTTGCTCAGCCTCATCTGCCCATGACACTGCTCGCACAGAGGCACAGAGACTGGGGCTGCTTGCATGTCTTGCCACCTGAAAATTCAGTCGTATTTTAAGTGGCCTGTGCCTTGCAACTCCGGCAGACCTGCTCCAAAAATGCGAACGTCTGCAGATAGCTCGCAGCCAGAAAGTGCTAGCCTGGAAAGCGGTTGCTCAGCCTCATCTGCCCATGGCACTGCTCGCACAGAGGCACAGAGACTGGGGCTGCTTGCTTGTGTTGCCCCCTCAAACTTTAAGCCTAGCTTAGGGTCTCGTTGCCGAGAACCTCCGGCAGCCCTACTCCGAAAATGCGAACATCTGCAGATAACTGACAGCCAGAAAGAGCTAGCCTGGAAAGCTGTTGCTCAGCCTCATCTGCCCATGGCACTGCTCGCACAGAGGCTCAGAGACTGGGGCTGCTTCCTTGTTTTGCAACCTCAAACTTCAAACGTATATTTCGGTGTCCGTGTCAAGCGCCTCCAACACCCCTACTCCCAAAATGCAAACGTCTGCAGATAGCTCTTAGCCAGAAAGAGCTAGCCTGGAAAGCGGTTGCTCAGCCTCATCTGCCCATGGCACTGCTCGCACAGAGGCTCAGAGACTGGGGCTGCTTGCTTGTTTTGTCATCTGAAACTTCAAAATTAACTTTGGGTGTCCGTTTCAGGGGGCCTCCGGCAGCTGTGCTCTGAAACTGCGAACGTCTGCAGATAGCTGGCAGCCAGAAAGAGCTAGCCTGGAAAGCTGTTGCTCAGCCTCATCTGCCCATGGCACTGCTCGCACAGAGGCTCAGAGACTGGGGCTGCTTCCTTGTTTTGCAACCTCAAACTTCAAACGTATATTTCGGTGTCCGTGTCAAGCGCCTCCAACACCCCTACTCCCAAAATGCAAACGTCTGCAGATAGCTCTTAGCCAGAAAGAGCTAGCCTGGAAAGCGGTTGCTCAGCCTCATCTGCCCATGGCACTGCTCGCACAGAGGCTCAGAGACTGGGGCTGCTTGCTTGTTTTGTCATCTGAAACTTCAAAATTAACTTTGGGTGTCCGTTCCAGGGGGCCTCCGGCAGCTGTGCTCTGAAACTGCGAACGTCTGCAGATAGCTGGCAGCCAGAAAGAGCTAGCCTGGAAAGCTGTTGCTCAGCCTCATCTGCCCATGGCACTGCTCGCACAGAGGCACAGAGACTGGGGCTGCTTGCTTGACTTGCCACCTCAAACTTCAAACGTATCTTAGATAGTCCGTGCCGGGCGTTTCCAGCAGCCCATCTCTGAAAATGCGAACGTCTACAGATAGCTCGCAGGCAGAAAGAGCTAGCCTGGAAAGCTGTTGCTCTGCCTCATCTGCCCATGGCACTGCTCGCACAGAGGCACAGAGACTGGGGCTGCTTGCTTGTCTTGCCCCCTCAAACTTTAAACATATCTTAGGGTCTCGTTGCCGGGAACTTCCGGCAGCCCTACTCCGAAAATGCGAACATCTGCAGATAGCTGACAGCCAGAAAGAACTAGCCTGGAAAGCTGTTGCTCAGCCTCATCTGCCCATGGCACTGCTCGCACAGACGCTCAGAGACTGGGGCTGCTTGCTTGTCTTGCCACCTCAAACTTCAAACGTATCTTTCGGTGTCTGTGCATGGGGGGTCGGGCAGGCTTGCTTCGAAAATTCGAACGTCTGTAGATAGAACGCAGCCAGAAAGAGCTAGCCTGGAAAGCTGTTGCTCAGCCTCATCTGCCCATGACACTGCTCGCACAGAGGCACAGAGACTGGGGCTGCTTGCATGTCTTGCCACCTGAAAATTCAGTCGTATTTTAAGTGGCCTGTGCCTTGCAACTCCGGCAGACCTGCTCCAAAAATGCGAACGTCTGCAGATAGTTCGCAGCCAGAAAGAGCTAGCCTGGAAAGCTGTTGCTCAGCCTCATCTGCCCATGGTACTGCTCTCACAGAGGCACAGAGACTGGGGCTGCTTGCTTGTCTTGCCAACTCAAACTTCAAACATTTTTTTGCGGGTCCGTTAATGGAGCATCCGGTAACCCTGCTCTGAAAATGCGAACGACTGCGGATAAGTCGCAGGCAGAAAGAGCTAGCCTGGAAAGATGTTGCTCAGCCTCATCTGCCCATGGCACTGCTCGCACAGAGGCACAGAGACTGGGGCTGCTTGCTTGTTTTGCAACCTCAAACTTCAAACGTATATTTGGGTGTCCGTGTCAAGCGCCTCCAACACCCCTACTGCCAAAATGAAAACGTCTGCAGATAGCCCTTAGCCAGAAAGAGCTAGAATGGAAAGCGGCTGCTCAGCCTCATCTGCCCATGGCACTGCTCGCACAGAGGCACAGAGACTGGGGCTGCTTGCTTGTCTTGCGACCTCAAACTTGAAACGTATCTTTGGGAAACCGTGCACTGTTAGTCCGGCAGCCCTGCTCTGAAAATGCGAACGTCTGCGGATAACTCGCAGCCAGAAAGAGCTAGCCTGGAAAGCTGTTGCTCAGCCTCATCTGCCCATGGCACTGCTCGCACAGAGGCACAGAGACTGGGGCTGCTTGCTTGTCTTGCCCCCTCAAACTTTAAACATATCTTAGGGTCTCGTTGCCGGGAACTTCCGGCAGCCCTACTCCGAAAATGCGAACATCCGCAGATAGCTCACAGCCAGAAAGAGCTAGCCTGGAAAGCTGTTGCTAAGCCTCATCTGCCCATGGCACTGCGCGCACAGAGGCTCATAGACTGGGGCTGCTTGCTTGTTTTGCCACCTGAAACTTCAAAATTACCATTGGGTGTCCGTTTCAGGTGGCCTCCGGCAGCTCTGCTCTGAAAATGCGAACGTCTGCAGATAGCTGGCAGCCAGAAAGAGCTAGCCTGGAAAGCTGTTGCTCAGCCTCATCTGCCCATGGCACTGCTCGCACAGAGGCACAGAGACTGGGGCTGCTTGCTGGTCTTGCCACCTCAAACTTCAAACGTAAATTTGGATGTCCGTGCCGGGCGCCTCCCACACCCATACTCCCAAAATGCGAACGTCTGCAGATAGCTCGCAGCCAGAAAGAGCTAGCCTGGAAAGCGGTTTCTCAGCCTCATCTGCCCATGGCACTGCTCTCACAGAGGCACAGAGACTGGGGCTTCTTGTTTCTCTTACCACCTCAAACTTGAAATGTAGCTTAGGTGGTCTATGCCGGACTCCTCCGACAGCTCTGCTGTGAAAATGTGAACGTCTGCAGATAGCCCTTAGCCAGAAAGAGCTAGCCTGGAAAGCTGTTGCTCAGCCTCATCTGCCCATGGCACTGCTCGCACAGAGACACAGAGACTGGGGCTACTTGCTTGTCTTGCCAACTCAAAATTCAAACGTAACTTTCGGTGACTGTGGAAGGGGCCTCCGGCAGCCCAGCTCCTAAAATGCGAACGTCTGCAGATAGCTCACAGCCAGAAAGAGCTAGCCTTGAAAGCTTTTGCTCAGCCTCATCTGACCATGGCACTGCTCGCACAGAGGCACAGAGACTGGTGCTGCTTGTTGGTCTTGCCACAAGAAACTTCAAAAGTAGCTTAGGTGGTCCTTACTGGGATCCTGCGGCAGCCCTGCTTAAAAAATGGAAACGTCTGCAGATAGCTCGCAGCCAGAAAGAGCTAGCCTGGAAAGCTGTTGCTCAGCCTCATCTGCCCATGGCACTGCTCGCACAGAGGCACAGAGACTGGGGCTGCTTGCATGTCTTGCCAACTCAAACTTCAAAGATTTTTTTGCGGGTCCGTTAATGGAGCATCCGGCAACCCTGCTCTGAAAATGCGAACGACTGCAGATAGCTCGCAGCCAGAAAGAGCTAGCCTGGAAAGCTGTTGCTCAGCCTCATCTGCCCATGGCACTGCGCGCACAGAGGCTCAGAGACTGGGGCTGCTTGCTTGTTTTGCCACCTGAAACTTCAGAATTACCATTGGGTGTCCGTTTCAGGTGGCCTCCGGCAGCTCTGCTCTGAAAATGCGAACGTCTGCAGATAGCTCGCAGGCAGAAAGAGCTAGCCTGGAAAGCTGTTGCTCAGCCTCATCTGCCCATGGCACTGCTCGCACAGAGGCACAGAGACTGGGGCTGCTTGCTTGACTTGCCACCTCAAACTTCAAACAATCTTAGATAGTCCGTGCCGGGCGTTTCCAGCAGCCCATCTCTGAAAATGCGAACGTCTACAGATAGCTCGCAGGCAGAAAGAGCTAGCTTGGAAAGCTGTTGCTCGGCCTCATCTGCCCATGGCACTGCTCGCACAGAGGCACAGAGACTGGGGCTGCTTGCTGGTCTTGCCACCACAAACTTCAAACGTAAATTTGGGTGTCCGTGCCGGGCGCCTCCAACACCCATACTCCCAAAATGCGAACGTCTGCAGATAGCTCGCAGGCAGAAAGAGCTAGCCTGGAAAGCGGTTGCTCAGCCTCATCTGCCCATGGCAATGCTCGCACAGAGGCACAGAGACTGGGGCTGCTTGTTTCTCTTACCACCTCAAACTTGAAATGTAGCTTAGGTGGTCTATGCCGGACTCCTCCGACAGCTCTGCTGTGAAAATGTGAACGTCTGCAGATAGCCCTTAGCCAGAAAGAGCTAGCCTGGAAAGCTGTTGCTCAGCCTCATCTGCCCATGGCACTGCTCGCACAGAGACACAGAGACTAGGGCTGCTTGCTTGTCTTGCCAACTCAAAATTCAAACGTAACTTTCGGTGACTGTGGAAGGGGCCTCCGGCAGCCCTGCTCCAAAAATGCGAACGTCTGCAGATAGCTCGCAGCCAGAAAGAGCTAGCCTGGAAAGCTTTTGCTCAGCCTCATCTGCCCATGGCACTGCTCGCACAGAGGCACAGAGACTGGGGCTGCTTGTTGGTCTTGCCACAACAAACTTCAAACGTAGCTTAGGTGGTCCTTACTGGGATCCTGCGGCAGCCCTGCTTAAAAAATGGAAACGTCTGCAGATAGCTCGCAGGCAGAAAGAGGTAGCCTGGAAAGCTGTTGCTCAGCCTCATCTGCCCATGACACTGCTCGCACAGAGGCACAGAGACGGGGGCTGCTTGCATGTCTTGCCACCTGAAAATTCAGTCGTATTTTAAGTGGCCTGTGCCTTGCAACTCCGGCAGACCTGCTCCAAAAATGCGAACGTCTGCAGATAGCTCGCAGCCAGAAAGAGCTAGCCTGGAAAGCGGTTGCTCAGCCTCATCTGCCCATGGCACTGCTCGCACAGAGGCACAGAGACTGGGGCTGCTTGCTTGTCTTGCCCCCTCAAACTTTAAGCCTAGCTTAGGGTCTCGTTGCCGAGAACCTCCGGCAGCCCTACTCCGAAAATGCGAACATCTGCAGATAACTGACAGCCAGAAAGAGCTAGCCTGGAAAGCTGTTGCTCAGCCTCATCTGCCCATGGCACTGCTCGCACAGAGGCTCAGAGACTGGGGCTGCTTCCTTGTTTTGCAACCTCAAACTTCAAACGTATATTTGGGTGTCCGTGTCAAGCGCCTCCAACACCCCTACTCCCAAAATGCAAACGTCTGCAGATAGCTCTTAGCCAGAAAGAGCTAGCCTGGAAAGCGGTTGCTCAGCCTCATCTGCCCATGGCACTGCTCGCACAGAGGCTCAGAGACTGGGGCTGCTTGCTTGTTTTGTCATCTGAAACTTCAAAATTAACTTTGGGTGTCCGTTCCAGGGGGCCTCCGGCAGCTGTGCTCTGAAAATGCGAACGTCTGCAGATAGCTGGCAGCCAGAAAGAGCTAGCCTGGAAAGCTGTTGCTCAGCCTCATCTGCCCATGGCACTGCTCGCACAGAGGCACAGAGACTGGGGCTGCTTGCTTGACTTGCCACCTCAAACTTCAAACGTATCTTAGATAGTCCGTGCCGGGCGTTTCCAGCAGCCCATCTCTGAAAATGCGAACGTCTACAGATAGCTCGCAGGCAGAAAGAGCTAGCCTGGAAAGCTGTTGCTCAGCCTCATCTGCCCATGGCACTGCTCGCACAGAGGCACAGAGTCTGTGGCTGCTTGCTTGTCTTCCACCTCAAACTTCAAACGTAAATTTGGGTGTCCGTGTTAAGCGCCTCCAACACCCCTACTCCCAAAATGCAAACGTTCGCAGATAGTTCTCAGGAAGAAAGAGCTAGCCTGGAAAGCGGTTGCTCAGCCTCATCTGCCCATGGCACTGCTCGCACAGAGGCACAGAGACTGGGGCTGCTTGCTTGTTTTGCAACCTCAAACTTCAAACGTAAATTTGGGTGTCCGTGTCAAGCGCCTCCAACACCCCTACTCCCAAAATGCAAACATCTGCAGATAGCTCTTAGCCAGAAAGAGCTAGCCTGGAAAGCGGCTGCTCAGCCTCATCTGCCCATGGCACTGCTCGCACAGAGGCACAGAGACTGGGGCTGCTTGCTTGTCTTGCCACCTCAAACTTTAAGCCTAGCTTAGGGTCTCGTTGCCTGGGACCTCCGGCAGCCCTACTCCGAAAATGTGAACATCTGCAGATAGCTGACAGCCAGAAAGAACTAGCCTGGAAAGCTGTTGCTCAGCCTCATCTGCCCATGGCACTGCTCGCACAGAGGCTCAGAGACTGGGGCTGCTTGCTTGTTTTGCTACCTGAAACTTCAAAATTACCTTTGGGTGTCCATTCCAGGGGGCCTCCGGCAGCTCTGCTCTGAAAATGCGAACGACTGCAGATAGCTGGCAGCCAGAAAGAGCTAGCCTGGAAAGCTGTTGCTCAGCCTCATCTGCCCATGGCACTGCTCGCACAGAGGCACAGAGACTGGGGCTGCTTGCTTGTCTTGCCCCCTCAAACTTTAAACATATCTTAGGGTCTCGTTGCCGGGAACTTCCGGCAGCCCTACTCCGAAAATGCGAACATCCGCAAATAGCTCACAGCCAGAAAGAGCTAGCCTGGAAAGCTGTTGCTCAGCCTCATCTGCCCATGGCACTGCGCGCACAGAGGCTCAGAGACTGGGGCTGCTTGCTTGTTTTGCCACCTGAAACTTCAAAATTACCATTGGTTTCCGTTTCAGGTGGCCTCCGGCAGCTCTGCTCTGAAAATGCGAACGTCTGCAGATAGCTGGCAGCCAGAAAGAGCTAGCCTGGAAAGCTGTTGCTCAGCCTCATCTGCCCATGGCACTGCTTGCACAGAGGCACAGAGACTGGGGCTGCTTGCTTGACTTGCCACCTCAAACTTCAAACGTATCTTAGATAGTCCGTGCCGGGCGTTTCCAGCAGCCCATCTCTGAAAATGCGAACGTCTACAGATAGCTCGCAGGCAGAAAGAGCTAGCCTGGAAAGCTGTTGCTCGGCCTCATCTGCCCATGGCACTGCTCGCACAGAGGCACAGAGACTGGGGCTGCTTGCTGGTCTTGCCACCTCAAACTTCAAACGTAGATTTGGGTGTCCGTGCCGGGCGCCTCCAACACCCCTACTCCCAAAATGCGAACGTCTGCAGATACCTCACAGGCAGAAGAAGCTAGCCTGGAAAGCGGTTGCTCAGCCTCATCTGCCCATGGCACTGCTCGCACAGTGGCTCAGAGACTGGGGCTGCTTGCTTCTCTTGCCCACTCAAACTTGAAATGTAGCTTAGGTGGTCTGTGCCGGGCGCCTCCGGCAGCCCTGCTGTGAAAATGTGAACGTCTGCAGATAGCTCGCAGCCAGAAAGAGCTAGCTTGGAAAGCTGTTGCTCAGCCGTATCTGCCCATGGCATTACTCGCACAGAGGCACAGAGACAGGGGCTGCTTGCTTGTCTTGCCCCCTCAAACTTGAAACGTAGCTTTGGTGATCCGTGCACTGTGACTCCGTCAGCCCTGCTATGAAAATGCGAACATCTGCGTATAACTCGCAGCCAGAAAGAGCTAGCCTGGAAAGCTTTTGCTCAGCCTCATCTGCCCATGGCACTGCTCGCGCAGAGGCACAGAGACTGGGGCTGCTTGCTTGTCTTGCCACCTCAAACTTCAAACGTATCTTTCGGTGTCTGTGCATGGGGCCTCGGGCAGGGGTGCTTCGAAAATTCGAACGTCTGTAGATAGAACGCAGACAGAAAGAGCTATCCTGGAAAGCTTTTGCTCAGCCTCATCTGCCCAAGGCATTGCTCGCACAGAGGCACAGAGACAGGGCCTGCTTGCTTGTCTTGCCACCACAAACTTCAAATGTAGATTTGGGGATAAGTGCAGGGCGACTCCTGCAGCCCTGCTCTGAAATTGCAAACATCTGCAGATAGCTCGCAGCCAAAAGAAGCTAGCCTGGAAAGCTGTTGCTCAGCCTCATCTGCCCATGGCACTGCTCGCACAGAGGCTCAGAGACTGGGGCTGCTTCCTTGACTTGCCACCTCAAACTCCAAAATTATCTTTGGGTGTTCGTGCCAGGGGGCCTCCGGCAGCTCTGCTCTGAAAATGCGAACGTCTGCAGATAGCTCGCAGCCAGAAAGAGCTAGCCTGGAAAGCTGTTGCTCAGCCTCATCTGCCCATGGCACTGCTCGCGCAGAGCCACAGAGTCTGGGGCTGCTTACTGGTCTTGCCACCACAAACTTCAAACGTAGATTAGGTGATCCTTGGCGGGATCCTGCGTCAGCCCTGCTTAAAAAATGGGAACGTCTGCAGATAGCTCTCAGGCAGAAAGAGCTAGCCTGGAAAGCTGTTGCTCAGCCTCATCTGCCCATGGCATTGCTCGCACAGAGGCACAGAGACTGGGGCTGCTTGCTTGTCTTGCCACCTCAACCTTCAAACGTACCTTTGGGAATCCGTGCACGGGGCCTCCAGCAGCCCATCTCTGAAAATGCGAACGTCTGTAGATAGCTCGCAGCCAGATAGAGCTAGCCTGGAAAGCTGTTGCTCAGCCTCATCTGCCCATGGCACTGCTCTCGCAGAGGCACAGAGACTGGGGCTGCTTGCTTGTCTTGCCACCTCAAACTTCAAACGTAAATTTGGGTGTCCGTGCCGGGCATCTCCAACACCCCTACTCCCAAAATGCGAACGTCTGTAGATAGATCGCAGGCAGAAAGGGCTGGCCTGGAAAGCTGTTGCTCAGCCTCATCTGCCCATGGCACTGCTCTCACAGAGGCACAGAGACTGGGGCTGCTTGCTTCTCTTGCCACCTCAAACTTGAAATGAAGCTTATCTGGTCTGTGCCGGGCGCTTCCGGCAGCCCTGCTGTGAAAATGTGAACGTCTGAAGATAGCTCGCAGGCAGAAAGAGCTAGCCTGGAAAGCTGTTGCTCAGCCTCATCTGCCCATGGCACTGCTCACACAGAGGCACAGAGACTGGGGCTGCTTGCTTGTCTTGCCCCCTCAAACTTCAAACGTAACTTTCGGTGTCTGTGCATGGGGCCTCGGGCAGGCGTGCTCCGAAAATTCGAACGTCTGTAGATAGAACGCAGCCAGAAACAGCTAGCCTGGAAAGCTGTTGCTCAGCCTCATCTGCCCATGGCACTGCTCGCGCAGAGGCACAGAGACTGAGGCTGCTTGCTTGTCTTGCGACCTCAAACTTGAAACGTATCTTTGGGAAACCGTGCACTGTGACTCCGGCAGCCCTGCTGTGAAAATGCGAACGTCTGCGGATAACTTGCAGCCAGAAAGAGCTAGCCTGGAAATCTGTTGCTCAGCCTCATCTGCCCATGGCACTCCTCGCACAGAGGCACAGAGACTGGGGCTGCTTGCTTGTCTTGCCACCTCAAAGTTCAAACGTAGCCTGTGAAAGTTTGTGTCCCAGCCAGGCTCCTTTCGCAGTCCTGCTCCGAAAATGCAAACGTATGCAGATAGCTCGCAGGCAGAAAGAGCTAGCCTTGAAAGCTTTTGCTCAGCCTCATCTGCACATAGCACCGCTCTCACAGAGGCACAGAGACTGGGTCTGCTTGCTTCTCTTGCCAACTCAAACTCGAAATGTAGCTTAGGTTGTCTGTGCCGGGCGCCTCCGGCAGCCCTGCTGTGAAAATGTGAACGTCTGCAGATAGCTCGCAGACAGAAAGAGCTAGCCTGGAAAGCTGTTGCTCAGCCTCATCTGCCCATGGCATTGCTCGCACAGAGGCACAGAGACTGGGGCTGCTTGCTTGTCTTGCCACCACAAACTTCAAAAGTACCTTTTGGAATCCGTGCAGGGTACCTCCGGCAGCGCTGCTCTGAAAATGCGAACATCTGCAGATAGCTCGGAGGCAGAAAGAGCTAGCTTGGAAAGCTGTTGCTCAGCCTCATCTGCCCATGGCATTGCTCGCACAGAGGCACAGAGACTGGGGCTGCTTGCTTGTCTTGCCACCTCAAACTTCAAAAGTACCTTTGGGAATCCGTGCAGGGTGCCTCCGGCAGCCCTGCTCTGAAAATGCAAACATCTGCAGATAGCTCGCAGACAAAAGAAGCTAGCCTGGAAAGCTGTTGCTCAGCCTCATCTGCCCATGGCACTGCTCGCACAGAGGCACAGAGACAGGGGCTGCTTGCTTGTCTTGCCACCTCAAACTTGAAACGTATCTTAGGTGATCCGTGCAGGAGGCCTCCGGCAGCCCTGCTATGAAAATGCGAACGTCTGCACATAGCTCGGAGGCAGAAAGAGCTAGACTGGAAAGCTGTTGCTCAGCCTCATCTGCCCATGGCACTGCTCGCACAGAGGCACAGAGACTGGGGCTGCTTGTTGGTCTTGCCACAACAAACTTCAAACGTAGCTTAGGTGGTCCTTACTGGGATCCTGCGGCAGCCCTGCTTAAAAAATGGAAACGTCTGCAGATAGTTCGCAGCCAGAAAGAACTAGCCTAGAAAGCTGTTGCTCAGCCTCATCTGCCCATGGTACTGCTCGCACAGAGGCACAGAGACTGGGGCTGCTTGCTTGTCTTGCCAACTCAAACTTCAAACATTTTTTTGCGGGTCCGTTAATGGAGCATCCGGTAACCCTGCTCTGAAAATGCGAACGACTGCGGATAAGTCGCAGGCAGAAAGAGCTAGCCTGGAAAGATGTTGCTCAGCCTCATCTGCCCATGACACTGCTCGCACAGAGGCACAGAGACTGGGGCTGCTTGCATGTCTTGCAACCTGAAAATTCAGTCGTATTTTAAGTGGCCTGTGCCTTGCAACTCTGGCAGACCTGCTCCAAAAATGCGAACGTCTGCAGATAGCTCGCAGCCAGAAACAGCTAGCCTGGAAAGCTGTTGCTCAGCCTCATCTGCCCATGGTACTGCTCGCACAGAGGCACAGAGACTGGGGCTGCTTGCTTGTCTTGCCAACTCAAACTTCAAACATTTTTTTGCGGGTCCGTTAATGGAGCATCCGGTAACCCTGCTCTGAAAATGCGAACGACTGCGGATAAGTCGCAGGCAGAAAGAGCTAGCCTGGAAAGATGTTGCTCAGCCTCATCTGCCCATGGCACTGCTCGCACAGAGGCACAGAGACTGGGGCTGCTTGCTTGTTTTGCAACCTCAAACTTCAAACGTATATTTGGGTGTCCGTGTCAAGCGCTTCCAACACCCCTACTCCCAAAATGCAAACGTCTGCAGATAGCTCTTAGCCAGAAAGAGCTAGCCTGGAAAGCTGTTGCTCAGCCTCATCTGCCCATGGCACTGCTCGCACAGAGGCACAGAGACTGGGGCTGCTTGCTTGTCTTGCGACCTCAAACTTGAAACGTATCTTTGGGAAACCGTGCACTGTTAGTCCGGCAGCCCTGCTGTGAAAATGCGAACGTCTGCGGATAACTCGCAGCCAGAAAGAGCTAGCCTGGAAAGCTGTTGCTCAGCCTCATCTGCCCATGGCACTGCTCGCACAGAGGCACAGAGACTGGGGCTGCTTGCTTGTCTTGCCCCCTCAAACTTTAAGCCTAGCTTAGGGTCTCGTTGCCGAGAACCTCCGGCAGCCCTACTCCGAAAATGCGAACATCTGCAGATAACTGACAGCCAGAAAGAGCTAGCCTGGAAAGCTGTTGCTCAGCCTCATCTGCCCATGGCACTGCTCGCACAGAGGCTCAGAGACTGGGGCTGCTTCCTTGTTTTGCAACCTCAAACTTCAAACGTATATTTGGGTGTCCGTGTCAAGCGCCTCCAACACCCCTACTCCCAAAATGCAAACGTCTGCAGATAGCTCTTAGCCAGAAAGAGCTATCCTGGAAAGCGGTTGCTCAGCCTCATCTGCCCATGGCACTGCTCGCACAGAGGCTCAGAGACTGGGGCTGCTTGCTTGTTTTGTCATCTGCAACTTCAAAATTAACTTTGGGTGTCCGTTCCAGGGGGCCTCCGGCAGCTGTGCTCTGAAAATGCGAACGTCTGCAGATAGCTGGCAGCCAGAAAGAGCTAGCCTGGAAAGCTGTTGCTCAGCCTCATCTGCCCATGGCACTGCTCGCACAGAGGCACAGAGACTGGGGCTGCTTGCTTGACTTGCCACCTCAAACTTCAAACGTATCTTAGATAGTCCGTGCCGGGCGTTTCCAGCAGCCCATCTCTGAAAATGCGAACGTCTACAGATAGCTCGCAGGCAGAAAGAGCTAGCCTGGAAAGCTGTTGCTCAGCCTCATCTGCCCATGGCACTGCTCGCACAGAGGCACAGAGTCTGTGGCTGCTTGCTTGTCTTCCACCTCAAACTTCAAACGTAAATTTGGGTGTCCGTGTTAAGCGCCTCCAACACCCCTACTCCCAAAATGCAAACGTTCGCAGATAGTTCTCAGGAAGAAAGAGCTAGCCTGGAAAGCGGTTGCTCAGCCTCATCTGCCCATGGCACTGCTCGCACAGAGGCACAGAGACTGGGGCTACTTGCTTGTTTTGCAACCTCAAACTTCAAACGTAAATTTGGGTGTCCGTGTCAAGCGCCTCCAACACCCCTACTCCCAAAATGCAAACATCTGCAGATAGCTCTTAGCCAGAAAGAGCTAGCCTGGAAAGCGGCTGCTCAGCCTCATCTGCCCATGGCACTGCTCGCACAGAGGCACAGAGACTGGGGCTGCTTGCTTGTCTTGCCACCTCAAACTTTAAGCCTAGCTTAGGGTCTCGTTGCCTGGGACCTCCGGCAGCCCTACTCCGAAAATGTGAACATCTGCAGATAGCTGACAGCCAGAAAGAACTAGCCTGGAAAGCTGTTGCTCAGCCTCATCTGCCCATGGCACTGCTCGCACAGAGGCTCAGAGACTGGGGCTGCTTGCTTGTTTTGCTACCTGAAACTTCAAAATTACCTTTGGGTGTCCATTCCAGGGGGCCTCCGGCAGCTCTGCTCTGAAAATGCGAACGTCTGCAGATAGCTGGCAGCCAGAAAGAGCTAGCCTGGAAAGCTGTTGCTCAGCCTCATCTGCCCATGGCACTGCTCGCACAGAGGCACAGAGACTGGGGCTGCTTGCTTGTCTTGCCCCCTCAAACTTTAAACATATCTTAGGGTCTCGTTGCCGGGAACTTCCGGCAGCCCTACTCCGAAAATGCGAACATCCGCAGATAGCTCACAGCCAGAAAGAGCTAGCCTGGAAAGCTGTTGCTAAGCCTCATCTGCCCATGGCACTGCTCGCACAGAGGCTCAGAGACTGGGGCTGCTTGCTTGTCTTGACACCTAAAACTTCAAAATTATCTTTGGGTGTCCGTTACAGGGGGCCTCCGGCAGCTCTGCTCTGAAAATGCGAACGTCTGCAGATAGCTCGCAGCCAGAAAGAGCTAGCCTGGAAAGCTGTTGCTCAGCCTCATCTGCCCATGGCACTGCGCGCACAGAGGCTCAGAGACTGGGGCTGCTTGCTTGTTTTGCCACCTGAAACTTCAAAATTACCATTGGGTGTCCGTTTCAGGTGGCCTCCGGCAGCTCTGCTCTGAAAATGCGAACGTCTGCAGATAGCTGGCAGCCAGAAAGAGCTAGCCTGGAAAGGTGTTGCTCAGCCTCATCTGCCCATGGCACTGCTTGCACAGAGGCACAGAGACTGGGGCTGCTTGCTTGACTTGCCACCTCAAACTTCAAACGTATCTTAGATAGTCCGTGCCGGGCGTTTCCAGCAGCCCATCTCTGAAAATGCGAACGTCTACAGATAGCTCGCAGGCAGAAAGATCTAGCCTGGAAAGCTGTTGCTCGGCCTCATCTGCCCATGGCACTGCTCGCACAGAGGCACAGAGACTGGGGCTGCTTGCTGGTCTTGCTACCTCAAACTTCAAACGTAGATTTGGGTGTCCGTGCCGGGCGCCTCCAACACCCCTACTCGCAAAATGCGAACGTCTGCAGATACCTCACAGGCAGAAGAAGCTAGCCTGGAAAGCGGTTGCTCAGCCTCATCTGCCCATGGCACTGCTCGCACAGTGGCTCAGAGACTGGGGCTGCTTGCTTCTCTTGCCCACTCAAACTTGAAATGTAGCTTAGGTGGTCTGTGCCGGGCGCCTCCGGCAGCCCTGCTGTGAAAATGTGAACGTCTGCAGATAGCTCGCAGCCAGAAAGAGCTAGCTTGGAAAGCTGTTGCTCAGCCGTATCTGCCCATGGCATTGCTCGCACAGAGGCACAGAGACTGGGGCTGCTTGCTTGTCTTGCCCCCTCAAACTTGAAACGTAGCTTTGGGGATCCGTGCACTGTGACTCCGTCAGCCCTGCTCTGAAAATGCGAACATCTGCGTATAACTCGCAGCCAGAAAGAGCTAGCCTGGAAAGCTTTTGCTCAGCCTCATCTACCCATGGCACTGCTCGCACAGAGGCACAGAGACTGGGGCTGCTTGCTTGTCTTGCCACCTCAAACTTCAAACGTATCTTTCGGTGTCTGTGCATGGGGCCTCGGGCAGGGGTGCTTCGAAAATTCGAACGTCTGTAGATAGAACGCAGACAGAAAGAGCTATCCTGGAAAGCGGTTGCTCAGCCTCATCTGCCCATGGCACTGCTCGCACAGAGGCACAGAGACTGGGGCTGCTTGTTTGTCTTACCCCCTTAAACTTCAAACGTAGGTTAGGTGGTCCGTGCACTGTTACTCCGGCAGCCCTGGTCTGAAATTGCGTACGTCTGCGGATAACTCGCAGCCAGAAAGAGCTATCCTGGAAAGCTGTTGCTCAGCCTCATCTGCCCAAGGCATTGCTCGCACAGAGGCACAGAGACTGGGTCTGCTTGCTTGTCTTGCCACGTCAAACTTCAAACGTAGCTTTGGGGATCCGTGCAGGGGGCCTCCGGCAGCTCTGCTCTGAAAATGCAATCATCTGCAGATAGCTCGCAGCCAAAAGAAGCTACCCTGGAAAGCTGTTGCTCAGCCTCATCTGCCCATGGCACTGCTCGCACAGAGGCACAGAGACTGGGGCTGCTTGTTCTCTTGCCACCTAAAACTTGAAATGTAGCTTAGGTGGTCTGTGCCGGGCGCCTCCGGCAGCCCTGCTGTGAAAATGTGAATGTCTGAAGATAGTTCGCAGCCAGAAAGAGCTAGCCTGGAAAGCTGTTGCTCAGCCTTATCTGCCCATGGCACTGCTCGCACAGAGGCACAGAGACTGGGGCTGCTTGCTTGTCTTGCCCCCTCAAACTTGAAACGTAGCTTTGGGGATCAGTGCAAGGTCACTCCGGCAGCCCTGCTCTGAAAATGCGAAGGTCTGCAGATAACTCGCCCAGAAGGAGCTAGCCTTCAAAGCTTTTGCTCAGCCTCATGTGACCATGGCACTGCTCACACAGAGGCTCAGAGACTGGGGCTGCTTGCTTGTTTTGCAACCTCAAACTTCAAACGTAAATTTGTGTGTCCGTGTCAAGCGCCTCCAACACCCCTACTCCCAAAATGCAAACGTCTGCAGATAGCTCTTAGCCAGAAAGAGCTAGCCTGGAAAGCGTTTGCTCAGCCTCATCTGCCCATGGCACTGCTCGCACAGAGGCACAGAGACTGGGGCTGCTTGCTTGTTTTGCCACCTGAAACTTCAAAATTACCTTTTGGTGTCCGTTCCAGGGGGCCTCCGGCAGCTCTGCTCTGAAAATGCAAACATCTGCAGATAGCTGGCAGCCAGAAAAAGCTAGCCTGGAAAGGTGTTGCTCAGCCTCATCTGCCCATGGCACTGCTCGCACAGAGGCAGAGAGATTGGGGCTGCTTGCTTGACTTGCCACCTCAAACTTCAAACGTATCTTAGATAGTCCGTGCCGGGCGTTTCCAGCAGCCCATCTCTGAAAATGCGAACGTCTACAGATAGCTCGCAGGCAGAAAGAGCTATCCTAGAAGGCTGTTGCTCAGCCTCATCTGCCCATGGCACTGCTCGCACAGAGGCACAGAGACTGTGGCTGCTTGCTTGTCTTGCCACCTCAAACTTCAAACGTTGCTTTGGGTGGCCTTGCAGGGGCATCCAGCAGCCCTGCTTTGAAAATGCGAACGTCTGCAGATAGCTCGCAGGCAGAAAGAGCTAGCCTGGAAAGCTGTTGCTCAGCCTCATCTGCCCATGGCACTGCTCGCACAGAGGCACAGAGACTGGGGCTGCTTGCTTGTCTTGCCACCTTAAACTTCAAAATTACCTTTGGGTGTCCGTTCCAGGAGGCCTCCGGCAGCTCTGCTCTGAAAATGCGAACGTCTGCAGATAGCTCGCAGCCAGAAGATCTAGCCTGGAAAGCTGTTGCTCAGAGTCATCTGCCCATGGTACTGCTCTCACAGAGGCACAGAGACTGGGGCTGCTTGCTTGTCTTGCCAACTCAAACTTCAAACGAATATTTGGGTGTCCGTGCCGGGCACGTCCAACACCTCTACTCCCAAAATGCGAACGTCTGCAGATAGCTCGCAGCCAGAAAGAGCTAGCCTGGAAAGCGGTTGCTCAGCCTCATGTGCCCAAGGCATTGCTCGCACAGCGGCACAGAGACTGGGGCTGCTTGCTTGTCTTGCCACCTCAAACTTGAAACGTATCTTTGGGAATCCGTGCACTGTTACTCCCCCAGCCCTGGTGTGAAAATTCGAACGTCTGCGGATAACTCGCAGCCAGAAAGAGCTAGCCTGGAAAGCTGTTGCTCAGCCTCATCTGCCCATGGCACTGCTCGCACAGAGGCACAGAGACTGGGGCTGCTTGCTTGTCTTGCCACCTCAAACTTCAAACATAGCCTGTGAAAGTTGGTGTCCCAGCCAGGCTCCTTTCGCAGTCCTGCTCCGAAAATGCAAACGTCTGCAGATAGCTCGCAGGCAGAAAGAGCTAGCCTTGAAAGCTTTTGCTCAGCCTCATTTGCCCATGGCACTGCTCTCACAGAGGCACAGAGACTGGGGCTGCTTGCTTCTCTTGCCAACTCAAACTCGAAATGTTGCTTAGGTGGTCTGTGCCGGGCGCCTCCGGCAGCCCTGCTGTGAAAATGTGAACGTCTGCAGATAGCTCGCAGCCAGAAAGAGCTAGCCTGGAAAGCTGTTGCTCAGCCTCATCTGCCCATGGCACTGCTCGTGCAGAGGCACAGAGACTGTGGCTGCTTGCTGGTCTTGCCACCAAAAACTTCAAACGTAGCTTAGGTGGTCCTTGGCGGGATCCTGCGGCAGCCCTGCTTAAAAAATGGAAACGTCTGCAGATAGCTCGCAGCCAAAAGAAGCGAACCTGGAAAGCTGTTGCTCAGCCTCATCTGACCATGTCACTGCTCGCACAGAGGCACAGAGACTGGGGCTGCTTGCTTGCCTTGCCACCTCAAACTTCAAACGAAACTTTCGGTGTCTGTGCATGTGGCCTCGGGCAGGCGTGCTCTGAAAGTTCGAACGTCTGTAGATAGAACGCAGCCAAAACCAGCTAGTCTGGAAAGCTGTTGCTCAGCCTCATCTGCCCATGGCACTGCTCGCACAGAGGCACAGAGACTGAGGCTGCTTGCTTGTCTTGCCCCCTTAAACTTCAAACGTAGTTTAGGTGGTCCGTGCACTGTTACTCCGGCAGCCCTTGTCTGAATATGCGAACGTCTGCGGATAACTCGCAGCCAGAAAGAGCTATCCTGGAAAGCTGTTGCTCAGCCTCATCTGCCCAAGGCATTGCTCGCACAGAGGCACAGAGACTGGGTCTGCTTGCTTGTCTTGCCACCTCAAACTTCAAACGTATCTTTGCGGATCCGTGCAGGGGACCTGCGGCAGCTCTGCTCTGAAAATGCAATCATCTGCAGATAGCTCGCAGCCAAAAGAAGCTACCCTGGAAAGCTGTTGCTCAGCCTCATCTGCCCATGGCACTGCTCACACAGAGGCACAGAGACTGGGGCTGCTTGCTTGTCTTGCCATCTCAAACTTCAAAAATAACTTCGCGTGTTCGTGCCAGGGGGCCTCCGGCAGCTCTGCTCTGAAAATGCGAACGTCTGCAGATAGCTCTCAGGCAGAAAGAGCTAGCCTGGAAAGCTGTTGCTCAGCCTCATCTGCCCATGGCACTGCTCGCGCAGAGGCACAGAGACCGGGGCTGCTTGGTTGTCTTGCCACCTCAAACTTCAAACGTAAATTTGGGTGTCCGTGCTGGGTGCCTCCAACACCCCTACTCCCAAAATGCGAACGTGTACAGATAGCTCGCAGCCAGAAAGAGCTAGCCTGGAAAGCTGTTGCTCAGCCTCATCTGCCCATGGCACTTCTCTCACAGATGCACAGAGACTGGGGCTGCTTGTTCTCTTGCCACCTCAAACTTGAAATGTAGCTTAGGTGGTCTGTGCCGGGCGCCTCCGGCAGCCCTGCTGTGAAAATGTGATCGTCTGCAGATAGCTCGCAGCCAGAAAGAGCTAGCCTGGAAAGCTGTTGCTCAGCCTCATCTGCCCATGGCACTGCTCGCACAGAGGCACAGAGACTGGGGCTGCTTGCTGGTCATGCCACCACAAACTTCAAACGTAGCTTAGGTGGTCCTTGGCGGGATCCTGCGGCAGCCCTGCTTAAAAAATGGGAATGTCTGCAGATAGATCGCAGCCAGAAAGAGCTAGCCTGGAAAGCTGTTCTCAGCCTCATGTGCCCATGGCACTGCTCGCACAGAGGCACAGAGACTGGGGCTGCTTGCTTGTCTTGCCACCTCAAAATTCAAACGTAACTTTCGGTGTCTGTGCATGGGGCCTCGGGCAGGCGTGCTCCGAAAATTCGAACGTCTGTAGATAGATGGCAGCCAGAAACAGCTAGCCTGGAAAGCTGTTGCTCAGCCTCATCTGCCCATGGCACTGCTCGCGCAGAGGCACAGAGACTGGGGCTGCTTGCTTGTCTTGCCACCTCAAACTTCAAACGTAAATTTGGGTGTCCGTGCTGGGTGCCTCCAACACCCCTACTCCCAAAATGCGAACGTGTACAGATAGCTCGCAGCCAGAAAGATCTAGCCTGGAAAGCTGTTGCTCAGCCTCATCTGACCATGGCACTTCTCTCACAGATGCACAGAGACTGGGGCTGCTTGTTCTCTTGCCACCTCAAACTTGAAATGTAGCTTAGGTGGTCTGTGCCGGGCGCCTCCGGCAGCCCCGCTGTGAAAATGTGAACGTCTGAAGATAGTTCACAGGCAGAAAGAGCTAGCCTGGAAAGCTGTTGCTCAGCCTCATCTGCCCATGGCACTGCTCGCACAGAGGCACAGAGACTGGGGCTGCTTGCTGGTCATGCCACCACAAACTTCAAACGTAGCTTAGGTGGTCCTTGGCGGGATCCTGCGGCAGCCCTGCTTAAAAAATGGGAATGTCTGCAGATAGATCGCAGCCAGAAAGAGCTAGCCTGGAAAGCTGTTGCTCAGCCTCATCTGTCCATGGCATTGCTCGCACAGAGGCACAGACACTGGGGCTGCTTGCTTGTCTTGCCACCTCAAACTTGAAACGTATCTTTGGGAAACCGTGCACTGTTAGTCCGGCAACCCTGCTCTAAAAATGCGAACGTCTGCGGATAACTCGCAGCCAGAAAGAGCTAGCCTGGAAAGCTGTTGCTCAGCCTCATCTGCCCATGGCACTGCTCGCACAGAGGCACAGAGACTGGGGCTGCTTGCTTGTCTTGCCACCTCAAACTTCAAACCTAGCCTGTGAAAGTTGGTGTCCCAGCCAGGCTCCTTTCGCAGTCCTGCTCCGAAAATGCAAACGTCTGCAGATAGCTCGCAGGCAGAAAGAGCTAGCCTTGAAAGCTTTTGCTCAGCCTCATTTGCCCATGGCACTGCTCTCGCAGAGGCACAGAGACTGGGGCTGCTTGCTTCTCTTGCCAACTCAAACTCGAAATGTAGCTTAGGTGGTCTGTGCCGGGCGCCTCCGACAGCCCTGCTGTGAAAATGTGAACGTCTGCAGATAGCTCGCAGCCAGAAAGAGCTAGCGTGGAAAGCTGTTGCTCAGACTCATCTGCCCATGGCACTGCTCGCACAGAGGCACAGGGACTGGGGCTGCTTGCTTGTCTTGCCACCTTAAACTTCAAACGTAGCTTAGGTGATCCGTGCAGGAGGCCTCCGGTAGCGCTGCTCTGAAAATGCGAACGTTTGCAGAGAGATCGCAGGCAGAAAGAGCTAGCCTGGAAAGCTGTTGCTCAGCCTCATCTGCCCATGGCACTGCTCGTGCAGAGGCACAGAGACTGTGACTGCTTGCTGGTCTTGCCACCACAAACTTCAAACGTAGCTTAGGTGGTCCTTGGCGGGATCCTGCGGCAGCCCTGCTTAAAAAATGGGAACGTCTGCAGATAGCTCGCAGCCAAAAGAAGCTAGCCTGGAAAGCTGTTGCTCAGCCTCATCTGACCATGGCACTGCTCGCACAGAGGCACAGAGACTGGGGCTGCTTGCTTGTCTTGCCACCTCAAAATTCAAACGAAACTTTCGGTGTCTGTGCATGGGGCCTCGGGCAGGCGTGCTCCGAATGTTCGAACGTCTGTAGATAGAACGCAGCCAAAAACAGCTAGTCTGGAAAGCTGTTGATCAGCCTCATCTGCCCATGGCATTGCTCGCACAGAGGCACAGAGACTGGGGCTGCTTGCTTGTCTTGCCACCTCAAACTTCAAAAATATCTTTGCCTGTTCGTGCCAGGGGGCCTCCGGCAGCTCTGCTGTGAAAATGCGAACGTCTGCAGATAGCCCTCAGGCAGAAAGAGCTAGCCTGGAAAGCTGTTGCTCAGCCTCATCTGCACATGGCACTGCTCGCGCAGAGGCACAGAGACTGCGGCTGCTTGCTTGTCTTGCCACCACAAACTTCAAAAGTACCTTTGGGAATCCGTGCTTGGTGCCTCCGGCAGCCCGGCTCTGAAAATGCAAACATCTGCAGATAGCTCGCAGCCAAAAGAAGCTAGCCTGGAAAGCTGTTGCTCAGCCTCATCTGCCCATGGCATTGCTCGCACAGAGGCACAGAGACTGGGGCTGCTTGCTTGTCTTGCCCCCTCAAACTTCAAACGTAGCTTTGGGGATCCGTTCACTGTGACTCCGGCATCCCTGCTCTGAAAATGCGAACGTCTGCGGAAAACTCGCAGGCAGAAAGAGCTAGCCTGGAAAGCTGTTGCTCAGCCTCATCTGCCCATGGCACTGCTCGCACAGAGGCACAGAGACTTAGGCTGCTTGCTTGTCTTGCCACCTCAAACTTGAAACGTATCTTAGGTGATCCGTGCAGGAGGCCTCCGGCAGCCCTGCTATGAAAATGCGAACGTCTGCACATAGCTCGCAGGCAGAAAGAGCTAGCCTGGAAAGCTGTTGCTCAGCCTCATCTGCCCATGGCACTGCTCGCGCAGAGGCACAGAGACTGGGGCTGCTTGCTGGTCTTGCCACCACAAACTTCAAACGTAGTTTAAGTGGTCCTTGGCGGGATCCTGCGGCAGCCCTGCTTAAAAAATGCGAACGTCTGCAGATAGATCGCAGGCAGAAAGAGCTAGAATGGAAAGCTGTTGCTCAGCCTCATCTGCCCATGGCATTGCTCGCACAGAGGCACAGACACTGGGGCTGCTTGCTTGTCTTGCCCCCTCAAACTTGAAACGTAGCTTTGGGGATCCGTGCAAGGTCACTCCGTCAGCCGTGCTCTGAAAATGCAAACGTCTGCAGATAAATCGCAGCCAGAAAGAGCTAGCCTGGAAAGCTTTTGCTCAGCCTCATGTGACCATGGCACTGCTCGCACAGAGGCACAGAGACTGGGGCTGCTTGCTTGTCTTGCCACCTCAAACTTCAAACGTATCTTTCGGTGTCTGTGCATGGGGCCTCGGGCAGGCGTGCTTCGAAAATTCGAACGTCTGTAGATAGAACGCAGACAGAAAGAGCTATCCTGGAAAGCTGTTGCTCAGCCTCATCTGCCCAAGGCATTGCTCGCACAGAGGCACAGAGACTGGGGCTGCTTGATTGTCTTGCCACCACAAACTTCAAACGTACCTTTGGAAATCCGTGCAGGGCGACTCCTGCAGCCCTGCTCTGAAATTGCAAACATCTGCAGATAGCTCGCATCCAAAAGAAGCTGGTCTGGAAAGCTGTTGCTCAGCCTCATCCGCCCATGGCACTGCTCGCACAGAGGCTCAGAGACTGTGGCTGCTTTCTTGTCTTGCCACCTCAAAGTTCAAAATTATCTTTGGGTGTTCTTTCCAGGGGGCCTCCGGCAGCTCTGCTCTGAAAATGCGAACGTCTGTAGATAGCTCGCAGCCAGAAAGAGCTAGCCTGGAAAGCTGTTGCTCAGCCTCATCTGCCCATGGCACTGCTCGCGCAGAGGCACAGAGACTGGGGCTGCTTGCTTGTCTTGCCCCCTCTAACTTCAAACGTAAATTTGGGTGTCCGTGCCGGGCACCTCCAACACCCCTACTCCCAAAATGCGAACGTCTGTAGATAGCTCGCAGGCAGAAAGAGCTAGCCTGGAAAGCTGTTGCTCAGCCTCATCTGCCCATGGCATTGCTCACACAGAGGCACAGAGACTGGGGCTGCTTGCTTCTCTTGCCACCTCAAACTTGAAATGTAGCTTAGGTGGTCTGTGCCGGGCGCTTCCTTGAGCCCTGCTGTGAAAATGTGAACGTCTGCAGATAGCTCGCAGCCAGAAAGAGCTATCCTGGAAAGCTGTTGCTCAGCCTCATCTGCCCATGGCACTGCTCGCACAGAGGCACAGAGACTGGGGCTGCTTGCTTGTCTTGCCACCTCAAACTTCAAACGTAGCCTGTGAAAGTTGGTGTCCCAGCCAGACTCCTTTCGCAGTCGTGCTCCGAAAATGCAAACGTTTGCAGATAGCTCGCAGGCAGAAAGAGCTAGCCTTGAAAGCCGCTGCTCAGCCTCATCTGCCCATGGCACTGCTCTCACAGAGGCACAGAGACTGGGGCTGCTTGCTTCTCTTGCCAACTCAAACTCGAAATGTAGCTTAGGTGGTCTGTGCCGGGATCCTGCGGCAGCCCTGCTTAAAAAATGGGAACGTCTGCAGATAGCTCGGAGGCAGAAAGAGCTAGCCTGGAAAGCTGTTGCTCAGCCTCATCTGACCATGGCACTGCTCGCACAGAGGCACAGAGACTGGGGCTGCTTGTTTGTCTTGCCACCTCAAACTTCAAAAGTAGCTTAGGTGGTCCTTGCCGGGATCCTGCGTCAGCCCTGCTTAAAAAATGGGAACGTCTGCAGATAGCTCTCAGGCAGAAAGAGCTAGCCTGGAAAGCTGTTGCTCAGCCTCATCTGCCGATGGCATTGCTCGCACAGAGGCACAGAGACTGGGGCTGCTTGATTGTCTTGCCACCACAAACTTCAAAAGTACCTTTGTGAATCCGTGCAGGGGGCCTCCGTCAGCCCTGCTCTGAAAATGCAAACATTTGCACATAGCTCGCAGCCAAAAGAAGCTAGCCTGGAAAGCTGTTGCTCAGCCTCATGTGACCATGGCACTGCTCGCACAGAGGCATATAGACTAGGGCTGCTTGCTTGTCTTGCCACCTCAAACTTCAAACGTAACTTTCGGTGTCTGTGCATGGGGCTTCGGGCAGGCGTGCTCCGAAAGTTCGAACGTCTGTAGATAGAACGCAGCCAAAAAAAGCTAGTCTGGAAAGCTGTTGATCAGCCTCATCTGCCCATGGCACTGCTCGCACAGAGGCACAGAGACTGGGGCTGCTTGCTTGTCTTGCCCCCTTAAACTTCAAACGTAGGTTAGGTGGTCCGTGCACTGTTACTCAGGCAGCCCTGGTCTGAAAATGCGAACGTCTGCGGATAACTCGCAGCCATAAAGAGCTATCCTGGAAAGCTGTTGCTCAGCCTCATCTGCCCAAGGCATTGCTCGCACAGAGGCACAGAGACTGGGGCTGCTTGCTTGTCTTGCCACCTCAAACTTCAAAAATATCTTTGCCTGTTCGTGCCAGGGGGCCTCCGGCAGCTCTGCTCTGAAAATGCGAACGTCTGCAGATAGCTCTCAGGCAGAAAGAGCTAGCCTGGAAAGCTGTTGCTCAGCCTCATCTGCCCATGGCACTGCTCGCACAGAGGCACAGAGACTGGGGCTGCTTGCTTGTCTTGTCACCTCAAACTTGAAACGTATCTTTGGGAAACCGTGCACTGTTAGTCCGGCAGCCCTGCTCTGAAAATGCAAACGTCTGTGGATAACTCGCAGCCAGAAAGAGCTAGCCTGGAAAGCTGTTGCTCAGCCTCATCTGCCCATGGCACTGCTCGCACAGAGGCACAGAGACTGGGGCTGCTTGCTTGTCTTGCCACCTCAAACTTAAAACGTTGCCTGTGAAAGTTGGTGTCCCAGCCAGGCTCCTTTCGCAGTCCTGCTCCGAAAATGCAAACGTCTGCAGATAGCTCGCAGGCAGAAAGAGCTAGCCTGGAAAGCTTTTGCTCAGCCTCATCTGCCCATGGCACTGCTCTCACAGAGGCACAGAGACTGGGGCTGCTTGTTTCTCTTGCCAACTCAAACTCGAAATGTAGCTTAGGTGGTCTGTGCCGGGCGCCTCCGGCAGCCCTGCTGTGAAAATGTGAACGTCTGCAGATAGCTCGCAGCCAGAAAGAGCTAGCCTGGAAAGCTGTTGCTCAGCCTCATCTGCCCATGGCACTGCTCGTGCAGAGGCACAGAGACTGTGGCTGCTTGCTGGTCTTGCCACCACAAACTTCAAACGTAGCTTAGGTGGTCCTCGGCGGAATCCTGCGGCAGCCCTGCTTAAAAAATGGGAACGTCTGCAGATAGCTCGCAGCCAAAAGAAGCTAGCCTGGAAAGCTGTTGCTCAGCCTCATCTGCCCATGGCACTGCTCGCACAGAGGCACAGAGACTGGGGCTGCTTGCTTGTCTTGCCACCGCAAACTTCAAAAGTAACTTTCGGTGTCTGTGCATGGGGCCTCGGGCAGGCGTGCTCCGGAAGTTCGAACGTCTGTAGATAGCTCGCAGCCAAAAGCAGCTAGTCTGGAAAGCTGTTGATCAGCCTCATCTGCCCATGGCACTGCTCGTACAGAGGCACAGAGACTGGGGCTGCTTGCTTGTCTTACACCCTTAAACTTCAAACGTAGGTTAGGTGGTCCGTGCACTGTTACTCCGGCAGCCCTGCTCTGAATATTCGACCGTCTGCGTATAAATCGCAGCCAGAAAGAGCTATCCTGGAAAGCTGTTGCTCAGCCTCATCTGCCCATGGCACTGCTCACGCAGAGGCACAGAGACTGGGGCTGCTTGCTTATGTTGCCACCTCAAACTTGAAACGTAAATTTGGGTGTCCGTGCCGCGCACCTCCAACACCCCTACTCCCAAAATGCGAACGTCTGTAGATAGCTCGCAGGCAGAATGGGCTAGCCTGGAAAGCTGTTGCTCAGCCTCATCTGCCCATGGCACTGCTCGCACAACAGGCACAGAGACTGGGGCTGCTTGCTTGTCTTGCCACCTCCAACTTCAAACGTCACTTTCGGTGTCTATGCATGGGGCCTCGGGCAGGCGTGCTCCGAAAATTCGAACGTCTGTAGATAGAACGCAGCCAGAAACAGCTAGCCTGGAAAGCTGTTGCTCAGCCTCATCTGCCCATGGCACTGCTCGCGCAGAGGCACAGAGACTGGGGCTACTTGCTTGTCTTGCCACCTCAAACTTCAAACCCAACCTGTGAAAGTTGGTGTCCCACCCAGGCTCCTTTCGCAGTCGTGCTCCGAAAATGCAAACGTGTGCAGATAGCTCTCACGCAGAAAGAGCTAGCCTTGAAAGCTTTTGCTCAGCCTCATCTGCCCATGGCACTGCTCTCACAGAGGCACAGAGACTGGGGCTGCTTGCTTCTCTTGTCAACTCAAACTCGAAATGTAGCTTAGGTGGTCTGTGCCGGGCGCCTCCGGCAGCCCTGCTGTGAAAATGTGAACGTCTGCAGATAGCTCGCAGCCAGAAAGAGCTATCCTGGAAAGCTGTTGCTCAGCCTCATCTGCCCATGGCATTGCTCGCACAGAGGCACAGAGACTGGGGCTGCTTGCTGGTCTTGCCACCACAAACTTCAAACGTAGCTTAGGTTGTCCTTGCCGGGATCCTGCGGCAGCCCTGCTTAAAAAATGGGAACGTCTGCAGATAGCTCGGAGGCAGAAAGAGCTAGCCTGGAAAGCTGTTGCTCAGCCTCATCTGACCATGGCACTGCTCGCACAGAGGCACAGAGACTGGGGCTGCTTGTTTGTCTTGCCCCCTCAAACTTCAAACGTAGCTTAGGTGGTCCGTGACTGAATCAGGAGGCAGCGCTGCTTTAAAAATACGAACGTTGCAGATAGCTCTCAGGCAGAAAAAGCTAGCCTGGAAAGCTGTTGCTCAGCCTCATCTGCCCATGGCACTGCTCGCACAGAGGCACAGAGACTGGGGCTGCTTGCTGGTCTTGCCACCACAAACTTCAAACGTAGCTTAGGTTGTCCTTGCCGGGATCCTGCGGCAGCCCTGCTTAAAAAATTGGAACGTCTGCAGATAGCTCTCAGGCAGAAAGAGCTAGCCTGGAAAGCTGTTGCTCAGCCTCATCTGCCCATGGCAGTGCTCGCACAGAGGCACAGAGACTGGGGCTGCTTGCTGGTCTTGCCACCACAAACTTCAAACGTAGCTTAGGTGGTCCTTGCCGGGATCCTGCGGCAGCCCTGCTTAAAAAATGGGAAAGTCTGCAGATAGCTCGGAGGCAGAAAGAGCTAGCCTGGAAAGCTGTTGCTCAGCCTCATCTGCACATGGCATTGCTCGCACAGAGGCACTGAGACTGGGGCTGCTTGCTTGTCTTGCCACCACAAACTTCAAAAGTACCTTTGTGAATCTGTGCAGGGGGCCTCCGTCAGCCCTGCTCTGAAAATGCAAACATTTGCAGATAGCTCGCAGCCAAAAGAAGCTAGGCTGGAAAGCTGTTGCTCAGCCTCATGTGACCATGGCACTGCTCGCACAGAGGCATAGAGACTGGGGCTGCTTGCTTGTCTTGCCACCTCAAACTTCAAACGTAACTTTCGGTGCCTGTGCATGGGGCCTCGGGCAGGCGTGCTCCGAAAGTTCGAACGTCTGTAGATAGAACGCAGCCAAAAACAGCTAGTCTGGAAAGCTGTTGATCAGCCTCATCTGCCCATGGCACTGCTCGCACAGAGGCACAGAGACTGGGGCTGCTTGCTTGTCTTGCCCCCTTAAACTTCAAACGTAGGTTAGGTGGTCCGTGCACTGTTACTCCGGCAGCCCTGGTCTGAAAATGCGAACGTCTGCGGATAACTCGCAGCCAGAAAGAGCTATCCTGGAAAGCTGTTGCTCAGCCTCATCTGCCCAAGGCATTGCTCGCACAGAGGCACAGAGACTGGGTCTGCTTGCTTGTCTTGCCACCTCAAACTTGAAACGTAGCTTTCGGGATCTGTGCAGGGGGCCTCCGGCAGCTCTGCTCTGAAAATGCGAACGTCTGCAGATAGCTCTCAGGCAGAAAGAGCTAGTCTGGAAAGCTGTTGCTCAGCCTCATCTGCCCATGGCACTGCTCGCGCACAGGCACAGAGACTGGGGCTGCTTGCTTGTTTTGCCACCTCAAACTTCAAACGTAAATTTGGGTGTCCGTGCTGGGTGCCTCCAACACCCCTACTCCCAAATTGCGAACGTGTACAGATAGCTCGCAGCCAGAAAGAGCTAGCCTGGAAAGCTGTTGCTCAGCCTCATCTGCCCATGGCACTGCTCGCACAGAGGCACAGAGACTGGGGCTGCTTGCTTGTCTTGCCCCCTCAAACTTCAAACGTAACTTTCGGTGACTGTGCAAGGGGCCTCCGGCAGCCCTGCTCCGAAAATGCGAACGTCTGCAGATAGCTCGCAGCCAGAAAGAGTCAGCCTTGAAAGCTTTTGCTCAGCCTCATCTGCCCATGGCACTGCTCGCACAGAGGCACAGAGACTGGGGCTGCTTGATGGTCTTGCCAAAACAAACTTCAAACGTAGCTTAGGTGGTCCTTACCGGGATCCTGCGGCAGCCCTGCTTAAAAAATCGAAACGTCTGCAGAGAGCACACAGGCAGAAAGAGCTAGCCTGTAAAGCTGTTGCTTAGCCTCATCTGCCCATGGCACTGCTCGCACAGAGGCACAGAGACTGGGGCTGCTTGCTTGTCTTGCCCCCTCAGACTTTAAACATAGCTTAGGTTCTCGTTGCCGGGAACCTCCGGCAGCCCTACTCCGAAAATGCGAACATCTGCAGATAGCTCGGAGGCAGAAAGAGCTAGTCTGGAAAGCTGTTGCTCAGCCTCATCTGCCCATGGCACTGCTCGCACAGAGGCTCAGAGACTGGTTCTGCTTGCTTGTTTTGCCACCTGAAACTTCAAAATTACCTTTGGGTGTCCGTTCCAGGGGGCCTCCGGCAGCTCTGCTCTGAAAATGCGAACGTCTGCAGATAGCTCGCAGCCAGAAGAGCTAGCCTGGAAAGCTGTTGCTCAGCCTCATCTGCCCATGGCACTGCTCGCGCAGAGGCACAGAGACTGGGGCTGCTTGCTTATGTTGCCACCTCAAACTTGAAACGTAAATTTGGGTGTCCGTGCCGCGCACCTCCAACACCCCTACTCCCAAAATGCGAACGTCTGTAGATAGCTCGCAGGCAGAATGGGCTAGCCTGGAAAGCTGTTGCTCAGCCTCATCTGCCCATGGCACTGCTCGCACAACAGGCACAGAGACTGGGGCTGCTTGCTTGTCTTGCCACCTCCAACTTCAAACGTCCCTTTCGGTGTCTGTGCATGGGGCCTCGGGCAGGCGTGCTCCGAAAATTCGAACGTCTGTAGATAGAACGCAGCCAGAAACAGCTAGCCTGGAAAGCTGTTGCTCAGCCTCATCTGCCCATGGCACTGCTCGCGCAGAGGCACAGAGACTGGGGCTGCTTGCTTGTCTTGCCACCTCAAACTTCAAACCTAGCCTGTGAAAGTTGGTGTCCCAGCCAGGCTCCTTTCGCAGTCGTGCTCCGAAAATGCAAACGTGTGCAGATAGCTCTCACGCAGAAAGAGCTAGCCTTGAAAGCTTTTGCTCAGCCTCATCTGCCCATGGCACTGCTCTCACAGAGGCACAGAGACTGGGGCTGCTTGCTTCTCTTGCCAACTCAAACTCGAAATGTAGCTTAGGTGGTCTGTGCCGGGCGCCTCCGGCAGCCCTGCTGTGAAAATGTGAACGTCTGCAGATAGCTCGCAGCCAGAAAGAGCTAGCCTGGAAAGCTGTTGCTCAGCCTCATCTGCCCATGGCATTGCTCGCACAGAGGCACAGAGACTGGGGCTGCTTGCCGGTATTGCCACCACAAACTTCAAACGTAGCTTAGGTTGTCCTTGCCGGGATCCTGCGGCAGCCCTGCTTAAAAAATGGGAACGTCTGCAGATAGCTCGGAGGCAGAAAGAGCTAGCCTGGAAAGCTGTTGCTCAGCCTCATCTGACCATGGCACTGCTCGCACAGAGGCACAGAGACTGGGGCTGCTTGTTTGTCTTGCCCCCTCAAACTTCAAAAGTAGCTTAGGTGGTCCTTGCCGGGATCCTGCGTCAGCCCTGCCTAAAAAATGGGAACGTCTGCAGATAGCTCTCAGGCAGAAAGAGCTAGCCTGGAAAGCTGTTGCTCAGCCTCATCTGCCGATGGCATTGCTCGTACAGAGGCACAGAGACTGGGGCTGCTTGATTGTCTTGCCACCACAAACTTCAAAAGTACCTTTGGGAATCCGTGCAGGGGGCCTCCGTCAGCCCTGCTCTGAAAATGCAAACATTTGCACATAGCTCGCAGCCAAAAGAAGCTAGCCTGGAAAGCTGTTGCTCAGCCTCATGTGACCATGGCACTGCTCGCACAGAGGCATATAGACTAGGGCTGCTTGCTTGTCTTGCCACCTCAAACTTCAAACGTAACTTTCGGTGTCTGTGCATGGGGCTTCGGGCAGGCGTGCTCCGAAAGTTCGAACGTCTGTAGATAGAACGCAGCCAAAAACAGCTAGTCTGGAAAGCTGTTGATCAGCCTCATCTGCCCATGGCACTGCTCGCACAGAGGCACAGAGACTGGGGCTGCTTGCTTGTCTTGCCCCCTTAAACTTCAAACGTAGGTTAGGTGGTCCGTGCACTGTTACTCAGGCAGCCCTGGTCTGAAAATGCGAACGTCTGCGGATAACTCGCAGCCATAAAGAGCTATCCTGGAAAGCTGTTGCTCAGCCTCATCTGCCCAAGGCATTGCTCGCACAGAGGCACAGAGACTGGGGCTGCTTGCTTGTCTTGCCACCTCAAACTTGAAAAATATCTTTGCCTGTTCGTGCCAGGGGGCCTCCGGCAGCTCTGCTCTGAAAATGCGAACGTCTGCAGATAGCTCTCAGGCAGAAAGAGCTAGCCTGGAAAGCTGTTGCTCAGCCTCATCTGCCCATGGCACTGCTCGCACAGAGGCACAGAGACTGGGGCTGCTTGCTTGTCTTGCCACCTCAAACTTGAAACGTATCTTTGGGAAACCGTGCACTGTTAGTCCGGCAGCCCTGCTCTGAAAATGCAAACGTCTGTGGATAACTCGCAGCCAGAAAGAGCTAGCCTGGAAAGCTGTTGCTCAGCCTCATCTGCCCATGGCACTGCTCGCACAGAGGCACAGAGACTGGGGCTGCTTGCTTGTCTTGCCACCTCAAACTTAAAACGTTGCCTGTGAAAGTTGGTGTCCCAGCCAGGCTCCTTTCGCAGTCCTGCTCCGAAAATGCAAACGTCTGCAGATAGCTCGCAGGCAGAAAGAGCTAGCCTTGAAAGCTTTTGCTCAGCCTCATCTGCCCATGGCACTGCTCTCACAGAGGCACAGAGACTGGGGCTGCTTGCTTCTCTTGCCAACTCAAACTCGAAATGTAGCTTAGGTGGTCTGTGCCGGGCGCCTCCGGCAGCCCTGCTGTGAAAATGTGAACGTCTGCAGATAGCTCGCAGCCAGAAAGAGCTAGCCTGGAAAGCTGTTGCTCAGCCTCATCTGCCCATGGCACTGCTCGTGCAGAGGCACAGAGACTGTGGCTGCTTGCTGGTCTTGCCACCACAAACTTCAAACGTAGCTTAGGTGGTCCTTGGCGGAATCCTGCGGCAGCCCTGCTTAAAAAATGGGAACGTCTGCAGATAGCTCGCAGCCAAAAGAAGCTAGCCTGGAAAGCTGTTGCTCAGCCTCATCTGCCCATGGCACTGCTCGCACAGAGGCACAGAGACTGGGGCTGCTTGCTTGTCTTGCCACCGCAAACTTCAAAAGTAACTTTCGGTGTCTGTGCATGGGGCCTCGGGCAGGCGTGCTCCGGAAGTTCGAACGTCTGTAGATAGCTCGCAGCCAAAAACAGCTAGTCTGGAAAGCTGTTGATCAGCCTCATCTGCCCATGGAACTGCTCGTACAGGGGCACAGAGACTGGGGCTGCTTGCTTGTCTTACACCCTTAAACTTCAAACGTAGGTTAGGTGGTCCGTGCACTGTTACTCCGGCAGCCCTGCTCTGAATATGCGAACGTCTGCGTATAAATCGCAGTAAGAAAGAGCTATCCTGGAAAGCTGTTGCTCAGCCTCATCTGCCCACGGCACTGCTCGCGCAGAGGCACAGAGACTGGGGCTGCTTGCTTATGTTGCCACCTCAAACTTGAAACGTAAATTTGGGTGTCCGTGCCGCGCACCTCCAACATCCCTACTCCCAAAATGCGAACGTCTGTAGATAGCTCGCAGGCAGAATGGGCTAGCCTGGAAAGCTGTTGCTCAGCCTCATCTGCCCATGGCACTGCTCGCACAACAGGCACAGAGACTGGGGCTGCTTGCTTGTCTTGCCACCTCCAACTTCAAACGTCACTTTCGGTGTCTGTGCATGGGGCCTCGGGCAGGCGTGCTCCGAAAATTCGAACGTCTGTAGATAGAACGCAGCCAGAAACAGCTAGCCTGGAAAGCTGTTGCTCAGCCTCATCTGCCCATGGCACTGCTCGCGCAGAGGCACAGAGACTGGGGCTGCTTGCTTGTCTTGCCACCTCAAACTTCAAACCTAGCCTGTGAAAGTTGGTGTCCCAGCCAGGCTCCTTTCGCAGTCGTGCTCCGAAAATGTAAACGTGTGCAGATAGCTCTCACGCAGAAAGAGCTAGCCTTGAAAGCTTTTGCTCAGCCTCATCTGCCCATGGCACTGCTCTCACAGAGGCACAGAGACTGGGGCTGCTTGCTTCTCTTGCCAACTCAAACTCGAAATGTAGCTTAGGTGGTCTGTGCCGGGCGCCTCCGGCAGCCCTGCTGTGAAAATGTGAACGTCTGCAGATAGCTCTCAGGCAGAAAGAGCTAGCCTGGAAAGCTGTTGCTCAGCCTCATCTGCCCATGGCATTGCTCGCACAGAGGCACAGAGACTGGGGCTGCTTGCTGGTCTTGCCACCACAAACTTCAAACGTAGCTTAGGTTGTCCTTGCCGGGATCCTGCGGCAGCCCTGCTTAAAAAATGGGAACGTCTGCAGATAGCTCGGAGGCAGAAAGAGCTAGCCTGGAAAGCTGTTGCTCAGCCTCATCTGACCATGGCAATGCTCGCACAGAGGCACAGAGACTGGGGCTGCTTGTTTGTCTTGCCCCCTCAAACTTCAAACGTAGCTTAGGTGGTCCGTGACTGAATCAGGAGGCAGCGCTGCTTTAAAAATACGAACGTTGCAGATAGCTCTCAGGCAGAAAGAGCTAGCCTGGAAAGCTGTTGCTCAGCCTCATCTGCCCATGGCACTGCTCGCACAGAGGCACAGAGACTGGGGCTGCTTGCTTGTCTTGCCACCTCAAACTTCAAACGTAGCCTGTGAAAGTTGGTGTCCCAGCCAGGCTCCTTTCGCAGTCGTGCTCCGAAAATGCAAACGTGTGCAGATAGCTCGCAGGCAGAAAGAGCTAGCCTGGAAAGCTGTTGCTCAGCCTCATCTGCCCATGGCACTGCTCTCACAGAGGCACAGATACTGGGGCTGCTTGCTTCTCTTGCCAACTCAAACTCAAAATGTAGCTTAGGTGGTCTGTGCCGGGCGCCTCCGGCAGCCCTGCTGTGAAAATGTGAACGTCTGCAGATAGCTCGCAGCCAGAAAGAGCTAGCCTGGAAAGCTGTTGCTCAGCCTCATCTGCCCATGGCACTGCTCGCACAGAGGCACAGAGACTGGGGCTGCTTGCTTGTCTTGCCACCTCAAACTTTAAACGTAACTTTCGGTGTCTGTGCATGGGGCCTCGGGCAGGCGTGCTCCGAAAATTCGAACGTCTGTAGATAGAACGCAGCCAGAAACAGCTAGCCTGGAAAGCTGTTGCTCAGCCTCATCTGCCCATGGCACTGCTCGCACAGAGGCACAGAGACTGGGGCTGCTTGCTGGTCTTGCCACCACAAACTTCAAACGTAGGTTAGGTTGTCCTTGCCGGGATCCTGCGGCAGCCCTGCTTAAAAAATGGGAACGTCTGCATATAGCTCGGAGGCAGAAAGAGCTAGCCTTGAAAGCTGTTGCTCAGCCTCATCTGACCATGGCACTGCTCGCACAGAGGCACAGAGACTGTGGCTGCTTGTTTGTCTTGCCCCCTCAAACTTCAAACGTAGCTTAGGTGGTCCGTGACTGGATCAGGAGGCAGCGCTGCTTTAAAAATACGAACGTTGCAGAGAGATCGCAGGCAGAAAGAGCTAGCCTGGAAAGCTGTTGCTCAGCCTCATCTGCACATGGCATTGCTCGCACAGAGGCACAGAGACTGGGGCTGCTTGCTTGTCTTGCCACCACAAACTTCAAAAGTACCTTTGTGAATCTGTGCAGGGGGCCTCCGTCAGCCCTGCTCTGAAAATGCAAACATTTGCAGATAGCTCGCAGCCAAAAGAAGCTAGGCTGGAAAGCTGTTGCTCAGCCTCATGTGACCATGGCACTGCTCGCACAGAGGCATAGAGACTGGGGCTGCTTGCTTGTCTTGCCACCTCAAACTTCAAACGTAACTTTCGGTGCCTGTGCATGGGGCCTCGGGCAGGCGTGCTCCGAAAGTTCGAACGTCTGTAGATAGAACGCAGCCAAAAACAGCTAGTCTGGAAAGCTGTTGATCAGCCTCATCTGCCCATGGCACTGCTCGCACAGAGGCACAGAGACTGGGGCTGCTTGCTTGTCTTGCCCCCTTAAACTTCAAACGTAGGTTAGGTGGTCCGTGCACTGTTACTCCGGCAGCCCTGGTCTGAAAATGCGAACGTCTGCGGATAACTCGCAGCCAGAAAGAGCTATCCTGGAAAGCTGTTGCTCAGCCTCATCTGCCCAAGGCATTGCTCGCACAGAGGCACAGAGACTGGGTCTGCTTGCTTGTCTTGCCACCTCAAACTTGAAACGTAGTTTTCGGGATCTGTGCAGGGGGCCTCCGGCAGCTCTGCTCTGAAAATGCGAACGTCTGCAGATAGCTCTCAGGCAGAAAGAGCTAGCCTGGAAAGCTGTTGCTCAGCCTCATCTGCCCATGGCACTGCTCGCGCAGAGGCACAGAGACTGGGGCTGCTTGCTTGTCTTGCCACCTCAAACTTCAAACTTAAATTTGGGTGTCCGTGCTGGGTGCCTCCAACACCCCTACTCCCAAATTGCGAACGTGTACAGATAGCTCGCAGCCAGAAAGAGCTAGCCTGGAAAGCTGTTGCTCAGCCTCATCTGCCCATGGCACTGCTCGCACAGAGGCACAGAGACTGGGGCTGCTTGCTTGTCTTGCCCCCTCAAACTTCAAACGTAACTTTCGGTGACTGTGCCGGGATCCTCCGGCAGCCCTGCTCCGAAAATGCGAACGTCTGTAGATAGCTCGCAGGCAGAATGGGCTAGCCTGGAAAGCTGTTGCTCAGCCTCATCTGCCCATGGCACTGCTCGCACAACAGGCACAGAGACTGGGGCTGCTTGCTTGTCTTGCCACCTCCAACTTCAAACGTCACTTTCGGTGTCTGTGCATGGGGCCTCGGGCAGGCGTGCTCCGAAAATTCGAACGTCTGTAGATAGAACGCAGGCAGAAACAGCTAGCCTGGAAAGCTGTTGCTCAGCCTCATCTGCCCATGGCACTGCTCGCGCAGAGGCACAGAGACTGGGGCTGCTTGCTTGTCTTGCCACCTCAAACTTCAAACCTAGCCTGTGAAAGTTGGTGTCCCAGCCAGGCTCCTTTCGCAGTCGTGCTCCGAAAATGCAAACGTGTGCAGATAGCTCTCACGCAGAAAGAGCTAGCCTTGAAAGCTTTTGCTCAGCCTCATCTGCCCATGGCACTGCTCTCACAGAGGCACAGAGACTGGGGCTGCTTGCTTCTCTTGCCAACTCAAACTCGAAATGTAGCTTAGGTGGTCTGTGCCGGGCGCCTCCGGCAGCCCTGCTGTGAAAATGTGAACGTCTGCAGATAGCTCGCAGCCAGAAAGAGCTAGCCTGGAAAGCTGTTGCTCAGCCTCATCTGCCCATGGCATTGCTCGCACAGAGGCACAGAGACTGGGGCTGCTTGCTGGTCTTGCCACCACAAACTTCAAACGTTGCTTAGGTGGTCCTTGCCGGGATCCTGCGGCAGCCCTGCTTAAAAAATGGGAACGTCTGCAGATAGCTCGGAGGCAGAAAGAGCTAGCCTGGAAAGCTGTTGCTCAGCCTCATCTGACCATGGCACTGCTCGCACAGAGGCACAGAGACTGTGGCTGCTTGTTTGTCTTGCCCCCTCAAACTTCAAACGTAGCTTAGGTGGTCCGTGACTGGATCAGGAGGCAGCGCTGCTTTAAAAATACGAACGTTGCAGAGAGATCGCAGGCAGAAAGAGCTAGCCTGGAAAGCTGTTGCTCAGCCTCATCTGCCCATGGCACTGCTCGCACAGAGGCACAGAGACTGGGGCTGCTTGCTTGTCTTGCCACCACAAACTTCAAACGTAACTTTCGGTGACTGTGCCGGGAACCTCCGGCAGCCCTGCTCCGAAAATGCGAACGTCTGCAGATAGCTCGCAGGCAGAAAAAGCCAGCCTTGAAAGCTTTTGCTCAGCCTCATCTGCCCATGGCACTGCTCGCACAGAGGCACAGAGACTGGGGCTGCTTGCTTGTCTTGCCACCACAAACTTCAAAAGTACCTTTGTGAATCTGTGCAGGGGGCCTCCGTCAGCCCTGCTCTGAAAATGCAAACATTTGCAGATAGCTCGCAGCCAAAAGAAGCTAGGCTGGAAAGCTGTTGCTCAGCCTCATGTGACCATGGCACTGCTCGCACAGAGGCATAGAGACTGGGGCTGCTTGCTTGTCTTGCCACCTCAAACTTCAAACGTAACTTTCGGTGCCTGTGCATGGGGCCTCGGGCAGGCGTGCTCCGAAAGTTCGAACGTCTGTAGATAGAACGCAGCCAAAAACAGCTAGTCTGGAAAGCTGTTGATCAGCCTCATCTGCCCATGGCACTGCTCGCACAGAGGCACAGAGACTGGGGCTGCTTGCTTGTCTTGCCCCCTTAAACTTCAAACGTAGGTTAGGTGGTCCGTGCACTGTTACTCCGGCAGCCCTGGTCTGAAAATGCGAACGTCTGCGGATAACTCGCAGCCAGAAAGAGCTATCCTGGAAAGCTGTTGCTCAGCCTCATCTGCCCAAGGCATTGCTCGCACAGAGGCACAGAGACTGGGTCTGCTTGCTTGTCTTGCCACCTCAAACTTGAAACGTAGCTTTCGGGATCTGTGCAGGGGGCCTCCGGCAGCTCTGCTCTGAAAATGCGAACGTCTGCAGATAGCTCTCAGGCAGAAAGAGCTAGCCTGGAAAGCTGTTGCTCAGCCTCATCTGCCCATGGCACTGCTCGCGCAGAGGCACAGAGACTGGGGCTGCTTGCTTGTCTTGCCACCTCAAACTTCAAACGTAAATTTGGGTGTCCGTGCTGGGTGCCTCCAACACCCCTACTCCCAAATTGCGAACGTGTACAGATAGCTCGCAGCCAGAAAGAGCTAGCCTGGAAAGCTGTTGCTCAGCCTCATCTGCCCATGGCACTGCTCGCACAGAGGCACAGAGACTGGGGCTGCTTGCTTGTCTTGCCCCCTCAAACTTCAAACGTAACTTTCGGTGACTGTGCCGGGAACCTCCGGCAGCCCTGCTTCGAAAATGCGAACGTCTGCAGATAGCTCGCAGCCAGAAAGAGCCAGCCTTGAAAGCTTTTGCTCAGCCTCATCTGCCCATGGCACTGCTCGCACAGAGGCACAGAGACTGGGGCTGCTTGATGGTCTTGCCACAACAAACTTCAAACGTAGCTTAGGTGGTCCTTACCGGGATCCTGCGGCAGCCCTGCTTAAAAAATCGAAACGTCTGCAGAGAGCACACAGGCAGAAAGAGCTAGCCTGTAAAGCTGTTGCTTAGCCTCATCTGCCCATGGCACTGCTCGCACAGAGGCACAGAGACTGGGGCTGCTTGCTTGTCTTGCCACCTCAAACTTCAAACGTAGCTTACGTGGTCCATGCAGGGGGCCTCCGGCAGCCCTTCTCCCAAAACTCGAACGTCTGTAGATAGAACGCAGCCAGAAACAGCTAGCCTGGAAAGCTGTTGCTCAGCCTCATCTGCCCATGGCACTGCTCGCACAGAGGCACAGAGACTGGGGCTGCTTGCTTGTCTTGCCCCCTCAGACTTTAAACATAGCTTAGGTTCTCGTTGCCGGGAACCTCCGGCAGCCCTACTCCGAAAATGCGAACATCTGCAGATAGCTCGGAGGCAGAAAGAGCTAGTCTGGAAAGCTGTTGCTCAGCCTCATCTGCCCATGGCACTGCTCGCACAGAGGCTCAGAGACTGGTTCTGCTTGCTTGTTTTGCCACCTGAAACTTCAAAATTACCTTTGGGTGTCCGTTCCAGGGGGCCTCCGGCAGCTCTGCTCTGAAAATGCGAACGTCTGCAGATAGCTGGCAGCCAGAAAGAGCTATCCTGGAAAGCTGTTGCTCAGCCTCATCTGCCCATGGCACTGCTCGCACAGAGGCACAGAGATTGGGGCTGCTTGCTTGACTTGCCACCTCACACTTCAAACGTATCTTAGATAGTCTGTGCCGGGCGTTTCCAGCAGCCCATCTCTGAAAATGCGAACGTCTACAGATAGCTCGCAGGCAGAAAGAGCTATCCTGGAAAGCTGTTGCTCAGCCTCATCTGCCCATGGCACTGCTCGCACAGAGGCACAGAGACTGGGGCTGCTTGCTTGTCTTGCCACCTCAAACTTCAAACGTAGATTTGGGTGTCCGTGCCGGGCGCCTCCAACACCCCTACTCCCAAAATGCGAACGTCTGCAGATAGCTCGCAGCCAGAAAGAGCTAGCCTGTAAAGCGGTTGCTGACTGCTTTTGGACATGTTCTTTTTTATGTGCACAGAAATGCCAAAGTGACTTTGTACAGCCTGGGGTTCCCTGGGTTCACTTTCCGAGCTCTTTCAACAACAGGCGCTACATTGCCTTGTACTCACTCACAAGAGCCCTCGACCAATGCCAGGAAGCTTTGAAAGGGATATTCCAAAGAAATGTCAATCTCTCCCTAAAACTTCATTACCATTATTCTCCCTGTTAAATGGTGTCTTGAATTTCTCAAAACTTTCATCTATTTTCACCTGTTTTCACTATTTCTAAAGTATTTTTTTCAGATGCAGGCTGCCTAGACAAAGGCCCTTTCCATTATTCTCCAGTTTTCTCCTCCCTTTACTCTTTGTGCATTCAGATTCCTGTCACCTACCGAGCTGCTGTTTTGACATCAGGGAGTTAAAAGTTTACCTGCCTTTCAGTAGTCTAATTGTCTCCTTTGCCAACTCTCTAATTACGTTTATGACTATTTTTTTTCCTCTACCTAGCTACAATATTTCTCATAGGATTATGTCTTATAGGAAGGCAACCTCATTAGATGTAGATTGTAATTGCCATGTAATTGCAGAGAGTTTTGTTTACAGAACTTGATTATGTTTTAATTATTTTTCTTGCAAATAGGAAAACTCCTGCTGTTCGTGTGTACAGCCAGCTCTCTGTGGAGAGAAGGTGGGAGATGGTGCAATGGAGCTGTAACATCCAGTTGCAGAGACGAGTGAAGGAGTCTGACGCAAAGAGCAGTGACACAAGTCCCAGGTGGCCGATGAGAGAAATGTTGAGGTTGGGGAGGTGAGGAGCAAAGTTGTCCATAGAGTGTCAGATGTCAAGGGACTGCTTCTCCGACCTGTCCAGCCCTTCTGAGAAGACACCCTGGAACGATATCACTTGAACAATGTTTCTACCACTAATTCTGTAAACTGAAGAGCACTTAAAAATATCCCTTAAAATAAAAACAATATTTCTATTAGGCACAGTATAACTTCTTCCTCCTTATCTATACTGTGAAAAAGCTCCTGCTAGTCTTGAAGAATTGAAGAAATTTACAGGAGCTTGTTAGCTTAGCACTTTCTGTATTTTAATGAGTCCCATGGGGTATTTGGTGTTGAGTCCATGAACCTCAGATGCTGAGACGAAATGAAAAAAAATGCTCAGGAAGGCAGAAGCAAAACTGAAAGTACCTGGAAGCATTGATTGGCCCCACTGCGGTCCATTACTGACAAAGCCTCCCCAGGGACTCCTTAGAGCAGAGAATTGGAGGCCACGATTGCAGGTAGGCAGAGGCACTGTGCAGGTGGCTGGAATGCTGAGAAAACCCTTGGCCTGCTTTATGAAGCAGAAAGGCCAAGGGCTGAGCCCCAGGCCCTGGGAAGGCAGACCCTGTCCCTCACACATGGCTCAGGGCTCTTCTTGGGGACAGCTGAATGTGTGGGTGAGAAATGACAAGTGTAGGAAATATCTGCGAAACCTCTCAGCCTCCCTAAGAAGACGCGAGGATGAAACACCTCTTAGAGCCTCAAAAGAAAGTTTCTCCTGGTAGGAATCGGTGATAGAGGTAATTGCCATGGCAAAGGGGACAAAGTCCTCGTTCTTGTTGAAACTTTTTGCCCCATCAGAGTCATTAGCCATCTCAACTGCACATTGTCCTACTTTGTCCCATGCCTGCATTTCTTGCCCTTCAGCCTGTAGTCACACATCTTTGCTTCCCACCTAGCACTCACACCAGCATTTCCATAACTTCACTGATGTCTCTCCACTTTCCTTGAATTTCAAATCCATGGGAGGATCCAGAGTCCTTCTGGGTGACCTCTTTCACAGCAAGGATACCCTTTGAGGGAGACTGCTTTTTCTTCACCTCTAGTCTGAACCTTCCAAGCAGCATTTTGGGAAGGTTTCCTTCCCTTCTCACTACCAGGAAAAGCTCCATCATCTCGGAAACAACCCTTCAGGCAGATGCAGGCTTCTACTTCAGCACCCTCAGCCTTCACAAGACTAAAGAATCCCAGCTCCCTCAGCCTCTCCAACAGAGGCTGTAAACCCGGAGCCCCACATACAGACACACTAGTCCAGATGTGGCTACACCAGTGTGAGCGAGTCAAGTGGGTGATAACTGTCTTGTCTGTGTGGCCACACTCCTCCTAATGCAGTCATGTATGCTGTGGGGTTCTTCACTTGGAGCATGCGCCACTTGCTCATCTGGCATCTCTTGGAATGCCCAGGCCCTTCTCCTCATTGCGACTCCTGAGCTGTTCAGGTCCCCACCTGCCCACATTTTTCTGAGTTATTCTCCCCCACAAAAAATGACTTCCAACTTCTTGTAAAAATTCATCAGGCTTCTACTGCCAAATCCCAGAGATTTTGAAGGTCTCCCTGGAGTGAAGCTCTATTTTGACAGCTTTTGATTTGTGCGTACCACATTTGTGGTGCCGCTGATAAGACAGCAGCATGAAGAATTGAAGGACACTACTGATAAAAGAAGGCGGTACCTGTTCAATGGAATTTATGACCAAAGGAGGAATTGCCATGGTTACAAGCTTGGAAATGCCAAATGAAGGTGCAAAGGAAGCCAAAGTAGGGCCAGGGAGGAAAGGGTAAATAGAGATGGGCTGTTTGCATGGGAGGGTACAAGGATGGTCAAGGGAAAGATATTGTAAATGGCACACACCTGAAACCAGGACAGTATCCAATTCTTCTTTTATGCCATCTACATCACACTCAGATCCAACACTTCCCAATAAATCTTTTCCTGTCTTTTGATTTACACACAGAGATATCATTCCTTACTCTGTGGGGCCATTCTTCTAAAATGTTCATTGAGTTCACTTAGCCCATGACTTTGGGCTCCATCTGTCCATAACAGTCTTTCAGGGCAGGAGACATGCTGTGTGCTGTTGGATGGTCACATGCTGCATGGGGGATGATAACGGAAGATTGACAAGGAGGATTGCAAACACGCTCAAGTGACTTGCAGCTGGGGTGTCAAAAAAGACGTGTAGCATACTAATCATTGTTTAGTCTTGTGTGCTCAACAAGCAGAACATCTGTGTTTAGATAACATAGGTCTGTGATTGATAGACTCCAAGGCAATCTGTCAAACATGCCTGTGATTCCTGCCCTGCTGCGGGAAGGATCAAGGCACAGTGGAATGTTATGTCTGGGTGAACATCGTATGTACCCAGGTGAAAGAACCAAGTTCAGTATCTGGCACTCTTTCTCTAGCAGGGACTGAGCTCTGTGGTGTCTGCATTCCTGCTTTGCTCCTGTGCCTCTGCCTAGGTGCTGTATCAGAGATCCCCTGGTTTGCGAGATAATGACAATAAATCTACTCTTTACATTTCATGTGTGGTTTTATGTTTTTTGCTGCATTCTGCTCTTTTGGCTTACTTGTCCTTCTCGTGCTCCCAGCTGAGAGGCACCTTTATGGCTGGCAGTAAGAAGGGGTTTTAGCCAGTGCGTCCTTCTGCTGCCTTTTTTCCCGTGCATGAATTAGAATACAAGGAAAATGCAAGCAAATCCCTCTTGGTAACAAGAGAGCCGGGTGTGGGACCCGTGGCTGAGCTCGGGACAGGGAGCACCCCTGGACCAGCCTTGGGGCTTGCTGCCAACCTGCCTTCAAATGAGCTCTCCCAGCAGGTTGGTGCCCAGGAGTTACTTGGAGTTTTGCTCTTCTCCTTCAGGAACCACGTTCGATGCCAAGCACACCCAGAGCCAGGAGAGGACTTCTAGGACAGCAGGGGCTGATGGTGACAGTTCCCACCAGCTGCCCAGGCCACAGAGATGCAGGTGAGATAGCAGGGAGGAGACACCAACTAATTGCCTCTTCTCTTGCAGGAACAGGCTTTAGCAGCAGAAGAGAGCCAGGAACAAGGGGCCTCTGAGGCCAAAGAAAGTGTCACGCAGCCAGAGCACAAATAGGCGGTAGGAGAGAAACAGGTGTAGGTCCCTTGGGTGGGACAGTGCTTTCAAGGTACCACCTGCCACCGAAACACGAGAACAGAGAAAGGCACTGCCAGGTGATGGAGTGACTGGGAAGAGTGCCTGGCAGAGGGAAGAGCATGGAGAGACAGGAGACAAGATAGAGACGGAGGTGAACCAGATGGCAGGTTGAAACTGAGGGTGCTCATACTGTGCAGGTCCTGCTGCGCTGAAAACTTAGGCTGTCACGTCGGTAAATACTTCCAGTTTGTAGTGTTTCAATGTTTGTTGTCCAAATCTGTAGGCGTCAGTGACTGCACTGTGTATTACTGAGGATGACTCGAACTTCTCATAATCTTGATGAATTTGGCAAGAGGCTAGTTTTGATTTTACAAAAAGATGTAAGAAGAGTTGTGATGTATTTAGGACTTGCTCACCAAAATGAAAGCTGTGTACTAAGGGCTCACGAAATATACGAAGCCAGCAAATACTATAACGGAATGATTGAAGTATTATTTAATTCCTCCTTTCAGCAAATAGACTTGCCTTCATTATTTCACAGTGGCTTCAAAACAAAGATTACCTGTGCATCCTTTGTCCAAAGACAATGGATTTCTTCAGAAAATATGTGGCCTCCTTCTACAACACTTTCTGCCTGCTGTGCGTACTGTGGTGAGGAGTACCTCCAGTGGTTTATGGATGAGTTCCTGTGATGAAAACTCAAGCCCATGAGAACATTGCTTTTGGACCCCCAAAGCATCCCCTGATCCTCAAGCACTTTCCTGCAGGTCGACAGGAGGGAATTCCAGGGTCACGGGTAAGAAGCTGCTCTCCAAGCCCTTGGATGAGGTTGTTTTATACAGACAACTCTTCCTGCTCCCCCCGGGAGGAGGTTCCTCCCCTTCCCACATGCTCCTCCTGCACTTCCCTGAGCCATTTCTCTAGCCATGACAGTGTCCTCAGTTCTCTGCCATGTTCTTGCCTGGTACAGGCGGTCTTGGCACTGTAGGGACATTGGGGGAAAGCCCAGAGGGTTGGCAGGGCTGCATCTTCCCCAGGCTGTGCCCTGTGCCTGTCTCGGCTGGTCCCCAGAGGGGCCATGCTGTGGTGGGAGGGGGCAGTCAGGACCCTGTGGACACTGGGAGGGGGTTGCAAGGCCCCAGGGACTGTGGGGATGGGGTTAGCCAGGCCTGGGGCTAAGGTCCACCCCATTGCGGTCAACATGGCATTGCCACCCGCTCCCTGTGGGCACCGGTGTCCCAGCACCACCATTCCTGACCCAGGGAGCCCCAGGAGGTGACGGGGCCCAGGCTGATGTGACATGGCACTGGAGTTTGAGGGTGTGGAGAGGGAAACTGGCAGCTCTTACAACCCGGCAGATGGCATTTTCAATTAAATTAACCAAAATGTCTGCTGATGTTCCAAGCCAGACTAGTCAAAAGGACTTCACAGGACAATGAACACAACTGTACATTTACAGGAGATGGCATTAGGTGACACCAGTTTTGTGAGCTCATGGCCAGGGCATACCTTATAAGGCCACGTGCCCCACCCCTCCTTTGTGAGCTCAGCCCAGGTGTATAAAGCCGTCCTCGCCCACCCTGGCTGGTTGCAGACACTGTCTCTGCTCCTGCACGGCCACATCTGGCCGCAGCTGTGAGAGGCAGTGACAGGCGACGTTGGTGGCTGTTGGTGGCAGCGTTTAGCCATCCCTGCAGCCATGAGCCGGGACGGTGTGGGATGGGGCTGTGTGCCGCGCAGCCGCGCCTCGCCCTGCCAGGGCCTGGCGCAGAGTGACGAGCACAAGCAGCGGCTGGAGAGGCTGCGGGCTAAGCTGGAGGCTTGAATGACGCCGCTGCCACGAGCTGCTCCGCTGCTTCATCGCTGAGACATGAGAGCTGAAGGATGCGGTGAAGCAGGACCAGCAGCTCCTGGCCCAACGGCTGCACGCCACATGGGAGCAGTGGCAGGAGCTGGAGCTCCAGCGGCTGCAGGAGCTGAACCGGCGACAGCGGTCAGTGGAGATCTGTCATCTGCTGTGCTCCAAGGAGGCTGAGTTGCACGAGCTGCAGGAGGAGCTGGAGCAGCAACGAGATGATGCTGTCCGTCAGGCACGGCACCTGCAGTAGCAGCTGGCCAAGGAGCTGTGGAGACGAGCCGGGGGGAGCAGCGTGGCCCATGGTAAGCTCCAGGGCATCCTCAGAAAGCTGTGCGGCGAGACCAATGGCAAGCAGGCTGCTCACATCCTCCGCCCCCAAGAGGAACTGCTCCTGCAGAGAAGACTCTTCCAAAAGTACCTCTCGGAGCATTTTGAGGGTGAGGAGATCAGTTCCTGCAATGAGGCCAGGACCAAGGCTACAGCCTGGCACTGCCTACCGACCCTCCTGGGCACTGGGGCCATCGGGCCCTGCTCTTTGGAGAGCCTCATGGCATCTTCCTCCTGTGATGGAGATGCGCAGCAGAAAACCCACCAGAGCTTAAGAGACGCTTGTCTCCAGGAGGAAGGGAACAGCGTGGAGGTTTTGCTGAAAGCTGTGGGGCAAGACTTGGTGCCACACAGCTTTGGCTCCCTGCCACACGGAAGGGCCGGCAGCGAGCGGTCTGTGGCAGAGGTGGGTGTTCAGACTGTCGGGCAGCAGGACCACTGTCTGCCTGGTGGCCGTCACAGCAGGCTGCTGGAGCAGAACGCCCACCTCCAGAGTGCCCTGAAGGAGCTTGAGAGGCAATGCAGTGTCCTTCAAGAGGAAAACAGTCTTCTGAGGAAGGCAAGCTTTCCTGAAGTGCAGGAAGAGGAAGAGAGGCTACAGCAGAAGACTGCTAAAGTGCGTCTCCTTAGCAAGCAACTGCAAGACAGAGCCAGGCAACTGCAGAACATCATTTCCCTGATCAGTACTAGAGACTGGGAGGCACTGGAGAGGCTGAAGCAGAATACGGCTAAGCTGGGTCTCATTAGCAAGCAGCTACAAGGAATAGCCAGGCAACTGGTCAATACTCAAGTGCCACTGCCCATCCAAAGCTTCACTGAGGAACTGTGCAGGCCATCATTTCCTCAGCAGAGGGCTGCAGAAATGGGAGAACACACCGGAGCTTTGCTGGCACAGGACGAGCAGAATGACTTCTCACAGAGGACAGCTGAGGACCTTCAGGCACAAGTAGCTGCAGATGAAGAGGGCTACCAACTTGTGAGGAGTTACAGGTGCAGCTTACGGAGACGACAAACAAAAATACCCAACTGGCTGAAGAAATCACTCGCCTCCGTGGGCAGATGGGTTTGGCAGAGAGGGCACCTGAGGCGAGTGGCAGAGGAGTGAGACTCTGCCACCTGAACAAACGTCTGTCTTCAGATCCAGCTGGAAGAGACAGAGCGCCAACTGAAAGGCACGCAAGAAATGGCAGAAGTCAACAGCTGGAGAAGACACACGAGGAGACAAAGTCAGCGCTCCAGAGGAAAGAAGAGGAACACACGTGTTTGCAGAGGGCTCAGGCAGAAGCACACAGGAAACACGAAGAAACCCTGCAGCTGATTCAAGTCCAGGTGACTGAAATGTATGAGCAGAATAAGGAGCTAAAAACCAACACCAGCAGCTCTTTCAGGAACTTGTATGGGTGGAAGAAGAAAGATCCAACCGTATCATTTCCAGGCCATGCCAGCATACCTTGGGCATAGACAAGGAGTCCATCCTCCTGAAGACTGTGAGAAAACAACTGGCAGAGCTTCAAGCACTCGGTTGAGCTATGATCCTTTCGATGGTCCCAATGAGTGGCCTGAACTGCGTTTACACCTCTGGAGATGTAGATGAAGGTGGTTGGTACGTGGGAGAGCTGCCTGATGGCACAAGAGGCTCTGTCCTCTCTAATCTTGCTGAAGAATTCTCAGATGACCACCCGATGACACCAGAGTCTCCAGAGGCAAGTGACTGGTTGCAGGACACAGATCACATCTCTCCTGTCTTCTTCTAGCTTCTTATTAAATCTTTTCTTGACTATCTCCCTGTGGCATCTCGCTCTCTGTGCTGTGTGTGTGTGAACTGAAAGGACTGTGTGCCAGAGGGGGGGTGTCTCAGTGGCAGCTGCTGGAGCATGTGGGGGTCTGGGCCAGCAGGCACTGGGGCAGGAACAGTGCCTGTCCTCAGAACCACTTACTGGGGGACTGGCAGGAGTGAGGTGAGTGAGGGGCTCTACGAGGGTCTTCCCCAGAGGTGGTGTGCAAGGGCTGTGCATGTGCATTCTCTCTTGCCCAGAGAGGTTGTGGAGTCTCCTTCTCTGGAGATATTTAAAACCCACCTGGACAAGGTCCTGTGCAGCCTGCTCTAGGTGACCCTGCTTCGGCAGGGGGCTTGGACTAGATGACCCACAGAGCTCCCTTCCTTCTGTGATTCTGTGATTCTGTGAAAGTGCCTCTAACACAAGCAAAAATGACATAGCCTTTTTCCCCATACACTTTTTCATTGCAGATGGTAAACATGCCAAACGAAACGGAGACAAATGTAATTCTAAAACTTTCCCTAAAACTTGTAGGAATTCTGAACTGGTTTTGCTTAAATAGGATGTTCACCTTTTGCCTTTGCCTGCAGCATACATTTTCTCATATTGGCCATGTTTTGTTTCTTGATGTCCTTTTGTAATACAGGTCAAACTATAACTGTACTACAGGCCAAACTTCTTTTATCAGGGAAAAGAGAAAGTCCAAACTTCATGTTTCCTGTGCTGGTTACCAGCTCAAATATGGCAGTGATCAATGTTAAAGGATAGTTACAACTTGGTAACAGGATTTGAGAAGCAGGCGTCTCTTTAACTAAAGCTTCCCTCTAATGACATCCTTCAACTCCTGACAAACGTGAGCACGCTAGAAACCAAATAGGTGTAGTTGCTGGATTGTCTGCATCTGGTCAAAGTCTCTTGGTCCAGCATGTAGATTAGTATGCATGCTCGGTTTCTTCATCTTTTGAGTCTGGGGTAGAATTGGGGTAGGTGGTCCGTGAGTCTGTGGTCGCAATCAATCTCCCCCTGCTGGAGTTGCCTTTCCCCTAGTTACCTGTTTCTTTTGGCAATCTCTGCAGCTTTTCATAGCTCGTTAGCTATTCCTAGGAATTATCGCTCTCTGGTTTTACTTAGGACAGGTACATCCTTCTTATGAAACAGTAACATTGTTCAAAACCCTGTTTCTTAGTCTCTAGAGTTAATTTCAAACTTAGTAAGGGCAGGGCTTTACAAATATACCTGTTGCAGCAACAGTCTGGTTAATTTGAGTGATCATTTCACATTTTGATTCCCCTTTTTATTCCTTAGCATAACAGTATGAAAAGTTTTATGAGGGCTATGCTGTTGGCACTCAGTGCCAAGCTCCAGTAAACAGAGAGAACTTCTCTCCAGATGACTTTGGCCCACCTGGGACCAGAGGAGAACACTCACCATATGCTCAGGGACATGGGGAAGATTATCCTGGTGGGCAGAGCCACAGAAATCATCACAGAGCTGGAAATTACCCTGAAAAACCTTGTGGAGGAGAGAACCATGTCACCAAAGATCCTAGCGATAGGACGAGAGGCAATGGCCTGAAATTGTGTCAGGAAGGTTTAGGTTGGATACTAGTACAGGTGAGTTCTCACCAGGGCTTTGCAGTTGGTTTACCTTTCCTTTGGAAAGGCTTGTAGAGCTTCAGAAATCTCTTTTGTGTTTGCTCCAAAGGGTGTCTGAAAATCTGATGGTGTTTATTGACGTTAGATAGTGTCTGGAGCTTTCTCCTTAATTTCATGTTGTTTACGTTATCAGTAAAGCGCTTGAATAGTCATGTGCTTTAAGCCACGTGGACTGAGAAATTTTTGCCTGCGACACTCTGGAAAAACTAGTAACTGACTCATTTGTGCAGATGACTTGAAAAAACCTCTGCTAAATACCACTGAAGGAAAGGGTACCATACGGAGGATAGAGGTTGAGAAACTGGCGAGAAATCACCCCAGCAAGGTTGTGCACATCCCGGAAATGCAGAAGGACTTAGGGTCATTCTCCCAGAAGGCTTATTTCTGGAGTGGTCTGTCAGGGAAAAAGGCAAAGCCACCGAGTTTGTCACTGGAGATGTTGCTGTGGGCTGCAGCAGGCAGCCCCAGCTGGGTTCCCATCGCAAATGAGGAAACGTGTGTGTCTGTCGGAAGAAACTCTTCTTTTAGGCAAAACACCGTTGTTGACCTTGAACACAACAGGTGGTGGACACTAGCCATCATGGTTGGCACTCACCATTTCTATTGGTGGGCACCTGGCGTTTTGTTGGGCACTTGGCTTTTCGTTTGCTGGGCACCCATGGTTTATTCTTGTGGGCATGTGGTGTTTTGGTGGCCACATGGTGTTTTGGTGGGCAGCCAGGTTTTCTTTTGGTGGGCACGTGGGATTTATTTTGGTTGGCACGTGGCATTTTGATGGGCAGCTGGCATTTCTTTTGGTGGCCACCTGGCATCTTTGTGGGCACACAGCGTTTCTTTCGGTGTGCATGTGGAATTTCGTTGGCCACCAAGCATCTTCATGTGCACCCAGTGACTTTTGGTTGGCACCCATGATTTTGGGTGCCACCTGGCATCTTTCTGTGCACCCAGCATGTATTTTTGACAGCACCAACATTTGGTAAGGACCCAGCCTTTCTTTTGGTGGGCATGTGGCATTTTGGTGGGCCCCTAGCGCATCTTGGTGGGCACCCAGTTTTGATTTTCCTGAGCACATGACTATTTGGTGGCCACCTGACGTCTTGGTGGGCATCTGGCATTTATCTGGGTGAGCACATGGCGTTATAGAGACCACCTGGCATCTTTGTGTGCACACAGCATTAGTTTTGGTGGCCACATGGTGTTTTGGTAGCCACCTGGCATTTCCTTTCGTGGGCCCCTGGCGTATTGGTTGCCACCTGGAATACTGATGAGCAGCAAGCGTTTCTTTTGGTGGCCAGCTGGCATCTTGGTGGGCACCTAGTCTTTATCGTGATGGCCACCTAAATGCTTAGCCCGAGTTTTTCACCAGGTGGCCACCTGGCATCTGCTTAACCACCCAGCATTTCTTTTGGTGACCACCTGGCATTTATTTTGGTGGGCTACTGGAGTTTCTTTTGGTGGCCATTTGGAATTTTGGGTGCCACCTGGAATATTGGTGGGCACCCTGTGATATTTTTGGTGGGCAGATGGTGTTTTAGTGACAAGCTGACATCTTGTTGGGCACCTAGCATTTATTTTGATGGGCACGTGGTCTTTTGGTGGGTACCCAGTGTCTCTTTTGGTGGGCATGTGGCATTAATCATGGTGGGCACCCAGGTGTTTGATTGGTGGGCACCTGGCATTTCTTTTGGTGGGCATGGGGCATGTTTGTGGCCACCTGGCATCATAGTGGGCACCCGCTGCCACTTTTGGTAGGCACCTGGCATCTTGGGGGGCACCTGGCTACTTCTTAGTCACCCGGCATATCTTTTGCTGGCCACGTGGTGTTTTGTCGGGCACCTGGCTTCTTGGGGGGCACCCAGAGTTCCTTTTGGTGGGCACCTGGTTTTTGCTGGCCACCTGGCCTCTTGGTGGACACCTGGTGTTTATTCTGGTTGCCAGTTGCCGTCTTGGTGGGCACCCAGTATTTTTCTGGGTCATAACCAAGCGCTTAGGTGGCCACCTAGCATCTTTGCAAGCACCCAGCATTTCTTTTCCTTGGCAGCCAGCATCTTGGTGAGTACCCAGCATTTCTTTTGGTGGGCACATGGTCCTTTGGTTGGCACCCAGTTTTTCTGTTGGTGGGCACGTGGCATTCATCTGGTTGGGCAGACAGCGTTTCTTTTCGTGGCTATGTGGCATTTTGGTGGTCACCTGCAATCTTGGTAGGCACCTGGCATTTCTTATGCTGGGCACGTTGTGTTTTTGTTGCCAGCTGGCATCTTAAGTGGGCATCTCGAGTTTCTTTTAATTTACATCTGGTGTTTTGCTGGCCACCTGGTATCTTGGTGGGCACTCAGCACTTCTTGTGGTGGTCACCTGGCATCTTCCTAGGGATGCACCATTTAGTTTTGTGAGCATATGTTGTTCTTGTGGTCACCTGGCATCTTGGTGGGCACCCAGCTTTATTTTGGTGAGCACCCAGCATCTTGGTGGGCACCCAGCATTTATTTTGGTGGGCACATGGCATCTTGGTTGGCACCCGGTGTTTCTCCTGGCAGGCACATGGCATTTTGGTGGTCACCTGGCATCTTAGTGACCAGCCAGTGTTCCTTTTCGTGGGCACGCATCATCTAGTTGGGCACCTGGTACTTCTTTTGGTGGCCACATGGCATTTTGGTGGCCGCCTGGCATCTTGGTGGGTACTCGGCACTAGTTTTGTTGAGCACGTGGTATTTTTGTGTCACCCTGGTGTCTCGGTGCGCAGCCAGCATTTATTTTGGTGGACACTAGCCATCGTGGTTGCACCCACCATTTATATTGGTGGGCACCTGGCGTTTTGTTGGGCACTTGGCATTTCGTTTGCTGAGCACCCATCGTTTATTCTTGTGGGCATGTAGTGTTTTGGTGGCCACATTGTGTTTTGGTGGGCACCCAGGTTTTCTTTTGGTGAGCACGTGGCATTTATTTTGGTTGGCAAGTGGCATTTTGGTGGGCACATGGAATTTCTTTTCGTGGGCACCTGGTATCTTGCTATGCAGCCATTTTTATTTTGTTGGCCACCTGGCATCTTGGTTGGCACCCACCCTTTCTTTTGGTGGCCACCTGGCATTTTGTTCGTTGGGCACACATTACATATTCTTGTGGGCAAGTGATGTTTTAGTGGCCACAAGGCGTTTTGGTTGGCACACAGGTTTTCTTTTGCTGGGCAACTGGCATTACATTTGCTGGCCATGTGTCACCTTGGTGGGCACCTGGCATTTATTTTGCTGAGCACGTTGTGTTTTGGTATCCACCTGGCATCTTGGTGGGCACCCAGCTTTATTTTGGTGAGCACATGGCATCTTGGTGGGCATCCGGTGTTTCTCTTGGCAGGCACATGGCATTTTGGTGGTCACCTGGCATCTTGGTGACCAGCCGGTGTTCCTTTTTTTAGGCACGCAGCATCTTGGTGGGAACCTGGCACTTCTTTTGGTGGCCACATGGCATTTTGGTGGCCACCTGGCATCTTGGTGGGCACTCGGCATTAGTTTTGGTGGGCACGTGGCATTTTTGTGGCCACCTGGTGTCTCGGTGTGCAGCCAGCATTTATTTTGGTGGACACGAACCATCGTGGTTGGCACCCACCATTTCTATTGGTGGGCACCTGGCGTTTTGTTGGGCACTTGGCATTTCGTTTGCTGGGCACCCATCATTCATTCTTGTGGGCATGTGGTGTTTTGGTGACCTCATGGTGTTTTGGTGGGCACCCAGGTTTTCTTTTGGTGGGCACGTGGCATTGATTTTTGTTGGCACGTGGCATTTTGGTACGCAGCTGGCATTTCTTTTGTGGCCACCTGGCATCTTTGTGGGCACACAGCGTTTCTTTCGGTGGGCATGTGGAATTTCTTTGGCCACCCAGCATCTTCATGGGCACCCAGTGTTTCTTTTGGTGGGCATGTGACATTTTTGTGGGCCCCAGGCATCTTGGTGGGCACCGACCATTTATTTTCCTTAGAACATGGCTTTTTGGTGTCCATCTGGCATCTTTGTGCGCACCCAGCATTAGTTTTGGTGAGCACGTGGTATTTTGGTGTCCACCTGGCATTTCTTTTCGTGGGCACCTGGCATATTAATGGGCATTTGGCGTATTGATTGCCACCTGGAATACTGATGGGCACCCAGCGTTTCTTTTGGTGGCCAGCTGGCATCTTGGTATGCAGCTAGCTTTTATTTTGTTGGCCACCTGGCATTTTGTTTGCTGGGCACCCATCGCTTATTCATGTGGGCATGTGTTGTTTTGGTGGCCACATGGCGTTTTGGTGGGCACGCAGGATTTCTTTTGGTGGGCAGCTGGCATTTCTTTTGCTGGCCATGTGTCATCTTGCTGGGCACGTGGCATTTCTTTTGGTGGCCACCTGCCATCTTTCTGGCCATGTGGCATTTGTTTTGGTGGGCACCTGGCATCTTGCTGGGCACCCAGCATGTATTTTGGAAAGCACCAAGGTTTGGTAAGAACCCAGCCTGTCTTTTGGTGGGCATGTGGCATTTTGGTGGGCACGTGGCATCTTGCTGGACACCCAGTGTCGGGGCGATCGGCTAAGTCCTGCCCCGAGGGTCGCGAACCTGGAGAAGCGGCGGAAGAATGCAGCCGACTCAATGTGAGTGATAAGCAAGCTTCGTTTATTACAGTTTGGTTACACAATTTATAGAGTGATTAATTAGCTACTACATATTGCAAAGTTAGAGCTCATTATTGGCTAGCCAGCTAAATGTCAACTCCGCCCATACTCCCTCATTCTTCTCCAGCTGCAACCTGTTTTTCACATTCTTGCTAACCGCAGAGTTGATTTGTTAAATTCCTTGTTCTGTCAAGGACACCGTGTGCTAAGCTTAAAATGGATTTTCTACAACAAGCAATTCGGTCGAGCCTTGCCATCCCCCCACACTTCCCCCTTTTTCTTTTTGGGCAAGCCAGACTTGACCAACTACTGCATGCACCGTTTTCTTCACACACTTAATGGCTATCCCTACCCCTAAAATTAAAACTAGGATATATAATAGCAAGCGCAAACCTTCCTTGATTAACCCCTTCAGCCATATAGGAATATTCCCAAATAACCTTTCTAACCAGTCATCCATGAATCCATGTTCCTGTTGTATCCTATTGGTATGCTCTTTGAGCCATTGCAATTGTTTATGGATCGACTCACTATGATCTGACAAGTTCATACAACACATACCTTCAAAATCCTCACACCCATGCCCCTGCGCAAGCAATAAAAAGTCAATTGCAGCCCTATTTTGCAACACCGCATGCCTTAAGCTATCTTGATCCTGCATCAACTGTTCTAATATTTCCGTGGTAACATTGGCTTGCTTTTCTGCCCATCAAGCTAATTTTCCCAATTCGTTTAAGGCGGCACCGGCAGCGGCTCCGGGCACAAAGAGAGATAAAAATACACGTTCTGTTGGGCTTAACAGTGTTACCTTATCATTACAGTCAGGTGCAAGGCCAGTGACACTCCTTTTAGTTCTGCTCCAGTCCTCCTTTGAGACGGACCAGATAGCCGGCACCGAGTTACTCTTGCTACACTCAAGGCCGCGTACCAAGATTAAGATAGCTCGTCTGTTTACTGACACAACCCAATCGGCTCGGTAGCGGAGGTACCGCTCGCTGTTTGGTACCTCGTGTCCTGAGATCAACAAGAGCCTAGATGTTTCGAGCTGTTTCTCAAAACACTCCTCACACCAGCGACTAGCAAGCCTGGCGCGGCGCCACCACTCCTTCTCACACTGTTCACACACACATAATACCCACACGTTACATCGGCGACACAAAATACAACCGATTAATCGTTTATCCTGTTCAATCATCCGCTCGGAAATTGGAGTCCTTGTTGATAATACGCTGTTAATCCAGATTTCAATCTTCAGTTCTTCTCTTTATCCGACTGACACACTGGCCGAGTCCATCTGGCAGGTATCCACTTTGGGCCTACAGGAGTAAGGACACACATATAACCTCTACCTATATACTGTACGACAGCAGGGCCTAACCATTGTCCAGATTCTGGGTCTCTATACATTACCCGCATCTTGGGTGACTCTTGGGGAGCCGTTCCGGCGTGTATTCTCACAGGGGGTTCCTGATGTCCCTCAAATATGCACAAATAATTGAGTACAAACAGCGTTTTGTTAACCCTTTCACTAATATCTGATACATCTCCAAATTTGTTTAAATAACCCTTTAAGGTTTGATTCATCCGCTCCACGATGGCCTGACCGGTGGGTGAGTGCGGAATTCCTCTGATGTGTTGAATGCCCCATTGCTGGACAAACCTTCTAATCTTTTCACTTGTATATGCCGGGCCGTTATCTGTCTTTATCTGTTTTGGTAGGCCCATAACGGCAAAGCAACTAGTGAGGTGCCTGGTTACATGGACAGCTTTTTCTCCCCTTTGTGCAGTGGCCCAGACAAAGTGACTAAAGGTATCAATTGTGACATGTAAATACTTCTGCTGACCAAATGATGGAATGTGCGTCACATCCATTTGCCATATTTCATTCGGGTCAAGACCTCGTGGGTTGACCCCCACCCCTAAACCAGGACCATGATGACTACACTGTGGGCATGTTCTCACGATGCCTCTTGCTTCTTCTGTAGTGATACGAAACTGTTTTTGAAGGCCTCTAGCATTTTGGTGGAAAGCATTGTGTGATTCCCTAGCTTTCACGAACTCGCTAACCGGAGCGACAGCCATAACCAGCTGATCTGCCTTTTGATTCCCTTCCCCAAGGCCAATGTCCCACATATGGCTCCGTATGTGTATAACCGCATAAGGAACCCTTCTCCCTCGTACCAGTGTATATAGCTGGCGAAATAGCTGCCCAAGCCTGGTATTTCTAACTTCTTTAATCTGTGCATCCTCAATTCTTTGCAGCACCCCGGCCACATACAGGGAGTCAGTCACGATATTAAGTCGGGTGTCTAGCCACTTCCCCAGAGCCCACACTACCGCCGCGAGTTCCAAGGTCTGTAGCGAATCACCACTGGCTGCCTCCAATAAGTGGTGGTGCCACTCATTGTTGACAAACCATGTGACTGCCGCCCTTCTTGACCTTTTTCCCGCATCGGTAAACACTGTTTGAGCCTCTTTCAAGGGGGTTTCACTGTACAGTGGCTGTTGAACCCATTCATTGTGACCGATCCATTGTACCAACAGTGACTTTAGGGGTGCTACTACGATTTTTAAGCCTGTGGTCAATAGTGCCTCACAAAATTCCGAGCTGTTCATTAGATACCAATCAATAGTTTCCTTGTGCAGGGGAAGGTATATTGTTTTCACCTCTTGCCCTGTGACCTGCCATATGCGTTTTCGCCCTTTCTTAATCAACTCCGCTAATGATTCTACCCTGGTCTGTATTGACTTTTTCGGCTGGAGTCTGGGAAAAACCCATTCTAACACCCGTACTTCGTCCTTCACGCCCTTGCCTTCTCCCCCCACCTCCCCCTTTTTCTTTTTGAATTGCGATAGGGCTCCTAACAGGTGAGAATTTGTTAAAAATACACAAAAGTCAATAGGGAGGTCGGGGTTACGGCGGTGGACAAAACGTGAGGTAATTTGATCAGCAATTTGAGAGATGACACGTTGCTGTTCCGACGTGAGTTGCACCGGCGTCGTTGGGTTTGTTCCACGTAGCAACGATCGAAGACTGTTCAACTGTGCGTTAGATATTCCGACGACAGGACGGATCCATTGGATATCTCCCATCAGTCTCTGGGCGTCATGCAGCGTGTTGATTGACGTGTTGATTTGCAGTTTCTGTGGTTGGATCTGAGAATCAGAAATTTTCCAGCCTAGATATAGCCATGGTGCCTTCGTTTGAATTTTTTCCACGGCTATTATTAGACCACTTTCTTTCAATTTTGTATGTAATAGTTGAACTTGTTCTGCACTGAATTCCGATTCTTGTGCAAATAGGATGTCATCCATATAGTGATAGATTAACGTTTGTGGCCATAATTTCCTTAGAGGTTGTAGCGCATTGTCCACATATAACTGGCACAGCGTGGGGCTATTTTTCATTCCTTGTGGTAATACTGTCCATTCAAAGCGTTGCGCTGGCTGTAACTGGCTGCCGATGTCGTTGCGGGCATTTGTAAGTTGGCGGTCAATTGTTGCACTGCTGGAGCGACTACTTGTGTCGGGGCGCGGCGGCTCGACGCGCTCATCCGTCCGTTTCCCGACTTGAGACATATCTCGGTATTGTGATTATTCGTGCGGCAGTTTTCACACCACACTTTCGTGGCTTGACAATTACGTCTCATATGTCCTTCTCGTCCACATCGGTAGCACTTAAAGTTTCGTGGCGGCTTCGGTCGTGCCTCCGCAGCATTAACTCGAAGGGGTTGCAGAGCGGCGAACACTTGCTGTTGGATTTGCTGTTGGGCTGTGAAGGCCTGTTGTTGGGCTTGAAGGATATCGCTCCCTAACTGCTTCATAGCCTCTACTAGCATCGCTTGTGGTCCTACTGGTACCCTACTCATTCTATCTAACATTAGCTCTACAGTGGCATCGGCGGGTAGGGAACTTATGATGCTCCTTGTTTGAGCATTTGAATTCTGAATAACACACTGCCTTAACAGAGCTGCCCTCATCCACTCCGGTACATCCGACTGCTCTATGGCACTAGTGAGGCGATCGATAAAACGAGCAAACGTCTCTTCCCTTCCTTGCTTAATGCCCATATATGACGGCGAGGGCTGTGCGGTTTTAACATGCTCAAGAGCGGCCCTAGCTGTACGCATAGCCTCTAAACAGCGATGCGGCCCCATCTGCAACTGTGCTCTGATCGTGACAAAAGGACCTGCCCCCATCAGTTGTTCCACTGTTACGCCTCGCAACGGATCACCCTGTTCCCGCGGCGTTTGAGCGGACGATTCACAATATCGCTGCCAATGTGCCTGCCACAACAATAACTGCGACTGAGTCATAATCATCCGCATAATAACCTTGATATCTTCAGGGCAAAGCACAGCACCTCCCCATATATAATTCAACATCTGCTTAGATGGCTCACCGTGTAGTCCTGACTCAGTCACCGTGCTCCGCAGCTGAGACAGCAACTTCCAATTTATGGGGGTATGTCTGCCTTGCAGGTCCCCATGCTCATCCTCTTCAAATGCTACCGGAAAGGCTAAGGGCGGAAAATCTCCTGCCTCAACAGCTTCACTCATTATTTTTCTCCAATTAACTCCTATCGGACGTCTACAGCTTTGGACACCCTTCTCCGTTCCACTATCCTCTTCGACTGATTTTTGCTCAGTTACTGAAACACCCCCTCCTTCAGGCTTTTGACCACCCTCTGAGCTTGTATCACCGAGATTTCCCTCCATCGTCACTGTCACGGGCTCCCAACACGGCGGTTCAGGGACTTTGCTCATGCTAAGTAACAAAGCATTGTCGCCAGGAGGTGGCGCGGTTCCACTGGAAAATGAGGAACATCCCGCCCCCGACGGGGGAGCTGACGGTTCCACCCCTCCCAACTTCTGCGTAGCAACGGCCGCGAGGTCTTTTTCTACCTTATACCTCTTAATACAATTGATAACTTCCCGCCACGGCTTCATTAATTTTTTACCTATCTTGTCATCATCAATAACCATATCCCATAACACGTCTCCAAAGTCCCTCCACTCCTTTTCCTCAAATAGCGAATCTGGAGTCTTAAAAAACCCCTTGAGCTTACCGGTTGCCACTAGTCCCGCTAGCTGTTTAATACAACCAAGCTCTACTCCCCGCTTTTCTAAAAAGCGCTGTAACAACTCTAGGGCTACTTCCTTATCCATACCTTTATCAATAATCCTCTATCCTTTAATAAAATTAAAAACATATACCTGCCGAAGCGATATCCTTGCAGCCCTTAACCTGTAGCCCTTGCGGTGGCGAGCGTACGCAAGATCACGTAGTCAGGCTCCTAAGTCGACACACCACAGCGCAGTGTTCGGTCGCTTCTGCCCCCTGGTCGCTGCTCCCAGTGCCCCGCTCCTTGCCGCTGCTCCAGGTCCCTGTTCGGGCGCCAAATGTCGGGGCGATCGGCTAAGTCCTGCCCCGAGGGTCGCGAACCTGGAGAAGCGGCGGAAGAATGCAGCCGACTCAATGTGAGTGATAAGCAAGCTTCGTTTATTACAGTTTGGTTACACAATTTATAGAGTGATTAATTAGCTACTACATATTGCAAAGTTAGAGCTCATTATTGGCTAGCCAGCTAAATGTCAACTCCGCCCATACTCCCTCATTCTTCTCCAGCTGCAACCTGTTTTTCACATTCTTGCTAACCGCAGAGTTGATTTGTTAAATTCCTTGTTCTGTCAAGGACACCGTGTGCTAAGCTTAAAATGGATTTTCTACAACAAGCAATTCGGTCGAGCCTTGCCATCCCCCCACAACCCAGTGTTTATTTTCCTGGGCACATGACTATTTGCTGGCCACCTGACATCTTGGTGGGCATCTGGCATTTATCTGGGTGAGCACATGGCGTTATAGAGACCACCTGGCATCTTTGTGCGCACGCAGCATTTGTTTTGGTGGCCACATGGTGTTTCGGTGGCCACCTGGCATTTCCTTGCGTCGGCTGCCTGCGTTTCTCTTGGTGGCCACCTGGCATTTTGGGTGCCACCTGGAATATTGGTGGGCACCCTGTGATATTTTTGGTGGGTATGTTGCGTTTTGGTGACAAGCTGGCATCTTGTTGGGCACCCAGCATTGATTTTGCTGGGCACGTGGTCTTTTGGTGGGTACCCAGTGTCTCTTTTGGTGGGCATGTGGCATTAGTCATGGTGGGCACCCAGGTGTTTGATTGGTGGGCACCTGGCATTTCTTTTGGTGTGCATGGGGCATTTTTGTGGTCACCTGGCATCATAGTGGGCACCCGCTGTTACTTTTGGTAGGCACCTGACATCTTGGAGGGCACCTGGCTACTTCTTAGTCACCCGGCGTTTCTTTTGCTGGCTACGTGGCGTTTTGGTGGTCACCTGGCATCTTGGTGGGCACCCAGAGTTCCTTCTGGTGAGCACCTGGATTTTGCTGGCCACCTGGGCTCTTGGTGGACACCTGGTGTTTATTCTGGTTGTCACTTGCCATCTTGGTGGGCACCCAGTATTTTTCTGGGTCACCACCAAGCACTTCGGTGGCCACCTAGCATCTTTGCAAGCACCCAGCATTTCTTTTCATTGGCAGCCAGCATCTTGGTGAGTACCCAGCATTTCTTTTGGTGGGCACATGGTCCTTTGGTTGGCACCCAGTTTTTCTGTTGGTAGGCACGTGGCATTCATCTTGTTGGGCAGAGACCGTTTCTTTTCGTGGCTATGTGGCATTTTGGTGGCCACCTGCAATCTTGGTAGGCACCTGGCATTTTTTTTGCTGGGCACGTTGTGTTTTTGTTTGCAGCTGGCATTTTAAGTGGGCACCTCGAGTTTCTTTGAATTTACACCTGGTGTTTTGGTGGCCACCTGGTATCTTGGTGAGCACCCAGCACTTCTTGTGGTGGCCACCTTGCATGTTCCTAGGGATGCACCATTTAGTTTTGTGGGCATATGTTGTTCTTGTGGTCACCTGGCATCTTGGTGGGCACCCAGCTTTATTTTGGTGAGCACCCAGCACCTTGGTGGGCACCCAGCATTTATTTTGGTGGGCACATGGCATCTTGGTTGGCACCCGGTGTTTCTCCTGGCAGGCACATGGCATTTTGATGGTCACCTGGCATCTTTGTGAGCAGCCGGTGTTCCTTTTTTTAGGCACGCAGCATCTTGGTGGGAACCTGGCAGTTCTTTTGGTGGCCACATGGCATTTTGGTGGCCACCTGACATCTTGGTGGGCACTCGGCACTAGTTTTGTTGGCCACGTGGTATTTTTGTGGCCACCTGGCGTCTCTGTGTGCAGCCAGCATTTATTTTGGTGTACAGCAAACATCGTGATTGGCACCCACCATTTCTATTGGTGGGCACCTGGCGTTTTTTTTGGCACTTGGCATTTCATTTGCTGGGCACCCATCATTCATTCTTGTGGGCATGTGGTGTTTTGGTGACCTCATGGTGTTTTGGTGGGCACCCAGGTTTTCTTTTGGTGGGCACGTGGCATTGATTTTGGTTGGCACGTGGCATTTTGGTATGCAGCTGGCATTTCTTTTGTGGCCACCTGGCATCTTTGTGGGCACACAGCGTTTCTTTCGGTGTGCATGTGGAATTTCTTTGGCCACCCAGCGTCTTCATGGGCACCCAGTGTTTCTTTTTGTGGGCATGTGGCATTTTTGTGGGCCCCGGCATCTTGGTGGGCACCGACCATTTATTTTCCTTAGAACATGGCTTTTTGGTGTCCATCTGGCATCTTTGTGCACACCCAGCATTAGTTTTGGTGAGCACGTGGTGTTTTGATGTCCACCTGGCATTTCTTTTCTTTCGTCGTATTAATGTGCACCTGGCATATTGATTGCCACCTGGAATACTGATGGTCACGCAGCGTTTCTTTTGGTGGCCAGATGCCATCTTGGTATGCAACTAGCTTTTATTTTGTTGGCACCTGGCATTTTGTTTGCTGGCCACCAGTCGCTTCTTCATGTGGGTATCTGGTGTTTTGGTGGCCACATAGCGTTTTGGTGGGCACGCAGGATTTCTTTTGGTGGGCAGCTGGCATTTCTTTTGCTGGCCATGTGTCATCTTGCTGGGAACGTGGCATTTTTTTTAGTCGCCACCTGCCATATTTCTGGCCATGTGGCATTTGTTTTGGTGAGCACCTGGCATTTTGCTGGGCACCCAGCATGTATTTTGGAGAGCACCAAGATTTAGTAAGGACCCAGCCTTTCTTTTGGTGGCCATGTGGCATTTTGGTGGTCACCTGGCATCGTGTTGGACACCCAGTGTTTATTTTCCTGGGCACATGATTATTTGCTGGCCACCTGACATCTTGGTGGGCAGCCAGCCATTCTTGTGGTGGCCAGCTGGCATCTTCATAGGGACGCACCATTTAATTTTGAGGGCACATGGTGTTCTTGTGGTCACCTGGCATCTTGGTGGGCACCCAGCTTTTCTTTTGGTGTGCACATGGCATCTTGGTGGGCACCTGGTGTTTCTCTTGGCAGGCACATGGCATTTTGGTGGTCACCTTGCATCTTGGTGGGCACTCGGCACTAGGTTTTTGGACACATGGTATTTTTGTGGCCACCTGGCGTCTCTGTGTGTAGCCAGCATTTATTTTGCTGGACACCAGCCATCATGGTTGGCACCCACCATTTCTATTGTTGGGCACCTGGCGTTTTGTTGGGCACTTGGCATTTCTTTATCCTGGCACCCATCGTTTATTCTTGTGGGCATGTGGCGTTTCGGTGGCCACATGGTGTTTTAGTGGGCAGCAAGGTTTTCTTTTGGTGGGCACGTGGCATTCATTTTGGTTGGCACGTGGCATTTTGGTGGGCACCTGGCGACTTGCTGGGTACCCAGTGTTGATTTTCCTGAGCACATGACTATTTGGTGGCCACCTGACATCTTGGTGGGCATCTGGCATTTATCTGGGTGAGCACATGGCGTTATAGAGACCACCTGGCATCTTTGTGCGCAGGCAGCATTAGTTTTGGTGGCCACATGGTGTTTTGGTGACCACCTGGCATTTCCTTTTGTGGACCCCTGGCGCATTGGTTGCCACCTGGAATACTGATGAGCAGCAAGCGTTTCTTTTGGTGGCCAGCTGGCATCTTGGTGGGCACCTAGTCTTTATCTTGATGGCCACCTAAATGCTTACCCCGAGTTTTTCACCAGGTGGCCCCAAGGACTGTGGGGATGGGGTTAGCCAGACCTGGGGCTAAGGCCCACCCCATTGCGGTCATCTTGGCATGGCCACCAGCTCCCTGTGGTCACCGGTGTCCCAGCACCACCATTCCTGACCCAGGGAGTCCCAGGAGGTGACGGGGCCCAGGCTGATGTGACATGGCAGTGGAGTTTGAGAGTATGGAGAGGGAAACTGGCAGCTCTTACAACCCGGCAGATGGCATTTTCAATTAAGTTAACCAAAATGTCTGCTGATGTTCCAAGTCAGACTAGTCAAAAGGACTTTACAGGACAATGAACACCACTGTACATTTACAGGAGATGGCATTAGGTGACACCAGTTTTGTGAGCTCATGGCCAGGGCATACCTTATAAGGCCACGTGCCCCACCCCTCCTTTGTGAGCTCAGCCCAGGTGTATAAAGCCGTCCTCGCCCACCCTGGCTGGTTGCAGACACTGTCTCTGCTCCTGCACGGCCACACCTGGCCGCAGCTGTGAGAGGCAGTGACAGGCGACGTTGGTGGCTGTTGGTGGCAGCATTTAGCCATCCCTGCAGCCATGAGCCGGGACGGTGTGGGATGGGGCTGTGTGCCGCGCAGCCGCGCCTCGCCCTACCAGGGCCCGGCGCAGAGTGACGAGCACGAGCAGCGGCTGGAGAAGCTGCGGGCTGAGCGGGAGGCTGAACGATGCTGACTGTCGGGCAGCAGGACCACTGTCTGCCTGGTGACAGTCACAGCAGGCTGCTGGAGCAGAACGCCCACCTCCAGAGTGCCCTGAAGGAGCTTGAGAGGCAATGCAGTGTCCTTCAAGAGGAAAACAGTCTTCTGAGGAAGGCAAGCTTTCCTGAAGTGCAGGAAGAGGAAGAGAGGCTACAGCAGAAGACTGCTAAGGTGTGTCTCCTTAGCAAGCAGCTGCAAGACAGAGCCAGGCAACTGCAGAACATCGTTTCCCTGATCAATACCAGAGACTGGGAGGCACTGGAGAGGCTGAAGCAGAAGATGGCTAAGCTGGGTCTCATTAGCAAGCAACTACAAGAAATAGCCAGGCAACTGCTCAATACTCAAGTGCCACTGCCCATCCAAAGCTTCACTGAGGAACTGTGCAGGCCATCATTTCCTCAGCAGAGGGCTGCAGAAATGGGAGAACTCACCAGAGCTTTGCTGGCACAGGACGAGCAGGATGACTTCTCACAGAGGGCAGCTGAGGACCTTCAGGCACAAGTGGCTGCAGATGAAGAGGGCTACCAACTTGTGAGGAGTTACAGGTGCAGCTTACGGAGACGACAAACAAAAATACCCAACTGGCTGAAGAAATCACTTGCCTCTGTGGGCAGATGGGTTTGGCAGAGAGGGCACCTGAGGCGAGTGGCAGAGGAGTGAGATTCTGCCACCTGAACAAACGTCTGTCTTCAGATCCAGCTGGAAGAGACAGAGCGCCAACTGAAAGGCACGCAAGAAATGGCAGAAGTCAACAGCTGGAGAAGACACACGAGGAGACAAAGTCAGCGCTCCAGAGGAAAGAGGAGGAACACACGTGTTTGCAGAGGGCTCAGGCAGAAGCACACAGGGAACACGAAGAAACCCTGCAGCTGATTCAAGTCCAGGTGACTGAAATGTATGAGCAGAATAAGGAGCTAAAAAACCGACACCAGCAGCTCTTTCAGGAACTTGTACGGGTGGAAGGAGAAAGATCCAACCGTATCATTTCCAGGCCATGCCAGCATACCTTGGGCATAGACAAGGAGTCCATCCTCCTGAAGACGGTGACAAAACAACTGGCAGTGCTTCAAGAACTCGATTGAGCTATGATCCTTTCGATGGTCCCAATGAGTGGCCTGAACTGCGTTTACACCTCTGGAGATGTAGATGAAGGTGGTTGGTACGTGGGAGAGCTGCCTGATGGCACAAGAGGCTCTGGCCCTCTAATCTTGCTGAAGAATTCTCAGATGACCACCCGATGACACCAGAGTCTCCAGAGGCAAGTGACTGGTTGCAGGACACAGATGATATCTGTCCTGTCTTCTTCTAGCTGCTTATCAAATCTTTTCTTGACTATCTCCCTGTGGCATCTCGCTCTCTGTGCTCTGTGTGTGTGAACTGAAAGGACTGTGTGCCAGAGGGGGGGGGGGGGGTCTCAGTGCAGCTGCTGGAGCAAGTGGGGGTCTGGGCCAGCAGGCACTGGGGCAGGAACAGTGCCTGTCCTCAGAACCACTTACTGGGGGACTGGCAGGAGTGAGGTGAGTGAGGGGCTCTACGAGGGTCTTCCCCAGAGGTGGTGTGCAAGGGCTGTGCATGTGCATTCTCTCTTGCCCAGAGAGGTTGTGGAGTCTCCTTCTCTGGAGATATTTAAAACCCACCTGGACAAGGTCCTGTGCAGCCTGCTCTAGGTGACCCTGCTTCGGCAGGGGGCTTGGACTAGATGACCCACAGAGCTCCCTTCCTTCTGTGATTCTGTGATTCTGTGAAAGTGCCTCTAACACAAGCAAAAATGACATAGCCTTTTTCCCCATACACTTTTTCATTGCAGATGGTAAACATGCCAAACGAAACGGAGACAAATGTAATTCTAAAACTTTCCCTAAAACTTGTAGGAATTCTGAACTGGTTTTGCTTAAATAGGATGTTCACCTTTTGCCTTTGCCTGCAGCATACATTTTCTCATATTGGCCATGTTTTGTTTCTTGATGTCCTTTTGTAATACAGGTCAAACTATAACTGTACTACAGGCCAAACTTCTTTTATCAGGGAAAAGAGAAAGTCCAAACTTCATGTTTCCTGTGCTGGTTACCAGCTCAAATATGGCAGTGATCAATGTTAAAGGATAGTTACAACTTGGTAACAGGATTTGAGAAGCAGGCGTCTCTTTAACTAAAGCTTCCCTCTAATGACATCCTTCAACTCCTGACAAACGTGAGCACGCTAGAAACCAAATAGGTGTAGTTGCTGGATTGTCTGCATCTGGTCAAAGTCTCTTGGTCCAGCATGTAGATTAGTATGCATGCTCGGTTTCTTCATCTTTTGAGTCTGGGGTAGAATTGGGGTAGGTGGTCCGTGAGTCTGTGGTCGCAATCAATCTCCCCCTGCTGGAGTTGCCTTTCCCCTAGTTACCTGTTTCTTTTGGCAATCTCTGCAGCTTTTCATAGCTCGTTAGCTATTCCTAGGAATTATCGCTCTCTGGTTTTACTTAGGACAGGTACATCCTTCTTATGAAACAGTAACATTGTTCAAAACCCTGTTTCTTAGTCTCTAGAGTTAATTTCAAACTTAGTAAGGGCAGGGCTTTACAAATATACCTGTTGCAGCAACAGTCTGGTTAATTTGAGTGATCATTTCACATTTTGATTCCCCTTTTTATTCCTTAGCATAACAGTATGAAAAGTTTTATGAGGGCTATGCTGTTGGCACTCAGTGCCAAGCTCCAGTAAACAGAGAGAACTTCTCTCCAGATGACTTGGGTCCACCTGGGACCGAAGAAGAAAACTCACCATATGCTCAGGGACATGGGGAGGATTATCCTGGTGGGCAGAGCCACAGAAATCATCACAGAGCTGGAAATTACTCTGAAAAACCTTGTGGAGGAGAGAGCCATGTCACCAAAGATCCTAGCGATTGGACGAGAGGCAATGGCCTGAAGTTGTGTCAGGGAGGTTTAGGTTGGATGCTACTACAGGTGAGTTCTCACCAGGGCTTTGCAGTTGGCTTACCTTTCCTTTGGAAAGGCTTGTAGAGCTTCAGAAATCTCTTTTGTGTTTGCTCCATAGGGTGTCTGAAAATTTGATGGTGTTTATTGACGTTAGAAAGGGTCTAGTTTGGAGCTTTCTCCTTAATTTCATGTTGTTCGCGTTATCAGTAAAGCGCTTGAATCGTCATTTGCTTTAAGCCATGTGGACTGAGCAATTTTTGCCTGCGACACTCTGGAAAAACTAGTAACTGACTCATTTGTGCAGATGACTTGAAAAAACCTCTGCTAAATACCACTGAAGGAAAGGGTACCATACGGAGGATAGGGGTTGAGAAACTGGCGAGAAATCACCCCAGCAAGGTTGTGCACATCCCGGAAATGCAGAAGGACTTAGGGTCATTCTCCCAGAAGGCTTATTTCTGGAGTGGTCTGTCAGGGAAAAAGGCAAAGCCACCGAGTTTGTCACTGGAGATGTTGCTGTGGGCTGCAGCAGGCAGCCCCAGCTGGGTGAGGAAACGTGTGTGTCTGTCGGAAGAAACTCTTCTTTTGGGCAAAACACTGTTGTTGACCTTGAGCACAACAGCACCAAATGCTACTGTCTCTGCCCACTCTTGGTCCCAAATGACCATAACCATTAGGTAGAAAGAACCAGGAAAGAAGAATACACAGCCCGCCACCTACACCTCTCCCTCTGCCTGTTCGTATGCCTGTACCTGTCCCTACACCTTTATCTCTGTCTGTGCCTGTATCTGTATCTAAACTTCCTCCATGGGCGTTCAGTTCCTGTGCCCAGAGCATTCAGAAACAGATGACGGAGCACTGGCTGTAGAACGCAGCCCTGGGGAACCCCAGTGGGGACTGGCCACCAGCCTGATGGAACCCCAGTTCCTGGAACCCTTGGAGCCCTTTCGAGTCCCCAGAGGCTCATCTGGAGGGCCAAACCCCTCCTGTTCAGGGACCGAGCCTTTCTTTTATCCTCCATAGCCTTCTTTTAGAGCCCACAGTTTGATTTTGAGGGTCTCAACCCTTACTGTTAGGGCAAAAAGCCTTTTTTTCAGTTCCAGGCTGTCATCCTGAGTGTCCAGACCAACATTTTCATGGCCCAAACCCCTCTTGTAGGGCCTAGAGCCCCCTTTTCAGGTCCTAAAACCTCATTTTTAGTGTCCAAGCCTGTCATGTTGATGTGGCAGAAAATAAACCCCCTTGCTTTCTAACGCTCTTCACCAAAGTGAGAGGCTGGGTGCGTCTAGGTTTAAATTCTGAGTGATGTCCAATTTGCCACTACCAGTCCAGTTGCGTTTCCATGATTCTGGATACACTAATAGCAGTCTGCACCTTCAGTCCAGTCGTGCTCATGAACTGGCACGGTCGCATTTGGTCGCGTTCAGTGAGAAACTGTGACAACTGGCTACTTAAACAGTGCAGTTTTATTTGTGCAACAGGTATAGAGGTTTTTTGAATTGCCAGTGATAGTGACTGTCTGCAAGAAAGCACGTGCAAATATAAAACGCGTGAAAAGTTTACAAATAATACAGCCTGGCTGTAGTAAATATTCCTGAGAAAAGCGCTTAGTTGAAGTCTCACCCAAGGCGTCGCAAGGGGAGGAGAAGCAAGGCTCAGCCCGCCGGCCAATCCCGGTTGTCGGAGGCAGTCTGAGGTGGAGTTTCCCTTGACTTGCTCACGGTGTTATTTTTGTTTTCTCCAAAGATCTACGGTGTTATCTTCTTCTCCAAAAATCCCCCATTTCCCTGGCTATTTTTATATCCTTTCTACCTTTAAGGTGGAGTTTGAGTGACTGTAGTCATACAAACCTTTTATCATGATTGGTGTAATATTCTCTCACTTCACGTTTAAAGATAGAGTTTACGAAAAATCGAGAGCGCAGACTCGAAGAGGCGTGGTTGCACCTCGGAGGCGGGGAGCTTTCGGGATGGAGGTGTGTTTTGGTATTAAAATGATATTAAAATGAGCAAAGTTCATGAGAGGAGAGCACTTTGGCAAGGTTTTGAAAACCTGTTGGCTCAGGGGGCCAGATGAGCTGCTGATCAGTTCTAGAGGACCATTTCTTCCCGCTTTATCATCACGGAGCAGGGCCACGAAATCTTCACTCCGCTCCATCCTCTATGGTATGTTGCAGGGAGTTGCTGTGTGAGTGGATTCCTCGCATGCCTGCTGCAGCTGTGTCCCATCCTCAGAGCTCCTTTTGATTTCATGCTTTCCCTCAAAGGGTGAACACTGCTATGTTTTTCATATAAACCTTAACTTTCAGATGTAAAACCTTAATTTTACTAATAATTCCACAGTACCCCTCTCCGCGGCGCGGTGGCAGTGATTCTGGTGGTGGGGGTGGAAACTCCTGTGCCAGCGGGTCGCTCCACGCATGCTCCTTCTCCTGGACCGCAGGTTCCCCTGCCTTCACGGGCTGCCGACTCGGACCCCCTCCTGCTTTCACAGGCGGCGCGAGGGTGCTGGGACCCGCGAAAGGCAAACTAATTGCTGAGCAGGACCCTCCCTTGGATGTTAACGCTGCGAAAGCAGAGGCAGCGGCTCCCCTCTCAGCTCTCATAGCTTTTAAAGTCTCAAAGTTCAACCTCCACAAAGTGGAGAATTTGCTTGCTTCCTTGGATCCGATCCTAATTTCTTCACCCAGTTTCGTTCCTATATCCGCCCAAGTCTGAACTTCAAAGACAGCATTAACTGAGGGGATTAAGTCCTTTCTCCGTGCCGCAGCAACAGAGACTTCAAGGCAGCTGAGTCATATTGTAACCCCCTAGCGGAGAGGATGTATTAGAGGAGTTTAACCACTGCTGACTCTTCCTTTGTCAGTGTGGACCCCATCTCCTCCCCGGCCGCCTGCTTGATCAGGGCAGGGTTTCCGGGATTTCTTTTTACCGACTGGGTGCGGTAGCGACTCCCAGGTGCCGGGGCAGCACTCACCTTCGGCCGGCTTCCGCTCTCTCAGGGTTTGGTCTCCCTGGAGAAATCAGCCGTCGATGCTAATGCCGATCTGAGGGTCCCTGTTCGGGTGCCATTTGTTGCAGCAGCATCAAGGACTCAACCAATAAGATCCATAAACGTAAACTTTATTAGCAAAGAATCTGAATTATATAGACAGCACTCGGTTATGATTAGTCGCTATACATAAACACTCTGTACAACACTCAGCTCTGATTGGTCACTATACATAAAAACATCTATCAATAAAACATCCTGGTTACATAAGTAGTACTCAAACTATGATTGGTCATTATTCATAGAACGACTGTTTACCTGCAGCTGGCCTGAGAATGATTGTCTTTCCCACAGCCAGCCTGGGAAAGGTCTGTTTTCCCACAGCCGGCCTGAGAAAGGCCTTGAGGCCTGTGCTGTTTGAAGCCTGTGCTACTACAAACCGATCGAGTCCATATTCCGAGTGTCTGGGTTGTTCACAATATGTCTATGTTTTTCCAGAAACCCTACAGCTCTGCTGGACCTTGTACTAATAAACAAGAAGGGACTGGTTGAGTATGTGAAGGTTGGGGCAGCCTCGTGGAGTGACCATGAAATGGTGGATTTCAGGATCCTGTGTGGAGGAAGCAAGGCAATAAGTAGGATCAAAACCTTGGACTTCAGGAGAGTTAAATTTGGCCTCTTCCGGGACCTACTCAGAGGAATCCTGTGGGTCAAGGCTCTAGAAGGTAGGGGGAGTCCAAGACAGCTGGTCGCTGTTTAAATATCATGTCCTCCACACTCACAATCGGTGTACCCACCTGAGCAAGAAATCTAGCAAAGCAGGCAGGAGACCCCCGTGGATGAGCAAGAAGCTTCTAGCGGAGCTCAGGTGGAAGAGAAAGGTCCATGGAATGAGGAAAGAGGGGCGGGCCACTTGGGAGGAGTACAGGAATGTTAAAAAGCACGCAGGGATTCAATGAGGAAGGCTAAGGTTGCACCTGGAACTGAATCTGGCAAGGGATGTCAAGGACAACAAGAAGGGCTTCTTGAAGTACATCAGCAGCAAATAGGAGTCTAGGGACAATGTGGGGCCACTCCTGAATGCGGTGGGTGTCCTGGTGACGGAGGATGCAAAGAATACAGAGTTATTGAAACATTAGCCTTTAGTGCTAAGGCTGGCCTTCAGGAATCCCAGGCCCTGGAGGTAAGAGAGGAAGCCCACAGAGAGTATGACTTTCCCTTGATCGAGGAGGACTGTATGAGAGGTCGCTTGAGAAATCTGGACACTCACAAATCCATGGGCCCCGATGGAATGCACCCACGAGTGCTGAGGGAGCTGTCAGATGTCATTGTTGAGCCACTCTCCATCATCTTTGAGAGGTCCTGGAGGACAGGAGAGGTGCCTGTGGAGTGGAGAAAAGCCACTGTCACTCCAATCTTCAAAAAGGGCAAGAAGGAGGACCCAGGGAACTACAGGCCAGTCAGCTTCTCCTCCATCCCAGGAAAGGTGATGGAGCAGCTTATCCTGCAGGTCATCATCAAGCAAGTGGAGGAAAAGAAGGTTATCAGGAGTAGTCAGCATGGATTCACCAAGGGGAAATCATGCCTGACCAATCTGATAGCTTTCTACGATGGCATGACTGGCTGGGTAGATTAAAGGAGAGCCGTGGATGTTGTCTACCTAGACTTCAGCAAGGCTTTCGACACAGTCTCCCATAACATCCTCCTAGGGAAGCTCAGGAAGTGTGGGCTGCATGAGTGGTCGCTGAGGTGGATTGAGAACAGGCTGAACGGCAGAGCTCAGAGGGTTGTCGTCAGCAGCGCTGAGTCTAGTTGGAGGCCGGTTACTAGTGGTGTTTCCCAGGGGTCAGTACTGGGCCCAGTCTTGTTTAACGTCTGTATCAACGACCTGGATGAAGAGTTAGAATGTACCCTCAGCAAGTTTGCTGATGACACCAAACCGGGAGGAGCGGTAGATACACCAGAAGGCTGTGCTGCCATTCAGCGTGACCCGGACAGGCTGGAGAGTTGGGCAGAGAGGAACCTGATGAGGTTCAACAAAGGCAAATGCAGGGTCCTGCACCTGGGGAGGAACAACCCCATGCACTGCTACAGGCTGGGGCTGACCTGTTGGAGAGCAGCTCTGTGGAGAGTGACCTGGGTGTCCTGGTGGACGACAGGTTAACCATGTGCCAGCAGTGTGCCCTGGCTGCCAAGAAAGCCAATGGGATCCTGGGGTGCATCAAAAAGAGTGTGGCCAGCAGTACGAGGGAGGTTTTCCTTCCCCTCTACACTGCCCTAGTGAGGCCCCATCTGGAACTGCGTCCAGTTCTGGGCTCCCCAGTTCAAGAAAGATGAAGAGCTACTGGAGAGAGTCCAACGGAGGGCTACGAGGATGGTGAGGGGACTGGAACATCTCTCCTAGAAGGAGAGGCTGAGGGAGCTGGGCTTGTTCAGCCTGAAGAAGAGAAGGCTGTGAGGGGACATAATATATACTTACAAATATCTGAAGGGTGGGTGTCAGGAAGATGGAGCCAAGCTCTTTTCAGTAGTGCCCAGCGACAGGACAAGGCAACAAACTGAAGCAGAGGAAGTTCCGTCTGAACATGAGGAAGAACTTCTTCCCTCTGAGGGTGATGGAGCACTGGAATAGGCTGCCCAGGGAGGTGGTGGAGTCTCCTTCTCTGGAGATATTCAAGACCCACCTGGACAAGTTCCTCTACAGCCTACTGTAGGTGACCCTGCTTGGGCACGAGGGTTGGACTAGATGACCCACAGAGGTTCCTTCCAACCCCTACCATTCTGTGATTCTGAGATTCTATGATCAACCTCCAACATGCTTTTTTTTTTCAAAATTTAGTTGATACTGGTTCAGACAATTACTGGAAAAGTTAGTGCAGTCATGTTATGACAATTCTGAATTTCTCCTGTCTAGTCCTCTCAAATACCCAAGCTGCACACAAGCCTCTTTCAGATAGTCTGTTTTATCTATTATTGCAATGTCAAGATAGTCCTTCATTTGTTATAGATCGATTGTAAATGTGCATTGCATTTTGAGATCTTCAAGATTAATCAAAACAAACCCCAGGATCCACCCCACAGATTATATAACATATCAAATTCAGGAAGCAAAACAATAACAACTCAGGGACAAGAGCAGGCCAAAGACATCATCGCGAGGCAACAACACAGGAAGCGTATGTGGAAGAAGGTAAAAGAAATTTGAGAGAAGATTAGTTAATATTGGTGCAGTGCTCTGAAGATCAGAAGTGTGAAGCATGAAGTGTACCAAGGAGTGGCAGAGGAGGGGTGGGCACTTGGCCCATGGGGCATGGGAGCCTGTGAATCATGGGCAGCCTCCATCCACAGGCACAAACCTGAGTCTAGGGAGAGAAGGCTGAGTGAATTTTGCGCTTTATTTTACGGTATGGTATTTTTTGTATGTATTCTATTGCATGGCATGGTATTTATTTTTTGTAAGTATTGCATGTGCTGTACGGTATATACAGTACGGGGTTTATTGTATTGTATGGTATGGTCTGCTGGTTTTTATTGTATTCTTTGTATTGTAGTTTGTATTATATGTACTGTATGGTATCCATTGTATGCTATGGTATTGTATGGTATAAAGTTACACTGCATTTTGTATTGCATTTTATGTATTTTATGTGTCATAATGTATTTTATGTGTTCTCTTTAATGTATTGTACAGTATGGCATTGATTTTATTGTAGGTATTGTATGTATTATTTTGTACATAATATATGGAATGGTGTTTATTGTACTGTATTTTCTCGACTACTGGGATTTGTATTGTCTAGTATGCATTGCATTGTGTGTCACGTATGGTATACGGTGTATTGTATTTTATGTTCTGCACTGTATCTGTTGTATTCTATTTGATGAAGATTAGGGTATGCACTGTACTGTATGCAGGCATTGTATGTACTGCGTGCTGTGTCGGTATTGTATTGTTTATCGTGTGGTGCCTACTGTGTGTTGTATGGTATTGGATGATACGGTGTTGTATGGTGCGGCGTAGATTGCCTTGTCTATATCCTGTGTTTGTGCTGTAGGCATTGTATTTTGGTTTGTATTGCCTTTTGTACTGTATGCATTTGACCGTATGCAGTACACAGTGTATGCTGTAGCATGTGTTGTATGTGATGCGTGTGTTGTATTTTCTATTGTATGTCCTGTGCGTGTTGTGTTGTGGTGCTGGTGTTGTATCGTATATTGTGTTGTATGTCATGCTACAGCATTATTGTAATGAATGTGTTGTATTGTACGTATCGTACGTGTTGAGTTGCACGGTATGTATTGTAGGGCATGGCGTTGCGTTTATTGTACGTACTGTATTTTTTATTGCATTGACTGCTGTATTGTGTTTTGGTTTGTATTGTGGTTTATCACAATCAAAATCAATCAAGTGTTATTAAAGAAAACAAGCAGTCTGTACCGCACAGCAAGCCAATAAGCTTAATGCCTTGGTGATGTGTTTGACCCTTGCTTCTGGGACTTTTTTTCCCCTCTTCTTACTCATTGCATGTCGACTCTGTGAGGAGTCCCCTCTGTGTCTCCCTTCCACTCCAGCCTTCTGCTGCAGGCCAAGACAACAGACATGTCTATGCCATGCAATATTGTGCATTTTAAGAATTGCAAGGCACTCTCACGATCTACTTTTGTCAGTATGACATGGAATTGTACCTTGCAGAAATAGCTGCTTGGTTGCCTATGTATTGTACTGATTTTAGCTCTGAGCACAGTGCCATGCTGACACAGCTACACGTGGCTTCCAGCTCAGGGCCCGCTTTTTTGTCACTTCCCTGGGAGATCTCTCATCTCTATTCCACTGTGTGACATGTGAAAAAAAGAGAAGTGATCGAGTGTGGTGCTGTTATAACTTACATTTCAGCATCTAAGGAAACAGGACAAAGCCAACTTAAAACATTTCAGACATCACTGGAGACTTCAGATGGCATTTTGATATTCTAAAATATTTTTTAAATGTACGTTTTTCTAAAAAGACTGCTGGGACATGAGGCTTAAACTTTGGTAGTGTATGAAAATGAAAATGTGAATAGTCTTCAGACTGCCTGTAAGGAATGGAGAGTGGTCACACGGTGTCCTTCTCGTGCTCCCAGGCGAGAGGCACCTTTATGGCTGGCAGTAAGAAGGGGTTTTAGCCAGTGCGTCCTTCTGCTGCCTCTTTTCCCAGCACCCGCGCAAGAATTAAAAGAAAAGGAAAATGCAAGCAAATCCCTCTTGGTAACAAGAGAGCCGGGTGTGGGACCCGTGGCTGAGCTGGGGAGAGGGAGCACGCCTGGACCAGCCTTGGGGCTTGCTGCCAACCTGCTTTCAAATGAGCTCTCCCAGCAGGTTGGTGCCCAGGGGTTACTTGGAGTTTTGCTCTTCTCCTTCAGGAACCACGTTCGATGCCAAGCACACCCAGAGCCAGGAGAGGACTTCTAGGACAGCAGGGGCTGATGGTGACAGTTCCCACCAGCTGCCCAGGCCACAGAGATGCAGGTGAGATAGCAGGGAGGAGACACCAACTAATTGCCTCTACTCTTGCAGGAACAGGCTTTAGCAGCAGCAGAGAGTCAGGCACAAAGGGCCTCTGAGGTCAAAGAAAGTGTCACGCAGCCAGAGCACAAATAGGCGGTAGGAGAGAAACAGGTGTAAGGTCCCTTGGGTGGGACAGTGCTTTCAAGGTACCACCTGCCACCGAAACACGAGAACAGAGAAAGGCACTGCCAGGTGATGGAGTGACTGGGAAGAGTGCCTAGCACAGGGAAGAGCATGGAGATACAGGAGACAAGATAGAAACGGAGGTGAACCAGATGGCAGGTTGAAACTGAGGGTGCTCATACTGTGCAGGTCCTGCTGCGCTGAAAACTTAGGCTGTCACGTCGGTAAATACTTCCAGTTTGTAGTGTTTCAATGTTTGTTGTCCAAATCTGTAGGCGTCAGTGACTGCACTGTGTATTACTGAGGATGACTCGAACTTCTCATAATCTTGATGAATTTGGCAAGAGGCTAGTTTTGATTTTATAAAAAGATGTAAGAAGTGTTGTGATGTATTTAGGACTTGCTCACCAAAATGAAAGCTGTGTACTAAGGGCTCACGAAATATACGAAGCCAGCAAATACTATAACAGAATGATTGAAGTATTATTTAATTCCTCCTTTCAGCAAATAGAATTGCCTTCATTATTTCACAGTGGCTTCAAAAGAAAAGATTACCTGTGCATCCTTTGTCCAAAGACAGTGGATTTCTTCAGAAAATATGTGGTCTCCTTCTACAAAACTTTCTGCCTGCTGTGCGTACTGTGGTGAGGAGTACCTCCAGTGGCTTATGGATGAGTTCCTGTGATGAAAACTCAAGCCCATGAGAACATTGCTTTTGGACCCCCAAAGCATCCCCTGATCCTCAAGCACTTTCCTGCAGGTCGACAGGAGGGAATTCCAGGGTCACGGGTAAGAAGCTGCTCTCCAAGCCCTTGGATGAGGTTGTTTTATACAGACAACTCTTCCTGCCCCCTCAGGAGGACATTCCTCCCCTTCCCACATGCTCCTCCCGCACCTCCCTGAGCCATTTCTCTAGCCATGACAGTGTCCTCAATTCTCTGCCATGTTCTTGCCTGGTGCAGGCGGTCGTGGCACTGTGGGGACATTGTGGGAAAGCCCAGAGGGGTGGCATGGCTGGAGCGTCCCCGGGCTGTGCCCTGTGCCTGTCCCGGCTGGTCCCCAGAGGGGCCATGCTGTGGTGGGAGGGGGCAGTCAGGACCCTGTGAACACTGGGAGGGGGTTGCAAGGCCCCAGGGACTGTGGGGATGGGGTCAGCCAGGCCTGGGGCTAAGGCCCACCCCATTGCGGTCAACATGGCATTGCCACCCGCTCCCCGTGGGCACCGGTGTCCCAGCACCACCATTCCTGACCCAGGGAGCCCCAGGAGGTGACGGGGCCCAGGCTGATGTGACATGGCACTGGAGTTTGAGGGTGTGGAGGGGGAAACTGGCAGCTCTTACAACCCGGCAGATGGCATTTTCAATTAAGTTAACCAAAATGTCTGCTGATGTTCCAAGACAGACTAGTCAAAAGGACTTTACAGGACAATGAACACAACTGTACATTTACAGAAGACAGCATTAGGTGACACCAGTTTTGTGAGCTCATGGCCAGGGCATACCTTATAAGGCCGCACGCCCCACCCCTCCTTTGTGAGCTCAGCCCAGGTGTATAAAGCCGTCCTCGCCCACCCTGGCTGGTTGCAGACACTGTCTCTGCTCCTGCACGGCCACACCTGGCCGCAGCTGTGAGAGGCAGTGACAGGCGACGTTGGTGGCTGTTGGTGGCAACATTTAGCCATCCCTGCAGCCATGAACCGGGACGGTGTGGGATGGGGCTCTGTGCTGCGCAGCCGCCCCTCGCCCTGCCAGGGCCCGGCGCAGAGTGACGAGCACGAGCAGCGGCTGGAGAGGCTGCGGGCTGAGCTGGAGGCTGAACGACGCCGCTGCCACGAGCTGCTCCGCTGCTTCATCGCTGAGACATGAGAGCTGAAGGATGCGGTGAAGCGGGACCAGGAGCTCCTGGCCCAACAGCTGCACGCCACATGGGAGCAGTGGCAGGAGCTGGAGCTCCAGCGGCTGCAGGAGCTGAACCGGCGACAGCGGTCAGTGGAGATCTGCTATCTGCTGCGCTCCAAGGAGGCTGAGCTGCACGAGCTGCAGGAGGAGCTGGAGCAGCCACGCGATGATGCCGTCCGTCAGGCACGGCACCTGCAGCAGCAGCTGGCCAAGGAGCTGGGGAGAAGAGCCGGGGGGAGCAGCGTGGCCCATGGTAAGCTCCAGGATGTCCTCAGAAAGCTGTGCGGCGAGACCAATGGCAAGCAGGCTGCTCACATCCTCCGCCCCCAAGAGGAACTGCTCCTGCAGAGAAGACTCTTCCAAAAGTACCTCTCGGAGCATTTTGAGGGTGAGGAGATCAGTTCCTGCAATGAGGCCAGGACCAAGGCTACAGCCTGGCACTGCCTACCGACCCTCCTGGGCACTGGGGCCATCGGGCCCTGCTCTTTGGAGAGCCTCATGGCATCTTCCTCCTGTGATGGAGATGCGCAGCAGAAAACCCACCAGAGCTTAAGAGACGCTTGTCTCCAGGAGGAAGGGAACAGCGTGGAGGTTTTGCTGAAAGCTGTGGGGCAAGACTTGGTGCCACACAGCTTTGGCTCCCTGCCACACGGAAGGGCCGGCAGCGAGCGGTCTGTGGCAGAGGTGGGTGTTCAGACTGTCGGGCAGCAGGACCACTGTCTGCCTGGTGGCCGTCACAGCAGGCTGCTGGAGCAGAACGCCCACCTCCAGAGTGCCCTGAAGGAGCTTGAGAGGCAATGCAGTGTCCTTCAAGAGGAAAACAGTCTTCTGAGGAAGGCAAGCTTTCCTGAAGTGCAGGAAGAGGAAGAGAGGCTACAGCAGAAGACTGCTAAAGTGCATCTCCTTAGCAAGCAACTGCAAGACAGAGCCAGGCAACTGCAGAACATCGTTTCCCTGATCAATACCAGAGACTGGGAGGCACTGGAGAGGCTGAAGCAGAAGATGGCTAAGCTGGGTCTCATTAGCAAGCAGCTACAAGGAATAGCCAGGCAACTGGTCAATACTCAAGTGCCACTGCCCATCCAAAGCTCCGCTGAGGAACTGTGCAGGCCATCATTTCCTCAGCAGAGGGCTGCAGAAATGGGAGAACTCACCAGAGCTTTGCTGGCACAGGACGAGCAGGATGACTTCTCACAGAGGGCAGCTGAGGACCTTCAGGCACAAGTGGCTGCAGATGAAGAGGGCTACCAACTTGTGAGGAGTTACAGGTGCAGCTTACGGAGACGACAAACAAAAACACCCAGCTGGCTGAAGAAATCACTTGCCTCTGTGGGCAGATGGGTTTGGCAGAGAGGGCACCTAAGGCGAGTGGCAGAGGAGTGAGATTCTGCCACCTGAACAAACGTCTGTCTTCAGATCCAGCTGGAAGAGACAGAGCGCCAACTGAAAGGCACGCGAGAAATGGCAGAAGTCAGCAGCTCTAATCTTGCTGAAGAAGTCTCAGATGACCACCCGATGACACCAGAGTCTCCAGAAGCAAGTGACTGGTTGCAGGACACAGATGACATCTCTCCTGTCTTCTTCTAGCTTCTTATTAAATCTTTTCTTGGCTATCTCCCTGTTTCATCTCGCTCTCTGTGCTGTGCTGTTTCTGTGTGAACTGAAAGGACTGTGTGCCAGAGGGGGGGGGGGTCTCAGTGCAGCTGCTGGAGCAAGTGGGGGTGTGGGCCAGCAGGCACTGGGGCAGGAACAGTGCCTGTACTCAAAACCACTTCTTACTGGGGGACTGGCAGGAGTGAGGTGAGTGAGGGGCTCTACGAGGGTCTTCCCCAGAGGTGGTGTGCAAGGGCTGTGCATGTGCATTCTCATTTCTCCAGAGAGATTGTGGAGTCTCCTTCTCTGGAGATATTTAAAACGCACCTGGACAAGGTCCTGTGCAGCCTGCTCTAGGTGACCCTGCTTCGGCAGGGGGCTTGGACTAGACGACCCACAGAGCTCCCTTCCTTCTGTGATTCTGTGATTCTGTGAAAGTGCCTCTAACACAAGCAAAAATGACATAGCCTTTTTCCCCATACACTTTTTCATTGCAGATGGTAAACATGCCAAACGAAACGGAGACAAATGTAATTCTAAAACTTTCCCTAAAACTTGTAGGAATTCTGAACTGGTTTTGCTTAAATAGGATGTTCACCTTTTGCCTTTGCCTGCAGCATACATTTTCCCATATTGGCCATATTTTGTTTCTTGATGTCCTTTTCTAATACAGGTCAAACTATAATTGTACTACAGGCCAAACTTCTTTTATCAGGGAAAAGAGAAAGTCCAAACTTCATGTTTCCTGTGCTGGTTACCAGCTCAAATATGGCAGTGATCAATGTTAAAGGATAGTTTCAATTTGGTAACAGGATTTGAGGACCAGGTGTCTCTTTAACTAAGGCTTCCCTGTAATGACATCCTTCAACTCCTGACAAACGTGAGCACGCTAGAAACCAAAAAGGTGTAGTTGCTGGATTGTCTGCATCTGGTCAAAGTCTCTTCGTCCAGCATGTAAATTAGTATGCATGCTCGGTTTCTTCATCTTTTGAGTCTGGGGTAGAATTGGGGTAGGTGCTCCGTGAGTCTGTGGTCGCAATCAATCTCCCCCTGCTGGAGTTGCCTTTCCCCTAGTTACCTGTTTCTTTTGGCAATCTCAGCAGCTTTTCATAGCTTGTTAGCTATTCCTAGGAATTATCGCTCTCTGGTTTTACTTAGGACAGGTACATTCTTCTTATGAAACAGTAACATTGTTCAAAACCCTGTTTCTTAGTCTCTATAGTTAATTTTAAACTTAGTAAGGGCAGGTACACCTGGTGTTTTGGTGGCAACCTGGTATCTTGGTGGGCACCCAGCACTTCTTGTGGTGGCCATCTGGCATCTTCCTAGGGACGCACCATTTATTTTTGAGGGCACATGGTGTTCTTGTGGTCACCTGGCATCTTGGTGGACATCCAGCTTTATTTTGGTGGGCACCCAGCATTTCTTTTGGTGGGCACATGGCATCTTGGTGGCCACCGGGTGTTTCTCTTGGCAGGCACATGGCATTTTGGTGGTCACCTGGCATCTTGGTGGGCACTCGGCACTAGTTTTGGTGGGCACGAGGTATTTTTGTGGCCACCTGGTGTCTTGGTGCGCAGCCAGCATTTATTTTGGTGGACACCAGCCATCATGGTTGGCACCCACCATTTCTCTTGGTGGGCACCTGGCGTTTTGTTGGGCACTTGTCATTTCGTTTGCTGGGCACCCATCGTTTATTCTTGTGGGCATGTGGTGTTTTGGTGGTCACCAAGGTTTTCTTTTGGTGGACATGTGGCATTGATTTTGGTTGGCACGTGGCATTTTGGTGGGCAGCTGGCATTTCTTTTGGTGGCCACCTGGCATCTTTGTGGGCACACACTGTTTCTTTCGGTGGGCATGTGGAATTTATTTGGCCAGCCAGCATCTTCATGGGCACCCAGTGTTTCTTTTGGTGTGCATGTGGCATTTTTGTGGGCACCTGGCATCTTGGTGGGCACCCAGCAATTATTTTCCTGAGCACATGCCTTTTTGGTGTCCATCTGGCATCTTTGTGCGCAGCCAGAATTAGTTTTGTTTAGCACGTGGTGTTTTGGTGGCCCCATGGCATTTCTTTTCGTGGGCACCTGTCATATTAATGGGCACCTGGCGTATTGATTGCCACCTGGAATACCGATGGGCACCAAGCGTTTATTTTGGTGGCCAGCTGTCATCTAGGTATGCAACTAGCTTTTATTTTGTTGGCCAACTGGCATTTTGTTTGCTGTGCACCCATCGCTTATTCTTGTGAGCATGTGGTGTTTTGGTGGTCACATGGTGTTTTGGTGGGCACGCAGAATTTCTTTTGGTTGGCAGATGGCATTTCTTTTGCTGGCCATGTGTCATCTTGCTGGGCACGTGTCATTTTTTTGGTGGCCACGTGCCATCTTGCTGGCCATGTGGCATTTTTTTGGTGGGTACCTGGCATCTTGCTGGGCACCCAGTGTTTATTTTCCTGGGCACATGACTATTTGGTGTCCACCTGACATCTTGGTGGGCATCTGGCATTTATCTGGGTGAGCACATGGCGTTATAGAGACCACCTGGCATCTTTGTGCGCACGCAGCATTAGTTTTGGTGGCCAAATGGTGCTTTGGTGGCCACCTGGCATTTCCTTTTGTGGGCCCCTGGCGTATTAGTTGCTGCTCATCAGTATTCCAGGTGGCAAGCGTTTCTTTTGGTGGCCAGCTGGCATCTTGGTTGGCACCTAGTCTTTATCTTGATGGCCACCTAAATGCTTAGCCCGAGTTTTTCACCAGGTGGCCACCTGGCATCTCCTTAACCACCCAGCATTTCCTTTGGTGGGCACCTGGCATCTCGGTGGGCACTCAGCATTTTGTTTGTTGGGCATGTTGCGTTGTCGTGGCCATCTGCCATCTTGATAGGCAACCAACCTTTCTTTTGGTGGTCACCTGGCATTTACTTTGGTGAGCTGCCGGCGTTTCTCTTGGTAGCCACCTGGCATTTTGGGTGCCACCTGGAATATTGGTGGGCACCCTGTGATATTTTTGGTGGGTACGTGGCGTTTTGGTGACAAGCTGGCATCTTGTTGGACACGCAGTATTTATTTTTCTGGGTACATTGTCTTTTGGTGGGTACCCAGTGTCTCTTTTGGTGGGCATGTGGCATTAATCGTGGTGGGCACCCAGGTGTTTGATTGGTGGGCACCTGGCATTTCTTTTGGTGGGCATGGGGCATTTTCGTGGCCACCTGGCATCTTAATGGGCACCCGCTGTTACTTTTGGTAGGCACCTGGCATCTTGTGGGGCACCTGGCTACTTCTTAGTCACCCGGCGTTTCTTTTGCTGGCTACGTGGCGTTTTGGTGGTCACCTGGCATCTTGGTGGGCACCCAGAGTTCCTTCTGGTGAGCACCTGGATTTTGCTGGCCACCTGGGCACTTGGTGGACACCTGGTGTTTATTCTGGTTGTCACTTGCCATCTTGGTGGGCACCCAGAGTTCCTTCTGGTGAGCACCTGGATTTTGCTGGCCACCTGGGCTCTTGGTGGACACCTGGTGTTTATTCTGGTTGTCACTTGCCATCTTGGTGGGCACCCAGTATTTTTCTGAGTCACCACCAAGCACTTAGGTGGCCACCTAGCATCTTTGCAAGCACCCAGCATTTCTTTTCCTTGGCAGCCAGCATCTTGGTGAGTACCCAGCATTTCTTTTTGTGGGCACATGGTCCTTTGGTTGGCACCCAGTTTTTCTGTTGGTAGGCACGTGGCATTCATCTGGTTGGGCAGACAGCGTTTCTTTTCGTGGCCATGTGTCATTTTGGTGGCCACCTGCAATCTTGGTAGGCACCTGGCATTTCTTTTGCTGGGCACGTTGTGTTTTGGTTGCCACCTGGTATCTTGGTGGGCACCCAGCACTTCTTGTGGTGGCCACCTGGCATCTTCCTAGGGACGCACCATCTATGTTTGTGGGCACATGGTGTTCTTGTGGTCACATGGCATCTTGGGGGGCACCCAGCTTTATTTTGGTGAGCACCCAGCATCTTGGTGGGCACCCAGCATTTCTTTTGGTGTGCACATGCCATCTTGGTGGGCACCCAGAGTTGCTTTCTGTGGGCACCTGGTTTTTGCTGGCCACCTGGCCTCTTGGTGGACACCTGGTGTTTATTCTGGTTGCCAGTTGCCATCTTGGTGGGCACCCGGTATTTTTCTGGATCACGACCAAACACTTAGGTGGCCACCTAGCATTTTTGTGCGCACCCAGCGTTAGTTTTTGTGAGCACGTGGTGTTTTGGTGTCCACCTGGCATTTCTTTTCGTGGGCACCTGGCGTATTGATTGCCACCTGGAATATTGATGGGCACCCAGTGTTTATTTTGGTGACCACCTGGCATCTTGGTTGGCACCCACCGATTCTTTTGGTGGGCAACTGACATTTTGTTTGCTGGACATCCATCTCTTTTTCTTGTGGGCATGTGGTGTTTTGGTGGACACATGTCGTTTTTGTGGGCACGCAGGTTTTCTTTTGGTGGGCAGCTGGCATCTTGACAGGCAACCGGACTTTATTAGGTGGACACGTGGCATATTCTTGGCCACCTGGCATCTCTGTAAGCACACAGCGTTTCTTTTGGTGGGCATGTAACATTTGGTGAGCCACACAGCATCTTCATGGGCACCCAGCATTTATTATGGTGAGAACCAGCATCTTGGTACGGACCCAGACTTTGTTTTGGTGGGTATGTGGCATTTTGGTTGGCTCCTGGCATCTTGGTGAGCACGCAGTATAAGTTTTGGCGGGCACATGGTGTTTTGGAGGACACCTGACATACTGATGCGCACCCAGCATTTATTTTGTGTGGCCAGCTGGCATCTTGGTGGGCACCTAGTCTTTATCTTGATGGCCACCTAAATGCTTAGCCCGAGTTTTTCACCAGGTGGCCACCTGGCATCTCCTTAACCACCCAGCATTTCCTTTGGTGGGCACCTGGCATTTCGGTGGGCACCCGGCATCTCGGTGGGCACCCAGCATTTTGTTTGTTGGGCATGTCGCGTTGTCGTGGCCAACTGCCATCTTGATAGGCAACCAGCCTTTCTTTTGGTGGCCACCTGGCATTTTGGGTGCCACCTGGAATATTGGTGGGCACCCTGTGATATTTTTGGTGGGTACATGGCATTTTGGTGACAAGCTGGCATCTTGTTGGACACCCAGTATTTATTTTGCTGGGTACGTGGTCTTTTGGTGGGTACCCAGTGTCTCTTTTGGTGGGCATGTGGCATTAATCGTGGTGGGCACCCAGGTGTTTGATTGGTGGGCACCTGGCATTTGTTTTGGTGTGCATGGGGCATTTTCGTGGCCACCTGGCATCTTAATGGGCACCCGCTGTTACTTTTGGTAGGCACCTGGCATCTTGTGGGGCACCTGGCTACTTCTTAGTCACCCGGCGTTTCTTTTGCTGGCTACGTGGCGTTTTGGTGGTCACCTGGCATCTTGGTGGGCACCCAGAGTTCCTTCTGGTGAGCACCTGGATTTTGCTGGCCACCTGGGCTCTTGGTGGACACCTGGTGTTTATTCTGGTTGTCACTTGCCATCTTGGTGGGCACCCAGTATTTTTCTGGGTCACCACCAAGCACTTAGGTGGCCACCTAGCATCTTTGCAAGCACCCAGCATTTCTTTTCCTTGGCAGCCAGCATCTTGGTGAGTACCCAGCATTTCTTTTTGTGGGCACATGGTCCTTTGGTTGGCACCCAGTTTTTCTGTTGGTAGGCACGTGGCATTCATCTGGTTGGGCAGACAGCGTTTCTTTTCGTGGCCATGTGTCATTTTGGTGGCCACCTGCAATCTTGGTAGGCACCTGGCATTTCTTTTGCTGGGCACGTTGTGTTTTGGTTGCCACCTGTTATGTTGGTGGGCACCCAGCACTTCTTGTGGTGGCCACCTGGCATCTTCCTAGGGACGCACCATCTATGTTTGTGGGCACATGGTGTTCTTGTGGTCACATGGCATCTTGGGGGGCACCCAGCTTTATTTTGGTGAGCACCCAGCATCTTGGTGGGCACCCAGCATTTCTTTTGGTGTGCACATGCCATCTTGGTGGGCACCCAGAGTTGCTTTCTGTGGGCACCTGGTTTTTGCTGGCCACCTGGCCTCTTGGTGGACACCTGGTGTTTATTCTGGTTGCCAGTTGCCATCTTGGTGGGCACCCGGTATTTTTCTGGATCACGACCAAACACTTAGGTGGCCACCTAGCATTTTTGTGCGCACCCAGCGTTAGTTTTTGTGAGCACGTGGTGTTTTGGTGTCCACCTGGCATTTCTTTTCGTGGGCACCTGGCGTATTGATTGCCACCTGGAATATTGATGGGCACCCAGTGTTTATTTTGGTGACCACCTGGCATCTTGGTTGGCACCCACCGATTCTTTTGGTGGGCAACTGACATTTTGTTTGCTGGACATCCATCTCTTTTTCTTGTGGGCATGTGGTGTTTTGGTGGACACATGTCGTTTTTGTGGGCACGCAGGTTTTCTTTTGGTGGGCAGCTGGCATCTTGACAGGCAACCGGACTTTATTAGGTGGACACGTGGCATATTCTTGGCCACCTGGCATCTCTGTAAGCACACAGCGTTTCTTTTGGTGGGCATGTAACATTTGGTGAGCCACACAGCATCTTCATGGGCACCCAGCATTTATTATGGTGAGAACCAGCATCTTGGTACGGACGCAGACTTTGTTTTGGTGGGTATGTGGCATTTTGGTTGGCTCCTGGCATCTTGGTGAGCACGCAGTATAAGTTTTGGCGGGCACATGGTGTTTTGGAGGACACCTGACATACTGATGCGCACCCAGCATTTATTTTGTGTGGCCAGCTGGCATCTTGTTGGGCACCTAGTCTTTATCTTGATGGCCACCTAAATGCTTAGCCCGAGTTTTTCACCAGGTGGCCACCTGGCATCTCCTTAACCACCCAGCATTTCCTTTGGTGGGCACCTGGCATTTCGGTGGGCACCCGGCATCTCGGTGGGCACCCAGCATTTTGTTTGTTGGGCATGTCGCGTTGTCGTGGCCAACTGCCATCTTGATAGGCAACCAGCCTTTCTTTTGGTGGCCACCTGGCATTTTGGGTGCCACCTGGAATATTGGTGGGCACCCTGTGATATTTTTGGTGGGTACATGGCATTTTGGTGACAAGCTGGCATCTTGTTGGACACCCAGTATTTATTTTGCTGGGTACGTGGTCTTTTGGTGGGTACCCAGTGTCTCTTTTGGTGGGCATGTGGCATTAATCGTGGTGGGCACCCAGGTGTTTGATTGGTGGGCACCTGGCATTTGTTTTGGTGTGCATGGGGCATTTTCGTGGCCACCTGGCATCTTAATGGGCACCCGCTGTTACTTTTGGTAGGCACCTGGCATCTTGTGGGGCACCTGGCTACTTCTTAGTCACCCGGCGTTTCTTTTGCTGGCTACGTGGCGTTTTGGTGGTCACCTGGCATCTTGGTGGGCACCCAGAGTTCCTTCTGGTGAGCACCTGGATTTTGCTGGCCACCTGGGCTCTTGGTGGACACCTGGTGTTTATTCTGGTTGTCACTTGCCATCTTGGTGGGCACCCGGTATTTTTCTGGATCACGACCAAACACTTAGGTGGCCACCTAGCATTTTTGTGCGCACCCAGCGTTAGTTTTTGTGAGCACGTGGTGTTTTGGTGTCCACCTGGCATTTCTTTTCGTGGGCACCTGGCGTATTGATTGCCACCTGGAATATTGATGGGCACCCAGTGTTTATTTTGGTGACCACCTGGCATCTTGGTTGGCACCCACCGATTCTTTTGGTGGGCAACTGACATTTTGTTTGCTGGACATCCATCTCTTTTTCTTGTGGGCATGTGGTGTTTTGGTGGACACATGTCGTTTTTGTGGGCACGCAGGTTTTCTTTTGGTGGGCAGCTGGCATCTTGACAGGCAACCGGACTTTATTAGGTGGACACGTGGCATATTCTTGGCCACCTGGCATCTCTGTAAGCACACAGCGTTTCTTTTGGTGGGCATGTAACATTTGGTGAGCCACACAGCATCTTCATGGGCACCCAGCATTTATTATGGTGAGAACCAGCATCTTGGTACGGACCCAGACTTTGTTTTGGTGGGTATGTGGCATTTTGGTTGGCTCCTGGCATCTTGGTGAGCACCCAGTATAAGTTTTGGCGGGCACATGGTGTTTTGGAGGACACCTGACATACTGATGCGCACCCAGCATTTATTTTGTGTGGCCAGCTGGCATCTTGTTGGGCACCTAGTCTTTATCTTGATGGCCACCTAAATGCTTAGCCCGAGTTTTTCACCAGGTGGCCACCTGGCATCTCCTTAACCACCCAGCATTTCCTTTGGTGGGCACCTGGCATTTCGGTGGGCACCCGGCATCTCGGTGGGCACCCAGCATTTTGTTTGTTGGGCATGTCGCGTTGTCGTGGCCAACTGCCATCTTGATAGGCAACCAGCCTTTCTTTTGGTGGCCACCTGGCATTTTGGGTGCCACCTGGAATATTGGTGGGCACCCTGTGATATTTTTGGTGGGTACGTGGCATTTTGGTGACAAGCTGGCATCTTGTTGGACACCCAGTATTTATTTTGCTGGGTACGTGGTCTTTTGGTGGGTACCCAGTGTCTCTTTTGGTGGGCATGTGGCATTAATCGTGGTGGGCACCCAGGTGTTTGATTGGTGGGCACCTGGCATTTGTTTTGGTGTGCATGGGGCATTTTCGTGGCCACCTGGCATCTTAATGGGCACCCGCTGTTACTTTTGGTAGGCACCTGGCATCTTGTGGGGCACCTGGCTACTTCTTAGTCACCCGGCGTTTCTTTTGCTGGCTACGTGGCGTTTTGGTGGTCACCTGGCATCTTGGTGGGCACCCAGAGTTCCTTCTGGTGAGCACCTGGATTTTGCTGGCCACCTGGGCTCTTGGTGGACACCTGGTGTTTATTCTGGTTGTCACTTGCCATCTTGGTGGGCACCCAGTATTTTTCTGGGTCACCACCAAGCACTTAGGTGGCCACCTAGCATCTTTGCAAGCACCCAGCATTTCTTTTCCTTGGCAGCCAGCATCTTGGTGAGTACCCAGCATTTCTTTTTGTGGGCACATGGTCCTTTGGTTGGCACCCAGTTTTTCTGTTGGTAGGCACGTGGCATTCATCTGGTTGGGCAGACAGCGTTTCTTTTCGTGGCCATGTGTCATTTTGGTGGCCACCTGCAATCTTGGTAGGCACCTGGCATTTCTTTTGCTGGGCACGTTGTGTTTTGGTTGCCACCTGTTATGTTGGTGGGCACCCAGCACTTCTTGTGGTGGCCACCTGGCATCTTCCTAGGGACGCACCATCTATGTTTGTGGGCACATGGTGTTCTTGTGGTCACATGGCATCTTGGGGGGCACCCAGCTTTATTTTGGTGAGCACCCAGCATCTTGGTGGGCACCCAGCATTTCTTTTGGTGTGCACATGCCATCTTGGTGGGCACCCAGAGTTGCTTTCTGTGGGCACCTGGTTTTTGCTGGCCACCTGGCCTCTTGGTGGACACCTGGTGTTTATTCTGGTTGTCACTTGCCATCTTGGTGGGCACCCGGTATTTTTCTGGATCACGACCAAACACTTAGGTGGCCACCTAGCATTTTTGTGCGCACCCAGCGTTAGTTTTTGTGAGCACGTGGTGTTTTGGTGTCCACCTGGCATTTCTTTTCGTGGGCACCTGGCGTATTGATTGCCACCTGGAATATTGATGGGCACCCAGTGTTTATTTTGGTGACCACCTGGCATCTTGGTTGGCACCCACCGATTCTTTTGGTGGGCAACTGACATTTTGTTTGCTGGACATCCATCTCTTTTTCTTGTGGGCATGTGGTGTTTTGGTGGACACATGTCGTTTTTGTGGGCACGCAGGTTTTCTTTTGGTGGGCAGCTGGCATCTTGACAGGCAACCGGACTTTATTAGGTGGACACGTGGCATATTCTTGGCCACCTGGCATCTCTGTAAGCACACAGCGTTTCTTTTGGTGGGCATGTAACATTTGGTGAGCCACACAGCATCTTCATGGGCACCCAGCATTTATTATGGTGAGAACCAGCATCTTGGTACGGACCCAGACTTTGTTTTGGTGGGTATGTGGCATTTTGGTTGGCTCCTGGCATCTTGGTGAGCACCCAGTATAAGTTTTGGCGGGCACATGGTGTTTTGGAGGACACCTGACATACTGATGCGCACCCAGCATTTATTTTGTGTGGCCAGCTGGCATCTTGTTGGGCACCTAGTCTTTATCTTGATGGCCACCTAAATGCTTAGCCCGAGTTTTTCACCAGGTGGCCACCTGGCATCTCCTTAACCACCCAGCATTTCCTTTGGTGGGCACCTGGCATTTCGGTGGGCACCCGGCATCTCGGTGGGCACCCAGCATTTTGTTTGTTGGGCATGTCGCGTTGTCGTGGCCAACTGCCATCTTGATAGGCAACCAGCCTTTCTTTTGGTGGCCACCTGGCATTTTGGGTGCCACCTGGAATATTGGTGGGCACCCTGTGATATTTTTGGTGGGTACGTGGCATTTTGGTGACAAGCTGGCATCTTGTTGGACACCCAGTATTTATTTTGCTGGGTACGTGGTCTTTTGGTGGGTACCCAGTGTCTCTTTTGGTGGGCATGTGGCATTAATCGTGGTGGGCACCCAGGTGTTTGATTGGTGGGCACCTGGCATTTGTTTTGGTGTGCATGGGGCATTTTCGTGGCCACCTGGCATCTTAATGGGCACCCGCTGTTACTTTTGGTAGGCACCTGGCATCTTGTGGGGCACCTGGCTACTTCTTAGTCACCCGGCGTTTCTTTTGCTGGCTACGTGGCGTTTTGGTGGTCACCTGGCATCTTGGTGGGCACCCAGAGTTCCTTCTGGTGAGCACCTGGATTTTGCTGGCCACCTGGGCTCTTGGTGGACACCTGGTGTTTATTCTGGTTGTCACTTGCCATCTTGGTGGGCACCCAGTATTTTTCTGGGTCACCACCAAGCACTTAGGTGGCCACCTAGCATCTTTGCAAGCACCCAGCATTTCTTTTCCTTGGCAGCCAGCATCTTGGTGAGTACCCAGCATTTCTTTTTGTGGGCACATGGTCCTTTGGTTGGCACCCAGTTTTTCTGTTGGTAGGCACGTGGCATTCATCTGGTTGGGCAGACAGCGTTTCTTTTCGTGGCCATGTGTCATTTTGGTGGCCACCTGCAATCTTGGTAGGCACCTGGCATTTCTTTTGCTGGGCACGTTGTGTTTTGGTTGCCACCTGTTATGTTGGTGGGCACCCAGCACTTCTTGTGGTGGCCACCTGGCATCTTCCTAGGGACGCACCATCTATGTTTGTGGGCACATGGTGTTCTTGTGGTCACATGGCATCTTGGGGGGCACCCAGCTTTATTTTGGTGAGCACCCAGCATCTTGGTGGGCACCCAGCATTTCTTTTGGTGTGCACATGCCATCTTGGTGGGCACCCAGAGTTGCTTTCTGTGGGCACCTGGTTTTTGCTGGCCACCTGGCCTCTTGGTGGACACCTGGTGTTTATTCTGGTTGCCAGTTGCCATCTTGGTGGGCACCCGGTATTTTTCTGGATCACGACCAAACACTTAGGTGGCCACCTAGCATTTTTGTGCGCACCCAGCGTTAGTTTTTGTGAGCACGTGGTGTTTTGGTGTCCACCTGGCATTTCTTTTCGTGGGCACCTGGCGTATTGATTGCCACCTGGAATATTGATGGGCACCCAGTGTTTATTTTGGTGACCACCTGGCATCTTGGTTGGCACCCACCGATTCTTTTGGTGGGCTACTGACATTTTGTTTGCTGGACATCCATCTCTTTTTCTTGTGGGCATGTGGTGTTTTGGTGGACACATGTCGTTTTTGTGGGCACGCAGGTTTTCTTTTGGTGGGCAGCTGGCATCTTGACAGGCAACCGGACTTTATTAGGTGGACACGTGGCATATTCTTGGCCACCTGGCATCTCTGTAAGCACACAGCGTTTCTTTTGGTGGGCATGTAACATTTGGTGAGCCACACAGCATCTTCATGGGCACCCAGCATTTATTATGGTGAGAACCAGCATCTTGGTACGGACCCAGACTTTGTTTTGGTGGGTATGTGGCATTTTGGTTGGCTCCTGGCATCTTGGTGAGCACCCAGTATAAGTTTTGGCGGGCACATGGTGTTTTGGAGGACACCTGACATACTGATGCGCACCCAGCATTTATTTTGTGTGGCCAGCTGGCATCTTGTTGGGCACCTAGTCTTTATCTTGATGGCCACCTAAATGCTTAGCCCGAGTTTTTCACCAGGTGGCCACCTGGCATCTCCTTAACCACCCAGCATTTCCTTTGGTGGGCACCTGGCATTTCGGTGGGCACCCGGCATCTCGGTGGGCACCCAGCATTTTGTTTGTTGGGCATGTCGCGTTGTCGTGGCCAACTGCCATCTTGATAGGCAACCAGCCTTTCTTTTGGTGGCCACCTGGCATTTTGGGTGCCACCTGGAATATTGGTGGGCACCCTGTGATATTTTTGGTGGGTACGTGGCATTTTGGTGACAAGCTGGCATCTTGTTGGACACCCAGTATTTATTTTGCTGGGTACGTGGTCTTTTGGTGGGTACCCAGTGTCTCTTTTGGTGGGCATGTGGCATTAATCGTGGTGGGCACCCAGGTGTTTGATTGGTGGGCACCTGGCATTTGTTTTGGTGTGCATGGGGCATTTTCGTGGCCACCTGGCATCTTAATGGGCACCCGCTGTTACTTTTGGTAGGCACCTGGCATCTTGTGGGGCACCTGGCTACTTCTTAGTCACCCGGCGTTTCTTTTGCTGGCTACGTGGCGTTTTGGTGGTCACCTGGCATCTTGGTGGGCACCCAGAGTTCCTTCTGGTGAGCACCTGGATTTTGCTGGCCACCTGGGCTCTTGGTGGACACCTGGTGTTTATTCTGGTTGTCACTTGCCATCTTGGTGGGCACCCAGTATTTTTCTGGGTCACCACCAAGCACTTAGGTGGCCACCTAGCATCTTTGCAAGCACCCAGCATTTCTTTTCCTTGGCAGCCAGCATCTTGGTGAGTACCCAGCATTTCTTTTTGTGGGCACATGGTCCTTTGGTTGGCACCCAGTTTTTCTGTTGGTAGGCACGTGGCATTCATCTGGTTGGGCAGACAGCGTTTCTTTTCGTGGCCATGTGTCATTTTGGTGGCCACCTGCAATCTTGGTAGGCACCTGGCATTTCCTTTGCTGGGCACGTTGTGTTTTGGTTGCCACCTGTTATGTTGGTGGGCACCCAGCACTTCTTGTGGTGGCCACCTGGCATCTTCCTAGGGACGCACCATCTATGTTTGTGGGCACATGGTGTTCTTGTGGTCACATGGCATCTTGGGGGGCACCCAGCTTTATTTTGGTGAGCACCCAGCATCTTGGTGGGCACCCAGCATTTCTTTTGGTGTGCACATGCCATCTTGGTGGGCACCCAGAGTTGCTTTCTGTGGGCACCTGGTTTTTGCTGGCCACCTGGCCTCTTGGTGGACACCTGGTGTTTATTCTGGTTGCCAGTTGCCATCTTGGTGGGCACCCGGTATTTTTCTGGATCACGACCAAACACTTAGGTGGCCACCTAGCATTTTTGTGCGCACCCAGCGTTAGTTTTTGTGAGCACGTGGTGTTTTGGTGTCCACCTGGCATTTCTTTTCGTGGGCACCTGGCGTATTGATTGCCACCTGGAATATTGATGGGCACCCAGTGTTTATTTTGGTGACCACCTGGCATCTTGGTTGGCACCCACCGATTCTTTTGGTGGGCAACTGACATTTTGTTTGCTGGACATCCATCTCTTTTTCTTGTGGGCATGTGGTGTTTTGGTGGACACATGTCGTTTTTGTGGGCACGCAGGTTTTCTTTTGGTGGGCAGCTGGCATCTTGACAGGCAACCGGACTTTATTAGGTGGACACGTGGCATATTCTTGGCCACCTGGCATCTCTGTAAGCACACAGCGTTTCTTTTGGTGGGCATGTAACATTTGGTGAGCCACACAGCATCTTCATGGGCACCCAGCATTTATTATGGTGAGAACCAGCATCTTGGTACGGACCCAGACTTTGTTTTGGTGGGTATGTGGCATTTTGGTTGGCTCCTGGCATCTTGGTGAGCACCCAGTACAAGTTTTGGCGGGCACATGGTGTTTTGGAGGACACCTGACATACTGATGCGCACCCAGCATTTATTTTGTGTGGCCAGCTGGCATCTTGTTGGGCACCTAGTCTTTATCTTGATGGCCACCTAAATGCTTAGCCCGAGTTTTTCACCAGGTGGCCACCTGGCATCTCCTTAACCACCCAGCATTTCCTTTGGTGGGCACCTGGCATTTCGGTGGGCACCCGGCATCTCGGTGGGCACCCAGCATTTTGTTTGTTGGGCATGTCGCGTTGTCGTGGCCAACTGCCATCTTGATAGGCAACCAGCCTTTCTTTTGGTGGCCACCTGGCATTTTGGGTGCCACCTGGAATATTGGTGGGCACCCTGTGATATTTTTGGTGGGTACGCGGCATTTTGGTGACAAGCTGGCATCTTGTTGGACACCCAGTATTTATTTTGCTGGGTACGTGGTCTTTTGGTGGGTACCCAGTGTCTCTTTTGGTGGGCATGTGGCATTAATCGTGGTGGGCACCCAGGTGTTTGATTGGTGGGCACCTGGCATTTGTTTTGGTGTGCATGGGGCATTTTCGTGGCCACCTGGCATCTTAATGGGCACCCGCTGTTACTTTTGGTAGGCACCTGGCATCTTGTGGGGCACCTGGCTACTTCTTAGTCACCCGGCGTTTCTTTTGCTGGCTACGTGGCGTTTTGGTGGTCACCTGGCATCTTGGTGGGCACCCAGAGTTCCTTCTGGTGAGCACCTGGATTTTGCTGGCCACCTGGGCTCTTGGTGGACACCTGGTGTTTATTCTGGTTGTCACTTGCCATCTTGGTGGGCACCCAGTATTTTTCTGGGTCACCACCAAGCACTTAGGTGGCCACCTAGCATCTTTGCAAGCACCCAGCATTTCTTTTCCTTGGCAGCCAGCATCTTGGTGAGTACCCAGCATTTCTTTTTGTGGGCACATGGTCCTTTGGTTGGCACCCAGTTTTTCTGTTGGTAGGCACGTGGCATTCATCTGGTTGGGCAGACAGCGTTTCTTTTCGTGGCCATGTGTCATTTTGGTGGCCACCTGCAATCTTGGTAGGCACCTGGCATTTCTTTTGCTGGGCACGTTGTGTTTTGGTTGCCACCTGTTATGTTGGTGGGCACCCAGCACTTCTTGTGGTGGCCACCTGGCATCTTCCTAGGGACGCACCATCTATGTTTGTGGGCACATGGTGTTCTTGTGGTCACATGGCATCTTGGGGGGCACCCAGCTTTATTTTGGTGAGCACCCAGCATCTTGGTGGGCACCCAGCATTTCTTTTGGTGTGCACATGCCATCTTGGTGGGCACCCAGAGTTGCTTTCTGTGGGCACCTGGTTTTTGCTGGCCACCTGGCCTCTTGGTGGACACCTGGTGTTTATTCTGGTTGCCAGTTGCCATCTTGGTGGGCACCCGGTATTTTTCTGGATCACGACCAAACACTTAGGTGGCCACCTAGCATTTTTGTGCGCACCCAGCGTTAGTTTTTGTGAGCACGTGGTGTTTTGGTGTCCACCTGGCATTTCTTTTCGTGGGCACCTGGCGTATTGATTGCCACCTGGAATATTGATGGGCACCCAGTGTTTATTTTGGTGACCACCTGGCATCTTGGTTGGCACCCACCGATTCTTTTGGTGGGCAACTGACATTTTGTTTGCTGGACATCCATCTCTTTTTCTTGTGGGCATGTGGTGTTTTGGTGGACACATGTCGTTTTTGTGGGCACGCAGGTTTTCTTTTGGTGGGCAGCTGGCATCTTGACAGGCAACCGGACTTTATTAGGTGGACACGTGGCATATTCTTGGCCACCTGGCATCTCTGTAAGCACACAGCGTTTCTTTTGGTGGGCATGTAACATTTGGTGAGCCACACAGCATCTTCATGGGCACCCAGCATTTATTATGGTGAGAACCAGCATCTTGGTACGGACCCAGACTTTGTTTTGGTGGGTATGTGGCATTTTGGTTGGCTCCTGGCATCTTGGTGAGCACCCAGTACAAGTTTTGGCGGGCACATGGTGTTTTGGAGGACACCTGACATACTGATGCGCACCCAGCATTTATTTTGTGTGGCCAGCTGGCATCTTGTTGGGCACCTAGTCTTTATCTTGATGGCCACCTAAATGCTTAGCCCGAGTTTTTCACCAGGTGGCCACCTGGCATCTCCTTAACCACCCAGCATTTCCTTTGGTGGGCACCTGGCATTTCGGTGGGCACCCGGCATCTCGGTGGGCACCCAGCATTTTGTTTGTTGGGCATGTCGCGTTGTCGTGGCCAACTGCCATCTTGATAGGCAACCAGCCTTTCTTTTGGTGGCCACCTGGCATTTTGGGTGCCACCTGGAATATTGGTGGGCACCCTGTGATATTTTTGGTGGGTACGTGGCATTTTGGTGACAAGCTGGCATCTTGTTGGACACCCAGTATTTATTTTGCTGGGTACGTGGTCTTTTGGTGGGTACCCAGTGTCTCTTTTGGTGGGCATGTGGCATTAATCGTGGTGGGCACCCAGGTGTTTGATTGGTGGGCACCTGGCATTTGTTTTGGTGTGCATGGGGCATTTTCGTGGCCACCTGGCATCTTAATGGGCACCCGCTGTTACTTTTGGTAGGCACCTGGCATCTTGTGGGGCACCTGGCTACTTCTTAGTCACCCGGCGTTTCTTTTGCTGGCTACGTGGCGTTTTGGTGGTCACCTGGCATCTTGGTGGGCACCCAGAGTTCCTTCTGGTGAGCACCTGGATTTTGCTGGCCACCTGGGCTCTTGGTGGACACCTGGTGTTTATTCTGGTTGTCACTTGCCATCTTGGTGGGCACCCAGTATTTTTCTGGGTCACCACCAAGCACTTAGGTGGCCACCTAGCATCTTTGCAAGCACCCAGCATTTCTTTTCCTTGGCAGCCAGCATCTTGGTGAGTACTCAGCATTTCTTTTTGTGGGCACATGGTCCTTTGGTTGGCACCCAGTTTTTCTGTTGGTAGGCACGTGGTATTCATCTGGTTGGGCAGACAGCGTTTCTTTTCGTGGCCATGTGTCATTTTGGTGGCCACCTGCAATCTTGGTAGGCACCTGGCATTTCTTTTGCTGGGCACGTTGTGTTTTGGTTGTCACCTGTTATGTTGGTGGGCACCCAGCACTTCTTGTGGTGGCCACCTGGCATCTTCCTAGGGACGCACCATCTATGTTTGTGGGCACATGGTGTTCTTGTGGTCACATGGCATCTTGGGGGGCACCCAGCTTTATTTTGGTGAGCACCCAGCATCTTGGTGGGCACCCAGCATTTCTTTTGGTGTGCACATGCCATCTTGGTGGGCACCCAGAGTTGCTTTCTGTGGGCACCTGGTTTTTGCTGGCCACCTGGCCTCTTGGTGGACACCTGGTGTTTATTCTGGTTGCCAGTTGCCATCTTGGTGGGCACCCGGTATTTTTCTGGATCACGACCAAACACTTAGGTGGCCACCTAGCATTTTTGTGCGCACCCAGCGTTAGTTTTTGTGAGCACGTGGTGTTTTGGTGTCCACCTGGCATTTCTTTTCGTGGGCACCTGGCGTATTGATTGCCACCTGGAATATTGATGGGCACCCAGTGTTTATTTTGGTGACCACCTGGCATCTTGGTTGGCACCCACCGATTCTTTTGGTGGGCAACTGACATTTTGTTTGCTGGACATCCATCTCTTTTTCTTGTGGGCATGTGGTGTTTTGGTGGACACATGTCGTTTTTGTGGGCACGCAGGTTTTCTTTTGGTGGGCAGCTGGCATCTTGACAGGCAACCGGACTTTATTAGGTGGACACGTGGCATATTCTTGGCCACCTGGCATCTCTGTAAGCACACAGCGTTTCTTTTGGTGGGCATGTAACATTTGGTGAGCCACACAGCATCTTCATGGGCACCCAGCATTTATTATGGTGAGAACCAGCATCTTGGTACGGACCCAGACTTTGTTTTGGTGGGTATGTGGCATTTTGGTTGGCTCCTGGCATCTTGGTGAGCACCCAGTACAAGTTTTGGCGGGCACATGGTGTTTTGGAGGACACCTGACATACTGATGCGCACCCAGCATTTATTTTGTGTGGCCAGCTGGCATCTTGTTGGGCACCTAGTCTTTATCTTGATGGCCACCTAAATGCTTAGCCCGAGTTTTTCACCAGGTGGCCACCTGGCATCTCCTTAACCACCCAGCATTTCCTTTGGTGGGCACCTGGCATTTCGGTGGGCACCCGGCATCTCGGTGGGCACCCAGCATTTTGTTTGTTGGGCATGTCGCGTTGTCGTGGCCAACTGCCATCTTGATAGGCAACCAGCCTTTCTTTTGGTGGCCACCTGGCATTTTGGGTGCCACCTGGAATATTGGTGGGCACCCTGTGATATTTTTGGTGGGTACGTGGCATTTTGGTGACAAGCTGGCATCTTGTTGGACACCCAGTATTTATTTTGCTGGGTACGTGGTCTTTTGGTGGGTACCCAGTGTCTCTTTTGGTGGGCATGTGGCATTAATCGTGGTGGGCACCCAGGTGTTTGATTGGTGGGCACCTGGCATTTGTTTTGGTGTGCATGGGGCATTTTCGTGGCCACCTGGCATCTTAATGGGCACCCGCTGTTACTTTTGGTAGGCACCTGGCATCTTGTGGGGCACCTGGCTACTTCTTAGTCACCCGGCGTTTCTTTTGCTGGCTACGTGGCGTTTTGGTGGTCACCTGGCATCTTGGTGGGCACCCAGAGTTCCTTCTGGTGAGCACCTGGATTTTGCTGGCCACCTGGGCTCTTGGTGGACACCTGGTGTTTATTCTGGTTGTCACTTGCCATCTTGGTGGGCACCCAGTATTTTTCTGGGTCACCACCAAGCACTTAGGTGGCCACCTAGCATCTTTGCAAGCACCCAGCATTTCTTTTCCTTGGCAGCCAGCATCTTGGTGAGTACCCAGCATTTCTTTTTGTGGGCACATGGTCCTTTGGTTGGCACCCAGTTTTTCTGTTGGTAGGCACGTGGTATTCATCTGGTTGGGCAGACAGCGTTTCTTTTCGTGGCCATGTGTCATTTTGGTGGCCACCTGCAATCTTGGTAGGCACCTGGCATTTCTTTTGCTGGGCACGTTGTGTTTTGGTTGCCACCTGTTATGTTGGTGGGCACCCAGCACTTCTTGTGGTGGCCACCTGGCATCTTCCTAGGGACGCACCATCTATGTTTGTGGGCACATGGTGTTCTTGTGGTCACATGGCATCTTGGGGGGCACCCAGCTTTATTTTGGTGAGCACCCAGCATCTTGGTGGGCACCCAGCATTTCTTTTGGTGTGCACATGCCATCTTGGTGGGCACCCAGAGTTGCTTTCTGTGGGCACCTGGTTTTTGCTGGCCACCTGGCCTCTTGGTGGACACCTGGTGTTTATTCTGGTTGCCAGTTGCCATCTTGGTGGGCACCCGGTATTTTTCTGGATCACGACCAAACACTTAGGTGGCCACCTAGCATTTTTGTGCGCACCCAGCGTTAGTTTTTGTGAGCACGTGGTGTTTTGGTGTCCACCTGGCATTTCTTTTCGTGGGCACCTGGCGTATTGATTGCCACCTGGAATATTGATGGGCACCCAGTGTTTATTTTGGTGACCACCTGGCATCTTGGTTGGCACCCACCGATTCTTTTGGTGGGCAACTGACATTTTGTTTGCTGGACATCCATCTCTTTTTCTTGTGGGCATGTGGTGTTTTGGTGGACACATGTCGTTTTTGTGGGCACGCAGGTTTTCTTTTGGTGGGCAGCTGGCATCTTGACAGGCAACCGGACTTTATTAGGTGGACACGTGGCATATTCTTGGCCACCTGGCATCTCTGTAAGCACACAGCGTTTCTTTTGGTGGGCATGTAACATTTGGTGAGCCACACAGCATCTTCATGGGCACCCAGCATTTATTATGGTGAGAACCAGCATCTTGGTACGGACCCAGACTTTGTTTTGGTGGGTATGTGGCATTTTGGTTGGCTCCTGGCATCTTGGTGAGCACCCAGTACAAGTTTTGGCGGGCACATGGTGTTTTGGAGGACACCTGACATACTGATGCGCACCCAGCATTTATTTTGTGTGGCCAGCTGGCATCTTGTTGGGCACCTAGTCTTTATCTTGATGGCCACCTAAATGCTTAGCCCGAGTTTTTCACCAGGTGGCCACCTGGCATCTCCTTAACCACCCAGCATTTCCTTTGGTGGGCACCTGGCATTTCGGTGGGCACCCGGCATCTCGGTGGGCACCCAGCATTTTGTTTGTTGGGCATGTCGCGTTGTCGTGGCCAACTGCCATCTTGATAGGCAACCAGCCTTTCTTTTGGTGGCCACCTGGCATTTTGGGTGCCACCTGGAATATTGGTGGGCACCCTGTGATATTTTTGGTGGGTACGTGGCATTTTGGTGACAAGCTGGCATCTTGTTGGACACCCAGTATTTATTTTGCTGGGTACGTGGTCTTTTGGTGGGTACCCAGTGTCTCTTTTGGTGGGCATGTGGCATTAATCGTGGTGGGCACCCAGGTGTTTGATTGGTGGGCACCTGGCATTTGTTTTGGTGTGCATGGGGCATTTTCGTGGCCACCTGGCATCTTAATGGGCACCCGCTGTTACTTTTGGTAGGCACCTGGCATCTTGTGGGGCACCTGGCTACTTCTTAGTCACCCGGCGTTTCTTTTGCTGGCTACGTGGCGTTTTGGTGGTCACCTGGCATCTTGGTGGGCACCCAGAGTTCCTTCTGGTGAGCACCTGGATTTTGCTGGCCACCTGGGCTCTTGGTGGACACCTGGTGTTTATTCTGGTTGTCACTTGCCATCTTGGTGGGCACCCAGTATTTTTCTGGGTCACCACCAAGCACTTAGGTGGCCACCTAGCATCTTTGCAAGCACCCAGCATTTCTTTTCCTTGGCAGCCAGCATCTTGGTGAGTACCCAGCATTTCTTTTTGTGGGCACATGGTCCTTTGGTTGGCACCAAGTTTTTCTGTTGGTAGGCACGTGGCATTCATCTGGTTGGGCAGACAGCGTTTCTTTTCGTGGCCATGTGTCATTTTGGTGGCCACCTGCAATCTTGGTAGGCACCTGGCATTTCTTTTGCTGGGCACGTTGTGTTTTGGTTGCCACCTGTTATGTTGGTGGGCACCCAGCACTTCTTGTGGTGGCCACCTGGCATCTTCCTAGGGACGCACCATCTATGTTTGTGGGCACATGGTGTTCTTGTGGTCACATGGCATCTTGGGGGGCACCCAGCTTTATTTTGGTGAGCACCCAGCATCTTGGTGGGCACCCAGCATTTCTTTTGGTGTGCACATGCCATCTTGGTGGGCACCCAGAGTTGCTTTCTGTGGGCACCTGGTTTTTGCTGGCCACCTGGCCTCTTGGTGGACACCTGGTGTTTATTCTGGTTGCCAGTTGCCATCTTGGTGGGCACCCGGTATTTTTCTGGATCACGACCAAACACTTAGGTGGCCACCTAGCATTTTTGTGCGCACCCAGCGTTAGTTTTTGTGAGCACGTGGTGTTTTGGTGTCCACCTGGCATTTGTTTTCGTGGGCACCTGGCGTATTGATTGCCACCTGGAATATTGATGGGCACCCAGTGTTTATTTTGGTGACCACCTGGCATCTTGGTTGGCACCCACCGATTCTTTTGGTGGGCAACTGACATTTTGTTTGCTGGACATCCATCTCTTTTTCTTGTGGGCATGTGGTGTTTTGGTGGACACATGTCGTTTTTGTGAGCACGCAGGTTTTCTTTTGGTGGGCAGCTGGCATCTTGACAGGCAACCGGACTTTATTAGGTGGACACGTGGCATATTCTTGGCCACCTGGCATCTCTGTAAGCACACAGCGTTTCTTTTGGTGGGCATGTAACATTTGGTGGGCCACACAGCATCTTCATGGGCACCCAGCATTTATTATGGTGAGAACCAGCATCTTGGTACGGACCCAGACTTTGTTTTGGTGGGTATGTGGCATTTTGGTTGGCTCCTGGCATCTTGGTGAGCACCCAGTATAAGTTTTGGCGGGCACATGGTGTTTTGGAGGACACCTGACATACTGATGCGCACCCAGCATTTATTTTGTGTGGCCAGCTGGCATCTTGTTGGGCACCTAGTCTTTATCTTGATGGCCACCTAAATGCTTAGCCCGAGTTTTTCACCAGGTGGCCACCTGGCATCTCCTTAACCACCCAGCATTTCCTTTGGTGGGCACCTGGCATTTCGGTGGGCACCCGGCATCTCGGTGGGCACCCAGCATTTTGTTTGTTGGGCATGTCGCGTTGTCGTGGCCAACTGCCATCTTGATAGGCAACCAGCCTTTCTTTTGGTGGCCACCTGGCATTTTGGGTGCCACCTGGAATATTGGTGGGCACCCTGTGATATTTTTGGTGGGTACGTGGCATTTTGGTGACAAGCTGGCATCTTGTTGGACACCCAGTATTTATTTTGCTGGGTACGTGGTCTTTTGGTGGGTACCCAGTGTCTCTTTTGGTGGGCATGTGGCATTAATCGTGGTGGGCACCCAGGTGTTTGATTGGTGGGCACCTGGCATTTGTTTTGGTGTGCATGGGGCATTTTCGTGGCCACCTGGCATCTTAATGGGCACCCGCTGTTACTTTTGGTAGGCACCTGGCATCTTGTGGGGCACCTGGCTACTTCTTAGTCACCCGGCGTTTCTTTTGCTGGCTACGTGGCGTTTTGGTGGTCACCTGGCATCTTGGTGGGCACCCAGAGTTCCTTCTGGTGAGCACCTGGATTTTGCTGGCCACCTGGGCTCTTGGTGGACACCTGGTGTTTATTCTGGTTGTCACTTGCCATCTTGGTGGGCACCCAGTATTTTTCTGGGTCACCACCAAGCACTTAGGTGGCCACCTAGCATCTTTGCAAGCACCCAGCATTTCTTTTCCTTGGCAGCCAGCATCTTGGTGAGTACCCAGCATTTCTTTTTGTGGGCACATGGTCCTTTGGTTGGCACCCAGTTTTTCTGTTGGTAGGCACGTGGCATTCATCTGGTTGGGCAGACAGCGTTTCTTTTCGTGGCCATGTGTCATTTTGGTGGCCACCTGCAATCTTGGTAGGCACCTGGCATTTCTTTTGCTGGGCACGTTGTGTTTTGGTTGCCACCTGTTATGTTGGTGGGCACCCAGCACTTCTTGTGGTGGCCACCTGGCATCTTCCTAGGGACGCACCATCTATGTTTGTGGGCACATGGTGTTCTTGTGGTCACATGGCATCTTGGGGGGCACCCAGCTTTATTTTGGTGAGCACCCAGCATCTTGGTGGGCACCCAGCATTTCTTTTGGTGTGCACATGCCATCTTGGTGGGCACCCAGAGTTGCTTTCTGTGGGCACCTGGTTTTTGCTGGCCACCTGGCCTCTTGGTGGACACCTGGTGTTTATTCTGGTTGCCAGTTGCCATCTTGGTGGGCACCCGGTATTTTTCTGGATCACGACCAAACACTTAGGTGGCCACCTAGCATTTTTGTGCGCACCCAGCGTTAGTTTTTGTGAGCACGTGGTGTTTTGGTGTCCACCTGGCATTTGTTTTCGTGGGCACCTGGCGTATTGATTGCCACCTGGAATATTGATGGGCACCCAGTGTTTATTTTGGTGACCACCTGGCATCTTGGTTGGCACCCACCGATTCTTTTGGTGGGCAACTGACATTTTGTTTGCTGGACATCCATCTCTTTTTCTTGTGGGCATGTGGTGTTTTGGTGGACACATGTCGTTTTTGTGAGCACGCAGGTTTTCTTTTGGTGGGCAGCTGGCATCTTGACAGGCAACCGGACTTTATTAGGTGGACACGTGGCATATTCTTGGCCACCTGGCATCTCTGTAAGCACACAGCGTTTCTTTTGGTGGGCATGTAACATTTGGTGGGCCACACAGCATCTTCATGGGCACCCAGCATTTATTATGGTGAGAACCAGCATCTTGGTACGGACCCAGACTTTGTTTTGGTGGGTATGTGGCATTTTGGTTGGCTCCTGGCATCTTGGTGAGCACCCAGTATAAGTTTTGGCGGGCACATGGTGTTTTGGAGGACACCTGACATACTGATGCGCACCCAGCATTTATTTTGTGTGGCCAGCTGGCATCTTGTTGGGCACCTAGTCTTTATCTTGATGGCCACCTAAATGCTTAGCCCGAGTTTTTCACCAGGTGGCCACCTGGCATCTCCTTAACCACCCAGCATTTCCTTTGGTGGGCACCTGGCATTTCGGTGGGCACCCGGCATCTCGGTGGGCACCCAGCATTTTGTTTGTTGGGCATGTCGCGTTGTCGTGGCCAACTGCCATCTTGATAGGCAACCAGCCTTTCTTTTGGTGGCCACCTGGCATTTTGGGTGCCACCTGGAATATTGGTGGGCACCCTGTGATATTTTTGGTGGGTACGTGGCATTTTGGTGACAAGCTGGCATCTTGTTGGACACCCAGTATTTATTTTGCTGGGTACGTGGTCTTTTGGTGGGTACCCAGTGTCTCTTTTGGTGGGCATGTGGCATTAATCGTGGTGGGCACCCAGGTGTTTGATTGGTGGGCACCTGGCATTTGTTTTGGTGTGCATGGGGCATTTTCGTGGCCACCTGGCATCTTAATGGGCACCCGCTGTTACTTTTGGTAGGCACCTGGCATCTTGTGGGGCACCTGGCTACTTCTTAGTCACCCGGCGTTTCTTTTGCTGGCTACGTGGCGTTTTGGTGGTCACCTGGCATCTTGGTGGGCACCCAGAGTTCCTTCTGGTGAGCACCTGGATTTTGCTGGCCACCTGGGCTCTTGGTGGACACCTGGTGTTTATTCTGGTTGTCACTTGCCATCTTGGTGGGCACCCAGTATTTTTCTGGGTCACCACCAAGCACTTAGGTGGCCACCTAGCATCTTTGCAAGCACCCAGCATTTCTTTTCCTTGGCAGCCAGCATCTTGGTGAGTACCCAGCATTTCTTTTTGTGGGCACATGGTCCTTTGGTTGGCACCCAGTTTTTCTGTTGGTAGGCACGTGGCATTCATCTGGTTGGGCAGACAGCGTTTCTTTTCGTGGCCATGTGTCATTTTGGTGGCCACCTGCAATCTTGGTAGGCACCTGGCATTTCTTTTGCTGGGCACGTTGTGTTTTGGTTGCCACCTGTTATGTTGGTGGGCACCCAGCACTTCTTGTGGTGGCCACCTGGCATCTTCCTAGGGACGCACCATCTATGTTTGTGGGCACATGGTGTTCTTGTGGTCACATGGCATCTTGGGGGGCACCCAGCTTTATTTTGGTGAGCACCCAGCATCTTGGTGGGCACCCAGCATTTCTTTTGGTGTGCACATGCCATCTTGGTGGGCACCCAGAGTTGCTTTCTGTGGGCACCTGGTTTTTGCTGGCCACCTGGCCTCTTGGTGGACACCTGGTGTTTATTCTGGTTGCCAGTTGCCATCTTGGTGGGCACCCGGTATTTTTCTGGATCACGACCAAACACTTAGGTGGCCACCTAGCATTTTTGTGCGCACCCAGCGTTAGTTTTTGTGAGCACGTGGTGTTTTGGTGTCCACCTGGCATTTGTTTTCGTGGGCACCTGGCGTATTGATTGCCACCTGGAATATTGATGGGCACCCAGTGTTTATTTTGGTGACCACCTGGCATCTTGGTTGGCACCCACCGATTCTTTTGGTGGGCAACTGACATTTTGTTTGCTGGACATCCATCTCTTTTTCTTGTGGGCATGTGGTGTTTTGGTGGACACATGTCGTTTTTGTGAGCACGCAGGTTTTCTTTTGGTGGGCAGCTGGCATCTTGACAGGCAACCGGACTTTATTAGGTGGACACGTGGCATATTCTTGGCCACCTGGCATCTCTGTAAGCACACAGCGTTTCTTTTGGTGGGCATGTAACATTTGGTGGGCCACACAGCATCTTCATGGGCACCCAGCATTTATTATGGTGAGAACCAGCATCTTGGTACGGACCCAGACTTTGTTTTGGTGGGTATGTGGCATTTTGGTTGGCTCCTGGCATCTTGGTGAGCACCCAGTATAAGTTTTGGCGGGCACATGGTGTTTTGGAGGACACCTGACATACTGATGCGCACCCAGCATTTATTTTGTGTGGCCAGCTGGCATCTTGTTGGGCACCTAGTCTTTATCTTGATGGCCACCTAAATGCTTAGCCCGAGTTTTTCACCAGGTGGCCACCTGGCATCTCCTTAACCACCCAGCATTTCCTTTGGTGGGCACCTGGCATTTCGGTGGGCACCCGGCATCTCGGTGGGCACCCAGCATTTTGTTTGTTGGGCATGTCGCGTTGTCGTGGCCAACTGCCATCTTGATAGGCAACCAGCCTTTCTTTTGGTGGCCACCTGGCATTTTGGGTGCCACCTGGAATATTGGTGGGCACCCTGTGATATTTTTGGTGGGTACGTGGCATTTTGGTGACAAGCTGGCATCTTGTTGGACACCCAGTATTTATTTTGCTGGGTACGTGGTCTTTTGGTGGGTACCCAGTGTCTCTTTTGGTGGGCATGTGGCATTAATCGTGGTGGGCACCCAGGTGTTTGATTGGTGGGCACCTGGCATTTGTTTTGGTGTGCATGGGGCATTTTCGTGGCCACCTGGCATCTTAATGGGCACCCGCTGTTACTTTTGGTAGGCACCTGGCATCTTGTGGGGCACCTGGCTACTTCTTAGTCACCCGGCGTTTCTTTTGCTGGCTACGTGGCGTTTTGGTGGTCACCTGGCATCTTGGTGGGCACCCAGAGTTCCTTCTGGTGAGCACCTGGATTTTGCTGGCCACCTGGGCTCTTGGTGGACACCTGGTGTTTATTCTGGTTGTCACTTGCCATCTTGGTGGGCACCCAGTATTTTTCTGGGTCACCACCAAGCACTTAGGTGGCCACCTAGCATCTTTGCAAGCACCCAGCATTTCTTTTCCTTGGCAGCCAGCATCTTGGTGAGTACCCAGCATTTCTTTTGGTGGGCACATGGTCCTTTGGTTGGCACCCAGTTTTTCTGTTGGTAGGCACGTGGCGTTCATCTGGTTGGGCAGACAGCGTTTCTTTTCGTGGCCATGTGTCATTTTGGTGGCCACCTGCAATCTTGGTAGGCACCTGGCATTTCTTTTGCTGGGCACGTTGTGTTTTGGTTGCCACCTGTTATGTTGGTGGGCACCCAGCACTTCTTGTGGTGGCCACCTGGCATCTTCCTAGGGACGCACCATCTATGTTTGTGGGCACATGGTGTTCTTGTGGTCACATGGCATCTTGGGGGGCACCCAGCTTTATTTTGGTGAGCACCCAGCATCTTGGTGGGCACCCAGCATTTCTTTTGGTGTGCACATGCCATCTTGGTGGGCACCCAGAGTTGCTTTCTGTGGGCACCTGGTTTTTGCTGGCCACCTGGCCTCTTGGTGGACACCTGGTGTTTATTCTGGTTGCCAGTTGCCATCTTGGTGGGCACCCGGTATTTTTCTGGATCACGACCAAACACTTAGGTGGCCACCTAGCATTTTCGTGCGCACCCAGCGTTAGTTTTTGTGAGCACGTGGTGTTTTGGTGTCCACCTGGCATTTCTTTTCGTGGGCACCTGGCGTATTGATTGCCACCTGGAATATTGATGGGCACCCAGTGTTTATTTTGGTGACCACCTGGCATCTTGGTTGGCACCCACCGATTCTTTTGGTGGGCAACTGACATTTTGTTTGCTGGACATCCATCTCTTTTTCTTGTGGGCATGTGGTGTTTTGGTGGACACATGTCGTTTTTGTGGGCACGCAGGTTTTCTTTTGGTGGGCAGCTGGCATCTTGACAGGCAACCGGACTTTATTAGGTGGACACGTGGCATATTCTTGGCCACCTGGCATCTCTGTAAGCACACAGCGTTTCTTTTGGTGGGCATGTAACATTTGGTGAGCCACACAGCATCTTCATGGGCACCCAGCATTTATTATGGTGAGAACCAGCATCTTGGTACGGACCCAGACTTTGTTTTGGTGGGTATGTGGCATTTTGGTTGGCTCCTGGCATCTTGGTGAGCACCCAGTACAAGTTTTGGCGGGCACATGGTGTTTTGGAGGACACCTGACATACTGATGCGCACCCAGCATTTATTTTGTGTGGCCAGCTGGCATCTTGTTGGGCACCTAGTCTTTATCTTGATGGCCACCTAAATGCTTAGCCCGAGTTTTTCACCAGGTGGCCACCTGGCATCTCCTTAACCACCCAGCATTTCCTTTGGTGGGCACCTGGCATTTCGGTGGGCACCCGGCATCTCGGTGGGCACCCAGCATTTTGTTTGTTGGGCATGTCGCGTTGTCGTGGCCAACTGCCATCTTGATAGGCAACCAGCCTTTCTTTTGGTGGCCACCTGGCATTTTGGGTGCCACCTGGAATATTGGTGGGCACCCTGTGATATTTTTGGTGGGTACGTGGCATTTTGGTGACAAGCTGGCATCTTGTTGGACACCCAGTATTTATTTTGCTGGGTACGTGGTCTTTTGGTGGGTACCCAGTGTCTCTTTTGGTGGGCATGTGGCATTAATCGTGGTGGGCACCCAGGTGTTTGATTGGTGGGCACCTGGCATTTGTTTTGGTGTGCATGGGGCATTTTCGTGGCCACCTGGCATCTTAATGGGCACCCGCTGTTACTTTTGGTAGGCACCTGGCATCTTGTGGGGCACCTGGCTACTTCTTAGTCACCCGGCGTTTCTTTTGCTGGCTACGTGGCGTTTTGGTGGTCACCTGGCATCTTGGTGGGCACCCAGAGTTCCTTCTGGTGAGCACCTGGATTTTGCTGGCCACCTGGGCTCTTGGTGGACACCTGGTGTTTATTCTGGTTGTCACTTGCCATCTTGGTGGGCACCCAGTATTTTTCTGGGTCACCACCAAGCACTTAGGTGGCCACCTAGCATCTTTGCAAGCACCCAGCATTTCTTTTCCTTGGCAGCCAGCATCTTGGTGAGTACCCAGCATTTCTTTTTGTGGGCACATGGTCCTTTGGTTGGCACCCAGTTTTTCTGTTGGTAGGCACGTGGCATTCATCTGGTTGGGCAGACAGCGTTTCTTTTCGTGGCCATGTGTCATTTTGGTGGCCACCTGCAATCTTGGTAGGCATCTGGCATTTCTTTTGCTGGGCACGTTGTGTTTTGGTTGTCACCTGTTATGTTGGTGGGCACCCAGCACTTCTTGTGGTGGCCACCTGGCATCTTCCTAGGGACGCACCATCTATGTTTGTGGGCACATGGTGTTCTTGTGGTCACATGGCATCTTGGGGGGCACCCAGCTTTATTTTGGTGAGCACCCAGCATCTTGGTGGGCACCCAGCATTTCTTTTGGTGTGCACATGCCATCTTGGTGGGCACCCAGAGTTGCTTTCTGTGGGCACCTGGTTTTTGCTGGCCACCTGGCCTCTTGGTGGACACCTGGTGTTTATTCTGGTTGCCAGTTGCCATCTTGGTGGGCACCCGGTATTTTTCTGGATCACGACCAAACACTTAGGTGGCCACCTAGCATTTTTGTGCGCACCCAGCGTTAGTTTTTGTGAGCACGTGGTGTTTTGGTGTCCACCTGGCATTTCTTTTCGTGGGCACCTGGCGTATTGATTGCCACCTGGAATATTGATGGGCACCCAGTGTTTATTTTGGTGACCACCTGGCATCTTGGTTGGCACCCACCGATTCTTTTGGTGGGCAACTGACATTTTGTTTGCTGGACATCCATCTCTTTTTCTTGTGGGCATGTGGTGTTTTGGTGGACACATGTCGTTTTTGTGGGCACGCAGGTTTTCTTTTGGTGGGCAGCTGGCATCTTGACAGGCAACCGGACTTTATTAGGTGGACACGTGGCATATTCTTGGCCACCTGGCATCTCTGTAAGCACACAGCGTTTCTTTTGGTGGGCATGTAACATTTGGTGAGCCACACAGCATCTTCATGGGCACCCAGCATTTATTATGGTGAGAACCAGCATCTTGGTACGGACCCAGACTTTGTTTTGGTGGGTATGTGGCATTTTGGTTGGCTCCTGGCATCTTGGTGAGCACCCAGTATAAGTTTTGGCGGGCACATGGTGTTTTGGAGGACACCTGACATACTGATGCGCACCCAGCATTTATTTTGTGTGGCCAGCTGGCATCTTGGTGGGCACCTAGTCTTTATCTTGATGGCCACCTAAATGCTTAGCCCGAGTTTTTCACCAGGTGGCCACCTGGCATCTCCTTAACCACCCAGCATTTCCTTTGGTGGGCACCTGGCATTTCGGTGGGCACCCGGCATCTCGGTGGGCACCCAGCATTTTGTTTGTTGGGCATGTCGCGTTGTCGTGGCCAACTGCCATCTTGATAGGCAACCAGCCTTTCTTTTGGTGGCCACCTGGCATTTTGGGTGCCACCTGGAATATTGGTGGGCACCCTGTGATATTTTTGGTGGGTACGTGGCATTTTGGTGACAAGCTGGCATCTTGTTGGACACCCAGTATTTATTTTGCTGGGTACGTGGTCTTTTGGTGGGTACCCAGTGTCTCTTTTGGTGGGCATGTGGCATTAATCGTGGTGGGCACCCAGGTGTTTGATTGGTGGGCACCTGGCATTTGTTTTGGTGTGCATGGGGCATTTTCGTGGCCACCTGGCATCTTAATGGGCACCCGCTGTTACTTTTGGTAGGCACCTGGCATCTTGTGGGGCACCTGGCTACTTCTTAGTCACCCGGCGTTTCTTTTGCTGGCTACGTGGCGTTTTGGTGGTCACCTGGCATCTTGGTGGGCACCCAGAGTTCCTTCTGGTGAGCACCTGGATTTTGCTGGCCACCTGGGCTCTTGGTGGACACCTGGTGTTTATTCTGGTTGTCACTTGCCATCTTGGTGGGCACCCAGTATTTTTCTGGGTCACCACCAAGCACTTAGGTGGCCACCTAGCATCTTTGCAAGCACCCAGCATTTCTTTTCCTTGGCAGCCAGCATCTTGGTGAGTACCCAGCATTTCTTTTTGTGGGCACATGGTCCTTTGGTTGGCACCCAGTTTTTCTGTTGGTAGGCTCGTGGCATTCATCTGGTTGGGCAGACAGCGTTTCTTTTCGTGGCCATGTGTCATTTTGGTGGCCACCTGCAATCTGGGTAGGCATCTGGCATTTCTTTTGCTGGGCACGTTGTGTTTTGGTTGTCACCTGTTATGTTGGTGGGCACCCAGCACTTCTTGTGGTGGCCACCTGGCATCTTCCTAGGGACGCACCATCTATGTTTGTGGGCACATGGTGTTCTTGTGGTCACATGGCATCTTGGGGGGCACCCAGCTTTATTTTGGTGAGCACCCAGCATCTTGGTGGGCACCCAGCATTTCTTTTGGTGTGCACATGCCATCTTGGTGGGCACCCAGAGTTGCTTTCTGTGGGCACCTGGTTTTTGCTGGCCACCTGGCCTCTTGGTGGACACCTGGTGTTTATTCTGGTTGCCAGTTGCCATCTTGGTGGGCACCCGGTATTTTTCTGGATCACGACCAAACACTTAGGTGGCCACCTAGCATTTTTGTGCGCACCCAGCGTTAGTTTTTGTGAGCACGTGGTGTTTTGGTGTCCACCTGGCATTTCTTTTCGTGGGCACCTGGCGTATTGATTGCCACCTGGAATATTGATGGGCACCCAGTGTTTATTTTGGTGACCACCTGGCATCTTGGTTGGCACCCACCGATTCTTTTGGTGGGCAACTGACATTTTGTTTGCTGGACATCCATCTCTTTTTCTTGTGGGCATGTGGTGTTTTGGTGGACACATGTCGTTTTTGTGGGCACGCAGGTTTTCTTTTGGTGGGCAGCTGGCATCTTGACAGGCAACCGGACTTTATTAGGTGGACACGTGGCATATTCTTGGCCACCTGGCATCTCTGTAAGCACACAGCGTTTCTTTTGGTGGGCATGTAACATTTGGTGAGCCACACAGCATCTTCATGGGCACCCAGCATTTATTATGGTGAGAACCAGCATCTTGGTACGGACCCAGACTTTGTTTTGGTGGGTATGTGGCATTTTGGTTGGCTCCTGGCATCTTGGTGAGCACCCAGTATAAGTTTTGGCGGGCACATGGTGTTTTGGAGGACACCTGACATACTGATGCGCACCCAGCATTTATTTTGTGTGGCCAGCTGGCATCTTGGTGGGCACCTAGTCTTTATCTTGATGGCCACCTAAATGCTTAGCCCGAGTTTTTCACCAGGTGGCCACCTGGCATCTCCTTAACCACCCAGCATTTCCTTTGGTGGGCACCTGGCATTTCGGTGGGCACCCGGCATCTCGGTGGGCACCCAGCATTTTGTTTGTTGGGCATGTCGCGTTGTCGTGGCCAACTGCCATCTTGATAGGCAACCAGCCTTTCTTTTGGTGGCCACCTGGCATTTTGGGTGCCACCTGGAATATTGGTGGGCACCCTGTGATATTTTTGGTGGGTACGTGGCATTTTGGTGACAAGCTGGCATCTTGTTGGACACCCAGTATTTATTTTGCTGGGTACGTGGTCTTTTGGTGGGTACCCAGTGTCTCTTTTGGTGGGCATGTGGCATTAATCGTGGTGGGCACCCAGGTGTTTGATTGGTGGGCACCTGGCATTTGTTTTGGTGTGCATGGGGCATTTTCGTGGCCACCTGGCATCTTAATGGGCACCCGCTGTTACTTTTGGTAGGCACCTGGCATCTTGTGGGGCACCTGGCTACTTCTTAGTCACCCGGCGTTTCTTTTGCTGGCTACGTGGCGTTTTGGTGGTCACCTGGCATCTTGGTGGGCACCCAGAGTTCCTTCTGGTGAGCACCTGGATTTTGCTGGCCACCTGGGCTCTTGGTGGACACCTGGTGTTTATTCTGGTTGTCACTTGCCATCTTGGTGGGCACCCAGTATTTTTCTGGGTCACCACCAAGCACTTAGGTGGCCACCTAGCATCTTTGCAAGCACCCAGCATTTCTTTTCCTTGGCAGCCAGCATCTTGGTGAGTACCCAGCATTTCTTTTTGTGGGCACATGGTCCTTTGGTTGGCACCCAGTTTTTCTGTTGGTAGGCTCGTGGCATTCATCTGGTTGGGCAGACAGCGTTTCTTTTCGTGGCCATGTGTCATTTTGGTGGCCACCTGCAATCTTGGTAGGCATCTGGCATTTCTTTTGCTGGGCACGTTGTGTTTTGGTTGTCACCTGGTATCTTGGTGGGCACCCAGCACTTCTTGTGGTGGCCACCTGGCATCTTCCTAGGGACGCACCATCTATGTTTGTGGGCACATGGTGTTCTTGTGGTCACATGGCATCTTGGGGGGCACCCAGCTTTATTTTGGTGAGCACCCAGCATCTTGGTGGGCACCCAGCATTTCTTTTGGTGTGCACATGCCATCTTGGTGGGCACCCAGAGTTGCTTTCTGTGGGCACCTGGTTTTTGCTGGCCACCTGGCCTCTTGGTGGACACCTGGTGTTTATTCTGGTTGCCAGTTGCCATCTTGGTGGGCACCCGGTATTTTTCTGGATCACGACCAAACACTTAGGTGGCCACCTAGCATTTTTGTGCGCACCCAGCGTTAGTTTTTGTGAGCACGTGGTGTTTTGGTGTCCACCTGGCATTTGTTTTCGTGGGCACCTGGCGTATTGATTGCCACCTGGAATATTGATGGGCACCCAGTGTTTATTTTGGTGACCACCTGGCATCTTGGTTGGCACCCACCGATTCTTTTGGTGGGCAACTGACATTTTGTTTGCTGGACATCCATCTCTTTTTCTTGTGGGCATGTGGTGTTTTGGTGGACACATGTCGTTTTTGTGGGCACGCAGGTTTTCTTTTGGTGGGCAGCTGGCATCTTGACAGGCAACCGGACTTTATTAGGTGGACACGTGGCATATTCTTGGCCACCTGGCATCTCTGTAAGCACACAGCGTTTCTTTTGGTGGGCATGTAACATTTGGTGAGCCACACAGCATCTTCATGGGCACCCAGCATTTATTATGGTGAGAACCAGCATCTTGGTACGGACCCAGACTTTGTTTTGGTGGGTATGTGGCATTTTGGTTGGCTCCTGGCATCTTGGTGAGCACCCAGTATAAGTTTTGGCGGGCACATGGTGTTTTGGAGGACACCTGACATACTGATGCGCACCCAGCATTTATTTTGTGTGGCCAGCTGGCATCTTGGTGGGCACCTAGTCTTTATCTTGATGGCCACCTAAATGCTTAGCCCGAGTTTTTCACCAGGTGGCCACCTGGCATCTCCTTAACCACCCAGCATTTCCTTTGGTGGGCACCTGGCATTTCGGTGGGCACCCGGCATCTCGGTGGGCACCCAGCATTTTGTTTGTTGGGCATGTCGCGTTGTCGTGGCCAACTGCCATCTTGATAGGCAACCAGCCTTTCTTTTGGTGGCCACCTGGCATTTTGGGTGCCACCTGGAATATTGGTGGGCACCCTGTGATATTTTTGGTGGGTACGTGGCATTTTGGTGACAAGCTGGCATCTTGTTGGACACCCAGTATTTATTTTGCTGGGTACGTGGTCTTTTGGTGGGTACCCAGTGTCTCTTTTGGTGGGCATGTGGCATTAATCGTGGTGGGCACCCAGGTGTTTGATTGGTGGGCACCTGGCATTTGTTTTGGTGTGCATGGGGCATTTTCGTGGCCACCTGGCATCTTAATGGGCACCCGCTGTTACTTTTGGTAGGCACCTGGCATCTTGTGGGGCACCTGGCTACTTCTTAGTCACCCGGCGTTTCTTTTGCTGGCTACGTGGCGTTTTGGTGGTCACCTGGCATCTTGGTGGGCACCCAGAGTTCCTTCTGGTGAGCACCTGGATTTTGCTGGCCACCTGGGCTCTTGGTGGACACCTGGTGTTTATTCTGGTTGTCACTTGCCATCTTGGTGGGCACCCAGTATTTTTCTGGGTCACCACCAAGCACTTAGGTGGCCACCTAGCATCTTTGCAAGCACCCAGCATTTCTTTTCCTTGGCAGCCAGCATCTTGGTGAGTACCCAGCATTTCTTTTTGTGGGCACATGGTCCTTTGGTTGGCACCCAGTTTTTCTGTTGGTAGGCTCGTGGCATTCATCTGGTTGGGCAGACAGCGTTTCTTTTCGTGGCCATGTGTCATTTTGGTGGCCACCTGCAATCTTGGTAGGCATCTGGCATTTCTTTTGCTGGGCACGTTGTGTTTTGGTTGTCACCTGTTATGTTGGTGGGCACCCAGCACTTCTTGTGGTGGCCACCTGGCATCTTCCTAGGGACGCACCATCTATGTTTGTGGGCACATGGTGTTCTTGTGGTCACATGGCATCTTGGGGGGCACCCAGCTTTATTTTGGTGAGCACCCAGCATCTTGGTGGGCACCCAGCATTTCTTTTGGTGTGCACATGCCATCTTGGTGGGCACCCAGAGTTGCTTTCTGTGGGCACCTGGTTTTTGCTGGCCACCTGGCCTCTTGGTGGACATCTGGTGTTTATTCTGGTTGCCAGTTGCCATCTTGGTGGGCACCCGGTATTTTTCTGGATCACGACCAAACACTTAGGTGGCCACCTAGCATTTTTGTGCGCACCCAGCGTTAGTTTTTGTGAGCACGTGGTGTTTTGGTGTCCACCTGGCATTTGTTTTCGTGGGCACCTGGCGTATTGATTGCCACCTGGAATATTGATGGGCACCCAGTGTTTATTTTGGTGACCACCTGGCATCTTGGTTGGCACCCACCGATTCTTTTGGTGGGCAACTGACATTTTGTTTGCTGGACATCCATCTCTTTTTCTTGTGGGCATGTGGTGTTTTGGTGGACACATGTCGTTTTTGTGGGCACGCAGGTTTTCTTTTGGTGGGCAGCTGGCATCTTGACAGGCAACCGGACTTTATTAGGTGGACACGTGGCATATTCTTGGCCACCTGGCATCTCTGTAAGCACACAGCGTTTCTTTTGGTGGGCATGTAACATTTGGTGAGCCACACAGCATCTTCATGGGCACCCAGCATTTATTATGGTGAGAACCAGCATCTTGGTACGGACCCAGACTTTGTTTTGGTGGGTATGTGGCATTTTGGTTGGCTCCTGGCATCTTGGTGAGCACCCAGTATAAGTTTTGGCGGGCACATGGTGTTTTGGAGGACACCTGACATACTGATGGGCACCCAGCATTTATTTTGTGTGGCCAGCTGGCATCTTGGTGGGCACCTAGTCTTTATCTTGATGGCCACCTAAATGCTTAGCCCGAGTTTTTCACCAGGTGGCCACCTGGCATCTCCTTAACCACCCAGCATTTCCTTTGGTGGGCACCTGGCATTTCGGTGGGCACCCGGCATCTCGGTGGGCACCCAGCATTTTGTTTGTTGGGCATGTCGCGTTGTCGTGGCCAACTGCCATCTTGATAGGCAACCAGCCTTTCTTTTGGTGGCCACCTGGCATTTTGGGTGCCACCTGGAATATTGGTGGGCACCCTGTGATATTTTTGGTGGGTACGTGGCATTTTGGTGACAAGCTGGCATCTTGTTGGACACCCAGTATTTATTTTGCTGGGTACGTGGTCTTTTGGTGGGTACCCAGTGTCTCTTTTGGTGGGCATGTGGCATTAATCGTGGTGGGCACCCAGGTGTTTGATTGGTGGGCACCTGGCATTTGTTTTGGTGTGCATGGGGCATTTTCGTGGCCACCTGGCATCTTAATGGGCACCCGCTGTTACTTTTGGTAGGCACCTGGCATCTTGTGGGGCACCTGGCTACTTCTTAGTCACCCGGCGTTTCTTTTGCTGGCTACGTGGCGTTTTGGTGGTCACCTGGCATCTTGGTGGGCACCCAGAGTTCCTTCTGGTGAGCACCTGGATTTTGCTGGCCACCTGGGCTCTTGGTGGACACCTGGTGTTTATTCTGGTTGTCACTTGCCATCTTGGTGGGCACCCAGTATTTTTCTGGGTCACCACCAAGCACTTAGGTGGCCACCTAGCATCTTTGCAAGCACCCAGCATTTCTTTTCCTTGGCAGCCAGCATCTTGGTGAGTACCCAGCATTTCTTTTTGTGGGCACATGGTCCTTTGGTTGGCACCCAGTTTTTCTGTTGGTAGGCACGTGGCATTCATCTGGTTGGGCAGACAGCGTTTCTTTTCGTGGCCATGTGTCATTTTGGTGGCCACCTGCAATCTTGGTAGGCACCTGGCATTTCTTTTGCTGGGCACGTTGTGTTTTGGTTGCCACCTGGTATCTTGGTGGGCACCCAGCACTTCTTGTGGTGGCCACCTGGCATCTTCCTAGGGACGCACCATCTATGTTTGTGGGCACATGGTGTTCTTGTGGTCACATGGCATCTTGGGGGGCACCCAGCTTTATTTTGGTGAGCACCCAGCATCTTGGTGGGCACCCAGCATTTCTTTTGGTGTGCACATGCCATCTTGGTGGGCACCCAGAGTTGCTTTCTGTGGGCACCTGGTTTTTGCTGGCCACCTGGCCTCTTGGTGGACACCTGGTGTTTATTCTGGTTGCCAGTTGCCATCTTGGTGGGCACCCGGTATTTTTCTGGATCACGACCAAACACTTAGGTGGCCACCTAGCATTTTTGTGCGCACCCAGCGTTAGTTTTTGTGAGCACGTGGTGTTTTGGTGTCCACCTGGCATTTCTTTTCGTGGGCACCTGGCGTATTGATTGCCACCTGGAATATTGATGGGCACCCAGTGTTTATTTTGGTGACCACCTGGCATCTTGGTTGGCACCCACCGATTCTTTTGGTGGGCAACTGACATTTTGTTTGCTGGACATCCATCTCTTTTTCTTGTGGGCATGTGGTGTTTTGGTGGACACATGTCGTTTTTGTGGGCACGCAGGTTTTCTTTTGGTGGGCAGCTGGCATCTTGACAGGCAACCGGACTTTATTAGGTGGACACGTGGCATATTCTTGGCCACCTGGCATCTCTGTAAGCACACAGCGTTTCTTTTGGTGGGCATGTAACTTTTGGTGGGCCACACAGCATCTTCATGGGCACCCAGCATTTATTATGGTGAGAACCAGCATCTTGGTACGGACCCAGACTTTGTTTTGGTGGGTATGTGGCATTTTGGTTGGCTCCTGGCATCTTGGTGAGCACCCAGTATAAGTTTTGGCGGGCACATGGTGTTTTGGAGGACACCTGACATACTGATGCGCACCCAGCATTTATTTTGTGTGGCCAGCTGGCATCTTGTTGGGCACCTAGTCTTTATCTTGATGGCCACCTAAATGCTTAGCCCGAGTTTTTCACCAGGTGGCCACCTGGCATCTCCTTAACCACCCAGCATTTCCTTTGGTGGGCACCTGGCATTTTGGTGGGCACCCGGCATCTCGGTGGGCACCCAGCATTTTGTTTGTTGGGCATGTCGCGTTGTCGTGGCCAACTGCCATCTTGATAGGCAACCAGCCTTTCTTTTGGTGGCCACCTGGCATTTTGGGTGCCACCTGGAATATTGGTGGGCACCCTGTGATATTTTTGGTGGGTACGTGGCATTTTGGTGACAAGCTGGCATCTTGTTGGACACCCAGTATTTATTTTGCTGGGTACGTGGTCTTTTGGTGGGTACCCAGTGTCTCTTTTGGTGGGCATGTGGCATTAATCGTGGTGGGCACCCAGGTGTTTGATTGGTGGGCACCTGGCATTTGTTTTGGTGTGCATGGGGAATTTTCGTGGCCACCTGGCATCTTAATGGGCACCCGCTGTTGCTTTTGGTAGGCACCTGGCATCTTGTGGGGCACCTGGCTACTTCTTAGTCACCCGGCGTTTCTTTTGCTGGCTACGTGGCGTTTTGGTGGTCACCTGGCATCTTGGTGGGCACCCAGAGTTCCTTCTGGTGAGCACCTGGATTTTGCTGGCCACCTGGGCTCTTGGTGGACACCTGGTGTTTATTCTGGTTGTCACTTGCCATCTTGGTGGGCACCCAGTATTTTTCTGGGTCACCACCAAGCACTTAGGTGGCCACCTAGCATCTTTGCAAGCACCCAGCATTTCTTTTCCTTGGCAGCCAGCATCTTGGTGAGTACCCAGCATTTCTTTTTGTGGGCACATGGTCCTTTGGTTGGCACCCAGTTTTTCTGTTGGTAGGCACGTGGCATTCATCTGGTTGGGCAGACAGCGTTTCTTTTCGTGGCCATGTGTCATTTTGGTGGCCACCTGCAATCTTGGTAGGCACCTGGCATTTCTTTTGCTGGGCACGTTGTGTTTTGGTTGCCACCTGGTATCTTGGTGGGCACCCAGCACTTCTTGTGGTGGCCACCTGGCATCTTCCTAGGGACGCACCATCTATGTTTGTGGGCACATGGTGTTCTTGTGGTCACATGGCATCTTGGGGGGCACCCAGCTTTATTTTGGTGAGCACCCAGCATCTTGGTGGGCACCCAGCATTTCTTTTGGTGTGCACATGCCATCTTGGTGGGCACCCAGAGTTGCTTTCTGTGGGCACCTGGTTTTTGCTGGCCACCTGGCCTCTTGGTGGACACCTGGTGTTTATTCTGGTTGCCAGTTGCCATCTTGGTGGGCACCCGGTATTTTTCTGGATCACGACCAAACACTTAGGTGGCCACCTAGCATTTTTGTGCGCACCCAGCGTTAGTTTTTGTGAGCACGTGGTGTTTTGGTGTCCACCTGGCATTTCTTTTCGTGGGCACCTGGCGTATTGATTGCCACCTGGAATATTGATGGGCACCCAGTGTTTATTTTGGTGACCACCTGGCATCTTGGTTGGCACCCACCGATTCTTTTGGTGGGCAACTGACATTTTGTTTGCTGGACATCCATCTCTTTTTCTTGTGGGCATGTGGTGTTTTGGTGGACACATGTCGTTTTTGTGGGCACGCAGGTTTTCTTTTGGTGGGCAGCTGGCATCTTGACAGGCAACCGGACTTTATTAGGTGGACACGTGGCATATTCTTGGCCACCTGGCATCTCTGTAAGCACACAGCGTTTCTTTTGGTGGGCATGTAACATTTGGTGAGCCACACAGCATCTTCATGGGCACCCAGCATTTATTATGGTGAGAACCAGCATCTTGGTACGGACCCAGACTTTGTTTTGGTGGGTATGTGGCATTTTGGTTGGCTCCTGGCATCTTGGTGAGCACCCAGTATAAGTTTTGGCGGGCACATGGTGTTTTGGAGGACACCTGACATACTGATGCGCACCCAGCATTTATTTTGTGTGGCCAGCTGGCATCTTGGTGGGCACCTAGTCTTTATCTTGATGGCCACCTAAATGCTTAGCCCGAGTTTTTCACCAGGTGGCCACCTGGCATCTCCTTAACCACCCAGCATTTCCTTTGGTGGGCACCTGGCATTTCGGTGGGCACCCGGCATCTCGGTGGGCACCCAGCATTTTGTTTGTTGGGCATGTCGCGTTGTCGTGGCCAACTGCCATCTTGATAGGCAACCAGCCTTTCTTTTGGTGGCCACCTGGCATTTTGGGTGCCACCTGGAATATTGGTGGGCACCCTGTGATATTTTTGGTGGGTACGTGGCATTTTGGTGACAAGCTGGCATCTTGTTGGACACCCAGTATTTATTTTGCTGGGTACGTGGTCTTTTGGTGGGTACCCAGTGTCTCTTTTGGTGGGCATGTGGCATTAATCGTGGTGGGCACCCAGGTGTTTGATTGGTGGGCACCTGGCATTTGTTTTGGTGTGCATGGGGCATTTTCGTGGCCACCTGGCATCTTAATGGGCACCCGCTGTTACTTTTGGTAGGCACCTGGCATCTTGTGGGGCACCTGGCTACTTCTTAGTCACCCGGCGTTTCTTTTGCTGGCTACGTGGCGTTTTGGTGGTCACCTGGCATCTTGGTGGGCACCCAGAGTTCCTTCTGGTGAGCACCTGGATTTTGCTGGCCACCTGGGCTCTTGGTGGACACCTGGTGTTTATTCTGGTTGTCACTTGCCATCTTGGTGGGCACCCAGTATTTTTCTGGGTCACCACCAAGCACTTAGGTGGCCACCTAGCATCTTTGCAAGCACCCAGCATTTCTTTTCCTTGGCAGCCAGCATCTTGGTGAGTACCCAGCATTTCTTTTTGTGGGCACATGGTCCTTTGGTTGGCACCCAGTTTTTCTGTTGGTAGGCACGTGGCATTCATCTGGTTGGGCAGACAGCGTTTCTTTTCGTGGCCATGTGTCATTTTGGTGGCCACCTGCAATCCTGGTAGGCATCTGGCATTTCTTTTGCTGGGCACGTTGTGTTTTGGTTGCCACCTGTTATGTTGGTGGGCACCCAGCACTTCTTGTGGTGGCCACCTGGCATCTTCCTAGGGACGCACCATCTATGTTTGTGGGCACATGGTGTTCTTGTGGTCACATGGCATCTTGGGGGGCACCCAGCTTTATTTTGGTGAGCACCCAGCATCTTGGTGGGCACCCAGCATTTCTTTTGGTGTGCACATGCCATCTTGGTGGGCACCCAGAGTTGCTTTCTGTGGGCACCTGGTTTTTGCTGGCCACCTGGCCTCTTGGTGGACACCTGGTGTTTATTCTGGTTGCCAGTTGCCATCTTGGTGGGCACCCGGTATTTTTCTGGATCACGACCAAACACTTAGGTGGCCACCTAGCATTTTTGTGCGCACCCAGCGTTAGTTTTTGTGAGCACGTGGTGTTTTGGTGTCCACCTGGCATTTCTTTTTGTGGGCACCTGGCGTATTGATTGCCACCTGGAATATTGATGGGCACCCAGTGTTTATTTTGGTGACCACCTGGCATCTTGGTTGGCACCCACCGATTCTTTTGGTGGGCAACTGACATTTTGTTTGCTGGACATCCATCTCTTTTTCTTGTGGGCATGTGGTGTTTTGGTGGACACATGTCGTTTTTGTGGGCACGCAGGTTTTCTTTTGGTGGGCAGCTGGCATTTATTTTGCTGGCCACGTGTAATTCTGGTGGACACGTGGCATTTCTTTTGGTGCCCACCTGGCATCTTGACAGGCAACCAGCCTTTATTTGGTGGACACATGGCTTTTTTCTGCCACCTGACATCTATGTGGGCACACAGATTTTTTTTTGGTGGGCATGTGACATTTAGTTGGCCACCCAGCATGTTCATGGGCACCCAGTGTATCTTTAGTGGGCACCCGGCATTTTGGTTCCAGACTGGCATCTTGGTGTGCACCCAGTGTTTATTTTCCTGGGCACATGACTATTTGGTGGCCACCTGACATCTTGGTAGGCATCTGGCATTTATCTGGGTGAGCACACGGCGTTATAGAGACCACCTGGCATCTTCGTGCGCACGTAGCTTTAGTTTTGGTGGCCACATGGTGTTTTGGTGGCCACCTGGCATTTCCTTTCGTGGGCCGCTGGGGCATTAGTTGCCACCTGGAATACTGATGAGCAGCAAGCGTTTCTTTTGGTGGCCAGCTGGCATCTTGACAGGCAACCGGACTTTTTTAGGTGGACACGTGGCATATTCTTGGCCACCTGGCATCTCTGTAAGCACACAGCGTTTCTTTTGGTGGGCATGTAACATTTGGTGGGCCACACAGCATCTTCATGGGCACCCAGCATTTATTATGGTGAGAACCAGCATCTTGGTATGGACCCAGACTTTGTTTTGGTGGGTATGTGGCATTTTGGCATCTTGGCGAGCACCCAGTATAAGTTTTGGCGGGCACATGGTGTTTTGGAGGACACCTGACATACTGATGCGCACCCAGCATTTATTTTGTGTGGCCAGCTGGCATCTTGTTGGGCACCTAGTCTTTATCTTGATGGCCACCTAAATGCTTAGCCCGAGTTTTTCACCAGGTGGCCACCTGGCATCTCCTTAACCACCCAGCATTTCCTTTGGTGGGCACCTGGCATTTCGGTGGGCACCCGGCATCTCGGTGGGCACCCAGCATTTTGTTTGTTGGGCATGTCGCGTTGTCGTGGCCAACTGCCATCTTGATAGGCAACCAGCCTTTCTTTTGGTGGCCACCTGGCATTTTGGGTGCCACCTGGAATATTGGTGGGCACCCTGTGATATTTTTGGTGGGTACGTGGCATTTTGGTGACAAGCTGGCATCTTGTTGGACACCCAGTATTTATTTTGCTGGGTACGTGGTCTTTTGGTGGGTACCCAGTGTCTCTTTTGGTGGGCATGTGGCATTAATCGTGGTGGGCACCCAGGTGTTTGATTGGTGGGCACCTGGCATTTGTTTTGGTGTGCATGGGGCATTTTCGTGGCCACCTGGCATCTTAATGGGCACCCGCTGTTACTTTTGGTAGGCACCTGGCATCTTGTGGGGCACCTGGCTACTTCTTAGTCACCCGGCGTTTCTTTTGCTGGCTACGTGGCGTTTTGGTGGTCACCTGGCATCTTGGTGGGCACCCAGAGTTCCTTCTGGTGAGCACCTGGATTTTGCTGGCCACCTGGGCTCTTGGTGGACACCTGGTGTTTATTCTGGTTGTCACTTGCCATCTTGGTGGGCACCCAGTATTTTTCTGGGTCACCACCAAGCACTTAGGTGGCCACCTAGCATCTTTGCAAGCACCCAGCATTTCTTTTCCTTGGCAGCCAGCATCTTGGTGAGTACCCAGCATTTCTTTTTGTGGGCACATGGTCCTTTGGTTGGCACCCAGTTTTTCTGTTGGTAGGCACGTGGCATTCATCTGGTTGGGCAGACAGCGTTTCTTTTCGTGGCCATGTGTCATTTTGGTGGCCACCTGCAATCTTGGTAGGCACCTGGCATTTCTTTTGCTGGGCACGTTGTGTTTTGGTTGCCACCTGGTATCTTGGTGGGCACCCAGCACTTCTTGTGGTGGCCACCTGGCATCTTCCTAGGGACGCACCATCTATGTTTGTGGGCACATGGTGTTCTTGTGGTCACATGGCATCTTGGGGGGCACCCAGCTTTATTTTGGTGAGCACCCAGCATCTTGGTGGGCACCCAGCATTTCTTTTGGTGTGCACATGCCATCTTGGTGGGCACCCAGAGTTGCTTTCTGTGGGCACCTGGTTTTTGCTGGCCACCTGGCCTCTTGGTGGACACCTGGTGTTTATTCTGGTTGCCAGTTGCCATCTTGGTGGGCACCCGGTATTTTTCTGGATCACGACCAAACACTTAGGTGGCCACCTAGCATTTTTGTGCGCACCCAGCGTTAGTTTTTGTGAGCACGTGGTGTTTTGGTGTCCACCTGGCATTTCTTTTCGTGGGCACCTGGCGTATTGATTGCCACCTGGAATATTGATGGGCACCCAGTGTTTATTTTGGTGACCACCTGGCATCTTGGTTGGCACCCACCGATTCTTTTGGTGGGCAACTGACATTTTGTTTGCTGGACATCCATCTCTTTTTCTTGTGGGCATGTGGTGTTTTGGTGGACACATGTTGTTTTTGTGGGCACGCAGGTTTTCTTTTGGTGGGCAGCTGGCATCTTGACAGGCAACCGGACTTTATTAGGTGGACACGTGGCATATTCTTGGCCACCTGGCATCTCTGTAAGCACACAGCGTTTCTTTTGGTGGGCATGTAACATTTGGTGAGCCACACAGCATCTTCATGGGCACCCAGCATTTATTATGGTGAGAACCAGCATCTTGGTACGGACCCAGACTTTGTTTTGGTGGGTATGTGGCATTTTGGTTGGCTCCTGGCATCTTGGTGAGCACCCAGTATAAGTTTTGGCGGGCACATGGTGTTCTGGAGGACACCTGACATACTGATGCGCACCCAGCATTTATTTTGTGTGGCCAGCTGGCATCTTGTTGGGCACCTAGTCTTTATCTTGATGGCCACCTAAATGCTTAGCCCGAGTTTTTCACCAGGTGGCCACCTGGCATCTCCTTAACCACCCAGCATTTCCTTTGGTGGGCACCTGGCATTTCGGTGGGCACCCGGCATCTCGGTGGGCACCCAGCATTTTGTTTGTTGGGCATGTCGCGTTGTCGTGGCCAACTGCCATCTTGATAGGCAACCAGCCTTTCTTTTGGTGGCCACCTGGCATTTTGGGTGCCACCTGGAATATTGGTGGGCACCCTGTGATATTTTTGGTGGGTACGTGGCATTTTGGTGACAAGCTGGCATCTTGTTGGACACCCAGTATTTATTTTGCTGGGTACGTGGTCTTTTGGTGGGTACCCAGTGTCTCTTTTGGTGGGCATGTGGCATTAATCGTGGTGGGCACCCAGGTGTTTGATTGGTGGGCACCTGGCATTTGTTTTGGTGTGCATGGGGCATTTTCGTGGCCACCTGGCATCTTAATGGGCACCCGCTGTTACTTTTGGTAGGCACCTGGCATCTTGTGGGGCACCTGGCTACTTCTTAGTCACCCGGCGTTTCTTTTGCTGGCTACGTGGCGTTTTGGTGGTCACCTGGCATCTTGGTGGGCACCCAGAGTTCCTTCTGGTGAGCACCTGGATTTTGCTGGCCACCTGGGCTCTTGGTGGACACCTGGTGTTTATTCTGGTTGTCACTTGCCATCTTGGTGGGCACCCAGTATTTTTCTGGGTCACCACCAAGCACTTAGGTGGCCACCTAGCATCTTTGCAAGCACCCAGCATTTCTTTTCCTTGGCAGCCAGCATCTTGGTGAGTACCCAGCATTTCTTTTTGTGGGCACATGGTCCTTTGGTTGGCACCCAGTTTTTCTGTTGGTAGGCACGTGGCATTCATCTGGTTGGGCAGACAGCGTTTCTTTTCGTGGCCATGTGTCATTTTGGTGGCCACCTGCAATCCTGGTAGGCATCTGGCATTTCTTTTGCTGGGCACGTTGTGTTTTGGTTGCCACCTGGTATCTTGGTGGGCACCCAGCACTTCTTGTGGTGGCCACCTGGCATCTTCCTAGGGACGCACCATCTATGTTTGTGGGCACATGGTGTTCTTGTGGTCACATGGCATCTTGGGGGGCACCCAGCTTTATTTTGGTGAGCACCCAGCATCTTGGTGGGCACCCAGCATTTCTTTTGGTGTGCACATGCCATCTTGGTGGGCACCCAGAGTTGCTTTCTGTGGGCACCTGGTTTTTGCTGGCCACCTGGCCTCTTGGTGGAAACCTGGTGTTTATTCTGGTTGCCAGTTGCCATCTTGGTGGGCACCCGGTATTTTTCTGGATCACGACCAAACACTTAGGTGGCCACCTAGCATTTTTGTGCGCACCCAGCGTTAGTTTTTGTGAGCACGTGGTGTTTTGGTGTCCACCTGGCATTTCTGTTCGTGGGCACCTGGCGTATTGATTGCCACCTGGAATATTGATGGGCACCCAGTGTTTATTTTGGTGACCACCTGGCATCTTGGTTGGCACCCACCGATTCTTTTGGTGGGCAACTGACATTTTGTTTGCTGGACATCCATCTCTTTTTCTTGTGGGCATGTGGTGTTTTGGTGGACACATGTCGTTTTTGTGGGCACGCAGGTTTTCTTTTGGTGGGCAGCTGGCATTTATTTTGCTGGCCACGTGTAAATCTGGTGGACACGTGGCATTTCTTTTGGTGCCCACCTGGCATCTTGACAGGCAACCAGCCTTTATTTGGTGGACACATGGCTTTTTTCTGCCACCTGACATCTATGTGGGCACACGGATTTTTTTTTGGTGGGCATGTGACATTTAGTTGGCCACCCAGCATGTTCATGGGCACCCAGTGTATCTTTAGTGGGCACCCGGCATTTTGGTTCCAGACTGGCATCTTGGTGGGCACCCAGTGTTTATTTTCCTGGGCACATGACTATTTGGTGGCCACCTGACATCTTGGTAGGCATCTGGCATTTATCTGGGTGAGCACACGGCGTTATAGAGACCACCTGGCATCTTCGTGCGCACGTAGCTTTAGTTTTGGTGGCCACATGGTGTTTTGGTGGCCACCTGGCATTTCCTTTCGTGGGCCGCTGGGGCATTAGTTGCCACCTGGAATACTGATGAGCAGCAAGCGTTTCTTTTGGTGGCCAGCTGGCATCTTGACAGGCAACCGGACTTTTTTAGGTGGACACGTGGCATATTCTTGGCCACCTGGCATCTCTGTAAGCACACAGCGTTTCTTTTGGTGGGCATGTAACATTTGGTGGGCCACACAGCATCTTCATGGGCACCCAGCATTTATTATGGTGAGAACCAGCATCTTGGTATGGACCCAGACTTTGTTTTGGTGGGTATGTGGCATTTTGGCATCTTGGCGAGCACCCAGTATAAGTTTTGGCGGGCACATGGTGTTTTGGAGGACACCTGACATACTGATGCGCACCCAGCATTTATTTTGTGTGGCCAGCTGGCATCTTGTTGGGCACCTAGTCTTTATCTTGATGGCCACCTAAATGCTTAGCCCGAGTTTTTCACCAGGTGGCCACCTGGCATCTCCTTAACCACCCAGCATTTCCTTTGGTGGGCACCTGGCATTTCGGTGGGCACCCGGCATCTCGGTGGGCACCCAGCATTTTGTTTGTTGGGCATGTCGCGTTGTCGTGGCCAACTGCCATCTTGATAGGCAACCAGCCTTTCTTTTGGTGGCCACCTGGCATTTTGGGTGCCACCTGGAATATTGGTGGGCACCCTGTGATATTTTTGGTGGGTACGTGGCATTTTGGTGACAAGCTGGCATCTTGTTGGACACCCAGTATTTATTTTGCTGGGTACGTGGTCTTTTGGTGGGTACCCAGTGTCTCTTTTGGTGGGCATGTGGCATTAATCGTGGTGGGCACCCAGGTGTTTGATTGGTGGGCACCTGGCATTTGTTTTGGTGTGCATGGGGCATTTTCGTGGCCACCTGGCATCTTAATGGGCACCCGCTGTTACTTTTGGTAGGCACCTGGCATCTTGTGGGGCACCTGGCTACTTCTTAGTCACCCGGCGTTTCTTTTGCTGGCTACGTGGCGTTTTGGTGGTCACCTGGCATCTTGGTGGGCACCCAGAGTTCCTTCTGGTGAGCACCTGGATTTTGCTGGCCACCTGGGCTCTTGGTGGACACCTGGTGTTTATTCTGGTTGTCACTTGCCATCTTGGTGGGCACCCAGTATTTTTCTGGGTCACCACCAAGCACTTAGGTGGCCACCTAGCATCTTTGCAAGCACCCAGCATTTCTTTTCCTTGGCAGCCAGCATCTTGGTGAGTACCCAGCATTTCTTTTTGTGGGCACATGGTCCTTTGGTTGGCACCCAGTTTTTCTGTTGGTAGGCACGTGGCATTCATCTGGTTGGGCAGACAGCGTTTCTTTTCGTGGCCATGTGTCATTTTGGTGGCCACCTGCAATCTTGGTAGGCACCTGGCATTTCTTTTGCTGGGCACGTTGTGTTTTGGTTGCCACCTGTTATGTTGGTGGGCACCCAGCACTTCTTGTGGTGGCCACCTGGCATCTTCCTAGGGACGCACCATCTATGTTTGTGGGCACATGGTGTTCTTGTGGTCACATGGCATCTTGGGGGGCACCCAGCTTTATTTTGGTGAGCACCCAGCATCTTGGTGGGCACCCAGCATTTCTTTTGGTGTGCACATGCCATCTTGGTGGGCACCCAGAGTTGCTTTCTGTGGGCACCTGGTTTTTGCTGGCCACCTGGCCTCTTGGTGGACACCTGGTGTTTATTCTGGTTGCCAGTTGCCATCTTGGTGGGCACCCGGTATTTTTCTGGATCACGACCAAACACTTAGGTGGCCACCTAGCATTTTTGTGCGCACCCAGCGTTAGTTTTTGTGAGCACGTGGTGTTTTGGTGTCCACCTGGCATTTCTTTTCGTGGGCACCTGGCGTATTGATTGCCACCTGGAATATTGATGGGCACCCAGTGTTTATTTTGGTGACCACCTGGCATCTTGGTTGGCACCCACCGATTCTTTTGGTGGGCAACTGACATTTTGTTTGCTGGACATCCATCTCTTTTTCTTGTGGGCATGTGGTGTTTTGGTGGACACATGTTGTTTTTGTGGGCACGCAGGTTTTCTTTTGGTGGGCAGCTGGCATCTTGACAGGCAACCGGACTTTATTAGGTGGACACGTGGCATATTCTTGGCCAGCTGGCATCTCTGTAAGCACACAGCGTTTCTTTTGGTGGGCATGTAACATTTGGTGGGCCACACAGCATCTTCATGGGCACCCAGCATTTATTATGGTGAGAACCAGCATCTTGGTACGGACCCAGACTTTGTTTTGGTGGGTATGTGGCATTTTGGTTGGCTGCTGGCATCTTGGTGAGCACCCAGTATAAGTTTTGGCGGGCACATGGTGTTTTGGAGGACACCTGACATACTGATGCGCACCCAGCATTTATTTTGTGTGGCCAGCTGGCATCTTGGTGGGCACCTAGTCTTTATCTTGATGGCCACCTAAATGCTTAGCCCGAGTTTTTCACCAGGTGGCCACCTGGCATCTCCTTAACCACCCAGCATTTCCTTTGGTGGGCACCTGGCATTTCGGTGGGCACCCGGCATCTCGGTGGGCACCCAGCATTTTGTTTGTTGGGCATGTCGCGTTGTCGTGGCCAACTGCCATCTTGATAGGCAACCAGCCTTTCTTTTGGTGGCCACCTGGCATTTTGGGTGCCACCTGGAATATTGGTGGGCACCCTGTGATATTTTTGGTGGGTACGTGGCATTTTGGTGACAAGCTGGCATCTTGTTGGACACCCAGTATTTATTTTGCTGGGTACGTGGTCTTTTGGTGGGTACCCAGTGTCTCTTTTGGTGGGCATGTGGCATTGACAACGGTGGGCACCCAGGTGTTTGATTGGTGGGCACCTGGCATTTGTTTTGGTGTGCATGGGGCATTTTCGTGGCCACCTGGCATCTTAATGGGCACCCGCTGTTACTTTTGGTAGGCACCTGGCATCTTGTGGGGCACCTGGCTACTTCTTAGTCACCCGGCGTTTCTTTTGCTGGCTACGTGGCGTTTTGGTGGTCACCTGGCATCTTGGTGGGCACCCAGAGTTCCTTCTGGTGAGCACCTGGATTTTGCTGGCCACCTGGGCTCTTGGTGGACACCTGGTGTTTATTCTGGTTGTCACTTGCCATCTTGGTGGGCACCCAGTATTTTTCTGGGTCACCACCAAGCACTTAGGTGGCCACCTAGCATCTTTGCAAGCACCCAGCATTTCTTTTCCTTGGCAGCCAGCATCTTGGTGAGTACCCAGCATTTCTTTTTGTGGGCACATGGTCCTTTGGTTGGCACCCAGTTTTTCTGTTGGTAGGCACGTGGCATTCATCTGGTTGGGCAGACAGCGTTTCTTTTCGTGGCCATGTGTCATTTTGGTGGCCACCTGCAATCTTGGTAGGCACCTGGCATTTCTTTTGCTGGGCACGTTGTGTTTTGGTTGCCAGCTGGCGTCTTAGTGCGCACCTCGAGTTTCTTTTTATTTACACCTGGTGTTTTGGCGGCCACCTCTTATCTTGGTGGGCAGCCAGCACTTCTTGTGGTGGCCACCTGACATCTTCCTGGGAACGCACCATATGTTTTTGTGGGCACATGGTGTTCTTGTGGTCACCTGGCACCTTGGCGGACATCCAGCTTTATTTTGGTGGGCCCCCAGCATTTCTTTTGGTGGGCACATGGCATCTTGGTGGGCACCCGGTGTTTCTCTTGGCAGGCACATGGCATTTTGTTGGTCGCCTGGCATCTTGGTGGGCACTCGGCACTAGTTTTGGTGGGCCCGTGGTATATTTGTGGCCACCTGGCGTCTCGGTGCGCAGCCAGCATTTATTTTGGTGGACACTAGCCATCGTGGTTGGCACCCACCATTCCTATTGGTGGGCACCTGGCGTTTTGTTGGGCACTTGGCATTTCGTTTGCTGGGCACCCATCATTTATTCTTGTGGGCATGTGGTGTTTTGGTGGCCACATGGTGTTTTGGTGGGCACCCAGGTTTTCTTTTTGTGAACATGTGGCATTGACTTTGGTTGTCACGTGGCATTTTGGTGGGCTTGTGGCATTTCTTTTGGTGGCCACCTGGCATTTTTGTGGGCACACAGCGTTTCTTTCGTTGGGCATGTGGAATTTATTTGGCCACCCAGCATCTTCATGGGCACCCAGTGTTTCTTTTGGTGGGCATGTGGCATTTTTGTGGGCACCTGGCATCTTGGTGGGCACCCAGCATTTATTTTCCTGAGCACATGGCTTTTTGGAGTCCATCTGGCATTTTTGTGCACACCCAGCATTAGTTTAGGTGAGCACGTGGTGTTTTGGTGTCCACCAGGCATTTCCTTTTGTGGGCCCCTGGCGTATTGGTTGCCACCTGGAATACTGATGAGCAGCAAGCGTTTCTTTTGGTGGCCAGCTGGCATCTTGGTGGGCACCTAGTCTTTATCTTGATGGCCACCTAAATGCTTACCCCGAGTTTTTCACCAGGTGGCCACCTGGCATCTCCTTAACCACCCAGCATTTCCTTTGGTGGGCACCTGGCATCTCGGTGTGCACCCAGCATTTAGTTTGTTGGGCATGTCTCGTTGTCGTGGCCAACTGCCATCTTGATAGGCAACCAGCCTTTCTTTTGGTGGCCACCTGGCATTTACTTTGGTGGACTACCGGCATTTCTTTTGGTGGCCACCGGGCATTTTGGATGCCACCTGGAATGTTGCTGGGCACCCTGTGATATTTTTGGTGGGTACGTGGCTTCTTGGTGACAAACTGGCATCTTGTTGGGCACCCAGCCTTGATTTTGCTGGGAACGTGGTCTTTTGGTGGGTACCCAGTGTCTCTTTTGGTGGGCATGTGGCATTGACAACGGTGGGCACCCAGGTGTTTGATTAGTGGGCACCTGGCATTTCTTTTGGTGTGCATGGGGCAATTTTGTGGCCACCTGGCATCCTAATGAGCACCCGCTGTTACTTTTGGTAGGCACCTGGCATTTCTTTTGGTGGGCATGGGGCATTTTTGTGGCCACCTGGCATCATAGTGGGCACCCGCTGCCACTGTTGGTAGGCTCCTGGCATCTTGGGGGGCACCCAGCATTTTTTTCGGTGGGCACCTGGTTTTTGCTGGCCACCTGGGCTCTTGGTGGACACCTGGTGTTTATTCTGGTTGCCAGTTGGCGTCTTGGTGGGCACCCGGTATTTTTCTGGGTCACCACCAAGCACTTAGGTGGCCACCTAGCATCTTTGCAAGCACCCAGCATGTCTTTTCATTGGCACGCAGCATCTTGGTGGGTACCCAGCATTTCTTTTGGTGGGCACATGGTTCTTTGGTTGGCACCCAGTTTTTCTGTTGGTAGGCACGTGGCATTCATCTTGTTGGGCAGAGAGCGTTTCTTTTCGTGGCCATGTGTCATTTTGGTGGCCACCTGCAATCTTGTTAGGCACCTGGCATTTTTTTTGCTGGGCACGTTCTGTTTTGGTGGCCACCTGGCAACTTGGTGGGCACTCAGCTTTATTTTGGTGAGCACCCAGCACCTTGGTGGGCACCTAGCAATTATTTTAGTGAGCACATGGCATCTTGGTGGGCACCCGGTGTTTCTCTTGGCAGGCACATGGTATTTTGGTGGTCACCTGTCATCTTGGTGACCAGCTGGTGTACCTTTAGGTGGGCACGCAGCATTTTGGTGGACACCTGGCACTTCTTTTGGTGGCCACATGTCATTTTGTTGGCCCCCTGGCATCTTGGTGGGCACTCGGCACTAGTTTTGGTGGGCACGTGGTATTTTTTTGGCCACCTGGCATCCCTGAGTGCATCCAGCATGTATTTTGGTGGACACCAACCATTGTGATTGGCACCCATCATTTCTATTGGTGGGCACCTGTCATTTTGTTGGGCACTTGGCATTTCGTTTGCTGGGCACCCATCGTTTATTCTTGTGGTCATGTGGTGTTTTGGTGGCCACATGGTGTTTTGGTGGGCACCCAGGTTTTCTTTTGGTGAGCACGTGGCAGTTATGTTGGTTGGCATGTGCATTTTGGTGGGCAGGTGGCATTTCTTTTGGTGGCCACCTGGCATCTTTGTGGGCACACAGAGTTTCTTTCGGTTGGCATGTGGAATTTATTTGGCCACCCAGCATCTTCATGGGCACCCAGTGTTTCTTTTGGTGGGCATGTGGCATTTTTGTGGACACTTGGCATCTTGGTGGGCACCCAGCATTTATTTTCCTGAGCACATGGCTTTTTGGTGTCCATCTGGCATCTTCGTGTGCACCCAGCATTAATTTTGGTGAGCACATGGTTTTTTGTTGGCCACCTGGCATTTCTTTTGGTGGGCACCTGGCGTATTGATTGCCACCTGGAATATTGATGGGCACCCAGCGTTTCTTTTGGTGGCCAGCTGGCATCTTGGTATGCAGCCAGCTTTTCTTTTGCTGGCCACCTGTCATCTTGGTTGGCACCCACCATTGCTTTTGGAGGGCACCTGACATTTTGTTTGCTGGCCACCAATCGCTTATTCATGTGGGGATCTCTTGTTTTGGTGGCCACATGGCATTTTGGTGGGCACGCAGGTTTTGTTTTGGTGGGCAACTGGCATTTCTTTTGCTGGTCACATGTCATCTTGGTGGGCACGAGACATTTCTTTTGGTGGCCACCTGGCATCTTAGTGGGCACCCAGCGATTCTTTTGGAGCCCACCTGGCATATTGAGAGGCAACCAGCCTTTATTTGGTGAACGCATGGCTTTTTCGTGGCCACCTGGCGTCTTTGTGGGCACCCAGCGTTTTTTTTGGTGGGCACCCGACATTTTGGGTGCCACCTGGCATCTTGCTGGGCACCCAGCATGTATTTCGTAGAGCACCAACATTTGGTAAGGACCCAGCCTGTGTTTTGGTGGGCATGTGGCATTTTGGTGGGCACGTGGCATCTTGATGGGCACCCAGTGTTAATTTTCCTGGGCACATGACTATTTGGTGGCCACCTGACATCTTGGTGAGCATCTGGCATTTATCTGGGTGAGCATATGGCGTTATAGAGACCACCTGGCATGTTTGTGCACACGCAGCATTAGTTTTTGTGGCCACATGGTGTTTTGGTGGCCACCTGGCATTTCTTTTTGTGGGCCCCTGGCGTATTGGTTGCCACCTGGAATACTGACGAGTAGCAAGCGTTTCTTTTGGTGGCCAGCTGGCATCTTGGTGGGCACCTAGTCTTTATCTTGATGTCCAACTAAATGCTTACCCCACGTTTTTTACCAGGTAGCCACCCAGCATTTCCTTAACCACCCAGCATTTCCTTTGGTGGGCACCCGGCATCTCGGTGGGCACCCAGCATTTTGTTTGTTGGGCATGTCGCGTTGTGGTGGCCAACTGCCATCTTGATAGGCAACCAGCCTTTATTTTTTTGGCCACCTGGCATTTATTTTGGTGGGCAGCCGACGTTTCATTTGGTGGAGACCTGGCATTTTGGGTGCCACCTGGAATGTTGCTGGGCACCCTGTGATATTTTTGGTGGGTACGTGGCATTTTGGTGACAAGCTGACATCTTGTTGGGCACCCAGTATTTATTTTGCTGGGTACGTGGTCTTTTGGTGGGTACCCAGTGTCTCTTTTGGTGGGCGTGTGGCATTAATAGTAGTGGGCACCCAGGTTTTTGATTGGTGGGCACCTGGCATTTCTTTTGGTGAGCATGGGGCATTTTTGTGGCCACCTGGCATCTTAATGGGCACCCGCTGTTACTTTTGGTAGGCACCTGGCATCTTGGTGGGCACCCAGAGTTCCTTTCGGTGGGCACCTGGTTTTTGCTGGCCACCTGGGCTCTTGGTGGACACCTGGTGTTTATTCTGGTTCCCAGTTCCCATCTTGGTGGGCACCCGGTATTTTTCTGGGTCACCACGAAGCACTTAGGTGGCCACCTAGCATCTTTGCAAGCACCCAGCATTTCTTTTCCTTGGCAGCCAGCATCTTGGTGGGTACCCAGCATTTCTCTTGGTGGGCACGTGGTTCTTTGTTCGGCACCCAGTTTTTCTGTTGGTAGGCACGTGGCATTCATCTTGTTGGGCAGACAGCGTTTCTTTTCGTGGCCATGTGGCATATTGGTGACCACCTGCAATCTTGGTAGGCACCTGGCATTTCTTTTCGTGGCCACGTTTTGTTTCGGTTGCCACCTGGCATCTTGGTGGGCACCTCGAGTTTCTTTTAATTTACACCTGGTGTTTTGGTGGCCACCTGGTATCTTGGTGGGCACGCAGCACTTCTTGTGGTGGCCATCTGGCATCTTCCTAGGGACGCACCATTTATTTTTGTGGGCACATGGTGTTCTTGTGGTCACCTGGCACCTTGGCGGACATCCAGCTTTTTTTTGGTGGGCCCCCAGCATTTCTTTTGGTGGGCACATCTTGGTGTGCACCCGGTGTTTCTCTTTGCAGACACATGGCATCTTGGTGGTCACCTGGCATCTTGGTGGGCACTCGGCACTAGTTTTGGTTGGCCCGTTGTATTTTTGTGGCCACCTGGCGTCTCGGTGCGCAGCCAGCATTTATTTTGATGGACACCAGCCATCGTGGTTGGCACCCACCATTTCTATTGGTGGGCACCTGGCGTTTTGTTGGGCACTTGTCATTTCGTTTGCTGGGCACCCATCATTTATTCTTGTGAGCATGTGGTGTTTTGGTGGCCACATGTTGTTTTGGTGGGCACCCAGGTTTTCTTTTGGTGAGCACGTGGCATTTATTTTGGTTGGCACATGGCATTTTGGTGGGCAGCTGGCATTTCTTTTGCTGGCCACACAGCGTTTCTTTCGGTGAGCATGTCGAATTTCTTTGACCACCCAGCATCTTCATGGACACCCAGTGTTTCTTTTGGTGGGCATGTGGCATTTTTGTGGACACCTGGCATCTTGGTGGGCACCCAGCATTTATTTTCCTGAGCACATGGCTTTTTGGTGTCCTTTTGTCATCTTTGTGCGCACCCAGCATTAGTTTTGGTGAGCACGTGGTGTTTTGGTGGCCACCTGGCATTTCTTTTCATGGGCCCCTGGCGTATTGATTGCCACCTGGAATATTGATGGGCACCCAGCGTTTCTTTTGGTGGCCAGCTGGCATCTTGGTAATCAGCCATCTTTTATTTTGTTGGCCACCTGGCATCTTGGTTGGCACCCACCGTTTCTTTTGGAGGGCACCTGGCATTTTGTTTGCTGGCCACCAATATCTTATTGTTGTGGGCATCTGGTGTTTTGGTGGCCACATGGCATTTTTGTGGGCACACAGGATTTCTTTTGGTGGGGAGCTGGCATTTCTTTTGCTGGCCACGTGTCATCTTGTTGGGCGCTTGGCATTTCTTTTGGTGGCCACCTGGCATCTTGGTGTGCACCCAGCGTTTCTCTTGGTGCCCACCTGGCATCTTGACAGGCAACCAGATTTATTGTGTGGACACATGGCTTTTTTGTGGACACCTGGCCTCTTTTTAAGCACCCAGTGTTTCTTTTGGTGGCACCCGGCATTTTGGGTGCCACCTGGCATCTTGGTGGGCACCCAGCATGTATTTTGGAGAGCACCAACATTTGGTAAGGACCCAGCCTGTGTTTTGGTGGGCATGTGGCATTTTGGTGGGCACCTGGTATCTTGGTGTGCACCCAGTGTTGATTTTCCTGGGCACATGACTATTTGGTGGCCAGCTGACATCTTGGTGGGCATCTGGAATTTATCTGAGTGAGCACATGGCATTATAGGGACCACCTGGCATCTTCGTGCGCATGCAGCATTAGTTTTGGTGGCCACATGGTGTTTTGGTGGACACCTGGCATTTCCTTTCGTGGGCCCCTGGCGTATTGGTTGCCACCTGGAATACTGATGAGCAGCAAGCGTTTCTTTTGGTGGCCAGCTGGCATCTTGGTGGGCACCTAGTCTTTATCTTGATGGCCACCTAAATGCTTAGCCCGAGTTTTTCACCAGGTGGCCACCTGGCATCTCCTTAACCACCCAGCATTTCCTTTGGTGGGCACCTGGCATCTCGGTGTGCACCCAGCATTTAGTTTGTTGGGCATGTCTCGTTGTCGTGGCCAACTGCCATCTTGATAGGCAACCAGCCTTTCTTTTGTTGGCTGCCGGCGTTTCTTTTGGTGGCCACCTGGCATTTTGGGTGCCACCTGGAACGTTGGTGGGCACCCTGTGATATTTTTGGTGGGTACATGGCGTTTTGGTGACAAGCTGGCATCTTGTTGGACACCCAGTATTTATTTTGCTGGTCACGTGGTCTTTTGGTGGGTACCCAGTGTCTCTTTTGGTGGGCATGTGGCATTAATCATGGTGGGCACACAGGTTTTTGATTGGTGAGCACCCGGCAATTCTTTTGCTGTGCCTGGGGCATTTTGAGGTTCTGAACCCCCACTGTTAGGGCAAAAAGCCTTTTTTTCGGTTCCAAGCTGCCATCCTGAGTGTCTAGACCCACATTTTCATGTCCCAAACCCCTCTTGTAGGGACTAGAGCCCCCTTTTCAGGTCCTAAAGCCTCATTTTTAGTGTAGCACCCACTAACACTTCTTTCCTGGTCATTCTCTGTTCTCCTGCTAACCAGAGAGTAATTTTTGCAGTGGGGCATGTTTTTATCACACCATCAATCCCCATAAATTTGTCTTTGCATCGGGTGAGTTTTATGCCTAAAAGCTGTGCTGTTTTATTAGTGATTACAGACATTCGGGCCCCAGTATCGATGAGAAATTCGCTTAATATTTTCCGGGGTCCAATAGGAAGGGCAATAATAGGTTCATTGATTTTACCAGGGAGCCATTGAATTGTTAGTACTCGCTGGGCGGGGTGGCTCACTGCCCTCCCCAGGGATGGAAGTTTTTTTTGCTGGGACTCTGACAAATCAATCAAGTTAGATCCTGGTGCAGAAGACACAACACTGTCATAACCAAGAGTTTCTCTGGTTGGATGCTTTACCCCAAGCAAATTAGTTTTTCCAGTTAAGGATTGGACCAGTGCACGGAGATCTTGGGTAGGGACGCCGTGCAGCAGCCGTCGAGGTACCCCCAAGTGCAGGGCTTTACGCCACAACTCATTTCGCTCCTTATCAGGTTTAAATCTCCCGTCAGGTTTAGGATTGTGAGTATGCATTCGATCGGATTTGGAGTCTTTTATGTGGACCTGGCGAATCCTTCGGGTAGGATCGGGGGGCTTTTCACCTTTTAGGATAGCCCAGCCCATTTGGCATCTGTATTTGTCTATTTCCTGTAGAAATTCATTCCAAGTGGGTATATGGTTACGCCGACCCCGACAGCGGTGAGGGTTGTCACAAATCTCCCCTATGCGGTTTTGAGTTTCGACCGTAAATGGCTTAAGGCAATCAGGGAGACCACGGATGAGAGGGGCTAGTCAGTCTGGGTCAATAGGAGCTAACATCGGGGATTTTCGAAACTCCTCCCGGTCATACATAGCTTTGAGACAAGCTGCTTTTCGTACTGCTGCAGACAGGTCAGAGTAACCCTTAGCTCTGATCTCTAGCGGCTCTCCCCTTTCCCGCGGATCCATACCGCCTGCCCAGTAGGCTGCTCGGGCGGTTAGGGAATAACAATGATCTCCTGGCATAGTGGTTAAAAACACTCCAGGTCCCCAGGTGTCTCCCGCTTCATCCTCACTTAACATAATTCTATCTCGGCCTTCAGCAGAAAGTAGCCACACATATTCAACAGCTGACGCGCTTGGCTGCCTGGAGTATTTCTTTTTTATTCTTTCCAACTCTGTCGGTGTCCACGGCACGGTACGTGTAGTGGCATGGATTTCATCATCATCATCAACAGCTGGTTCGGTTTTAACCAAAGGTCGCATGGGAATCACTTGGGATTTAAAAGTCCCTTCGACTTCACTGACCTCCTCATCATCACCGTTACACCAAAAATCTTCAGTCTGCACTCCTGAGCTCGGGTAACACAATAACTTACGAATCTGCTGGACCTGGGCAGATGGCTGCATTTTATCTAAAAGCCCATTCATCTTTTCCAACAACATCCTAAGCTGCTGATTTTCCTCCGAGGGCTCATCAACTTGATTTTCTAATTTCTCATTTTCGCTTGTAAGTTTCCTAACCTGAGTTTCTAATTTTTCTCCTGTCTTCTTCTGGAAAGCTAATGCTGATTTCAGCACCTCATTTTCTGATTTTAAAGCTGCATGTTCTATGGCAGAGACCAGAGTAGGAGGAGGGGCTTCTTTAGCTTCTTTCTGTGCACAAGATAAACAGACGCCTAACACTGCACAAATCACTCCTTTACCTTTACCCGTTCAGAGCTTTTGTGAAACCTGACACAGTTTAACACATTCAACTACTTTCTTTTCGCCCTTCCAAAAATTCTGGGCCCACTCCTTTCCGACTTGGGAAGGGACACAACCATACTTTTGCAGCAGTTTATCCATGGCAATCCTGTCCGTGACGCCAATTTTTGTTGCGTTAATTTGGCAGAAAATAAACCCGCTTGCTTTCTAACGCTCTTCACCAAAGTGAGAGGCTAGGAGAGGCTAGGTTTAAATACTGAGTGATGTCCAATTTGCCACTACCAGTCCAGTCCCGTTTAATACGTATATTAAACTCCCACGATTCTGGAGACACTCATAGCAGTCTGCACCTTCAGTCCAGTTGTGCTCATGAACAGGTACGGCCGCATTTGGTCGCGGTCAGTGAGAAACTGTGACAACTGGCTACTGAAACAGGGCAGTTTTATTTGTGCAACAGGTATAGAGGTTTTTTGAATTGCCGGTGATAGTGACTGCCTGCAAGAAAGCACGTGCAAATCCAAAACGCGTGAAAAGGTTACAAATAATACAGCCTGGCTATAAACATTAGGGAGTAACTATTCCCGAGAAAAGCGTCTAGTTTAAGTCTCACTCAAGGTGTCCCAATGGGGGGAGAAGCAAGGCTCACCCCGTCGGCCAATCCCGGCTGTCGGAGGAAGTCTGAGGTGGAGTTTCCCTTGACTTGCTCACGGTGTTATCTTCGTTTTCTCTTAAGATCTACGGTGTTATCTCCTTCTCCGAAAATCCCCCATTTCCCTGGCTATTTTTATAGCCTTTCTACCTTTAAGGTGGAGTTTGAGTGACTGTAGTCATACAAACCTTTTATCATGACTTGTGTAAAATTCTCTCGCTTCACATTTAAAGGTAGAGTTTACGAAAAATCGAGAGCGCAGACTCGAAGAGGGGTGGTCGCACCTCGGAGGCGGGTAGCCTTAGGGATGGAGGTGTGTTTTGGTATTAAAATGATATTGAAACGAGCAAAGTTCATGAGAGTATAGCACTTTGGCAAGGTTTCGAAAACCTGTTGGCTCAGGGGGCCAGATGAGCTGCTGATCAGTTCTAGAGAACCATTTCTTCCCGCTTTATCATTACGGAGCAGGGCCACGGAGTCTCCACTCCGTTCCGTCCTCTATGGTACATTGCAGGGAGTTGCTGTGTGAGTGGATTCCTCGCCTGCCTACTGCAGCTGTGTCCCATCCTCAGAGCTCCTTTTGATTTCATGCTTTTACTCAGTGGGTGAACACTGCTACGTTTTTCATATAAACCTTAATTTTCAGATGTAAAATATTAATTTTACAAATAATTCCACAGGTGAGCAACCAGCGTATCTTTTGTTGCACACCTGGCATCTTGACAGGCAACCGGACTTTATTTGGTGGACACGTGGCATATTCGTGGCCAGCTGGCATCTCTGTAAGCACACAGCGCTTCTTTCGGTGGGCATGTAACATTTGGTGGGCCACACAGCATCTTCATGGGCACCCAGCATTTATTATGGTGAGAACCAGCATCTTGGTACGGACCCAGACTTAGTTTTGGTGATTATGTGAAATTTTGGTTGGCTCCTGGCATCTTGGTGAGCACCCAGTATAAGTTTTGGCGGGCACATGGTGTTTTGTAGGACACCTGACATACTGATGGGCACACAGCAATTATTTTGTGTGGCCAGTTGGCATCTTGGTGGGCACCTAGTCTTTATCTTGATGGCCACCTAAATGCTTAGCCCGAGTTTTTCACCAGGTGGCCACCTGGCATCTCCTTAACCACCCAGCATTTCCTTTGGTGCGCACCTGGCATCTCGGTGGGCACCCAGCATTTTGTTTGTTGGGCATGTCGCGTTGTCGTGGCCAAGTGCCATTTGATAGGCAACCAGCCTTTCTTTTGGTGGCCACCTGGCATTTACTTTGGTGGGGTGCCAGCATTTCTTTTGGTGGCCACCTGGCATTTTGGGTGCCACCTGGAATATTGGTGGGCACCCTGTGTTATTTTTGGTGGGTGCGTGGCGTTTTGGTAACAAGCTGGCATCTTGTTGGGCACCCAGCATTTATTTTGCTGGTCACGTGGTCTTTTGGTGGGTACCCAGTGTCTCTTTTGTTGGGCATGTGGCATTAATCATGGTGGGCGCTCAGGTTTTTGATTGGAGGGCACCTGGCATTTCTTTTGGTGTGCATGGGGCATTTTCGTGGCCACCTGGCATCTTAATGGGCACTCGCTGTTACTTTTGGTAGGCACCTGGCATCTTGTGGGGCACCTGGCTACTTCTTAGTCACCCGGCGTTTCTTATGCTGGCCACGTGGCTTTTTGGTAGGCACCTGGTATCTTGGTGGGCACCCAGATTTCCTTTCGGTGGGCACCTGGTTTTTGCTGGCCACCTGGCCTCTTGGTGGACACCTGGTGTTTATTCTGTTTGCCAGCTGCCGTCTTGGTGGGCACCCGGTATTTTTCTGGGTCACCACCAAGCACTTAGGTGGCCACCTAGCATCTTTGCAAGCACCCAGCATTTCTTTTCCTTGGCACCCAGCATCTTGGTGAGTACCCAGCATTTCTTTTGGTGGGCACATGGTCTTTTGGTTCGCACCCAGTTTTTCTGTTGGTAGGCATGTGGCATTCATCTTGTTGGGAAGACAACGTTTCTTTTCGTGGCCATGTGTCATTTTGGTGGCCACCTGCAATCTTGGTAGGCACCTGGCATTTCTTTTGCTGGGCACGTTTTGCGTTGGTGGCCACCTGGTATCTTGGTGGGCACCAGTACTTCTTGTGGTGGCCACCTGGAATCATCCTAGGGATGCACCATTTAATTTTGTGGGCACATGGTGTTCTTGTGGTCACCTGGCATCTTGGTGGGCACCCAGCATTTCTTTTGGTGGGCACATGGCATCTTGGTGGGCACATGGTGTTTCTCTTGGCAGGCACGTGGCATCTTGGTGGGCACTCGGCGCTGGTTTTGGTGGGCACGTGGTATTTTTGTAGCCACCTGGCGTCTCGGTGCGCAGCCAGCATTTATTTTGGTGGACACTAGCCATCGTGGTTGGCACCCACCATTTCCATTGGTGGGCACCTGGCGTTTTGTTGGGCACTTGTCATTTCGTTTGCTGGGCACCCATCGTCTATTCTTGTGGGCATGTGGTGTTTTGGTGACCACATGGTGTTTTGGTGGTCAGCCAGGTTTTCTTTTGGTGGACACATGGCATTTATGTTAGTTGGTACGTGGCATTTTGGTGGGCAGCTGGCATTCCTTTTGGTGGCCATCTGGCTTCTTTGTGGGCACACAGCGTTTCTTTCGGTGTGCATGTGGAATTTATTTGGCCACCCAGCATCTTTATGGTCAGCCAGTGTTTCTTTTAGTGGGCATGTGGCATTTTTATGAGCACCTGGCATCTTGGTGGGTACCTAGCATTTATTTTCCTGAGCACATGTCTTTTTGGTTTCCATCTGGCATCTTTGTGCACACCCAGCATTAGTTTTGTTGAGCACGTGGTGTTTTGGTGGCCACCTGGCTTTTCTTTTGGTGGGCACCTGTCGTATTAATGAGCACCTGGAATATTGATTGCCACCTGGAATAATAAAGGGCACACAGCGTTTCTTTGGGTGGCCAGCTGTCATCTTGGTATGCAGCCAGCTTTTATTTTGTTGGCCACCTGGCATTTTGTTTGCTGGGCACCCATCGCTTATTCTTGTGGGCATGTGGTGTTTTGGTGGCCACATGGCATTTTGGAGGGCACGCAGGATTTCTTTTGGTGTGCAGCTGGCATTTCTTTTGCTGGCCACGTATCATCTTGCGGGGCACGTGGCATTTCTTTTGGTGGCCACCTGGCATCTTGCTGGCCATGTGGTATTTCTTTTTGTGGGAACCTGGCATCCTGCTGAGCACCCAGCATGTATTTTGAAGAGCACCAACATTTGGTAAGGACCCAGCCTTTCTTTTGGTGGGCACGTGGCATTTTGGTGGGCACCTGGCATTTTGGTGAGCACCCAGTGTTTATATTCATGGGCACATGACTATTTGGTGGCCACCTGACATCTTGGTGAGCATCTGGTATTTATCTGAGTGAGCACATGGCATTATAGAGACCACCTGGCATCTTTGTGCGCACGCAGCATTAGTTTTGGTGGCCACGTGGTGTTTTGGTGGCCACCTGGCATTTCCTTTCGTGGGCTTCTGGCGTATTGGTTGCCACCTGGAATACTGATGAGCAGCAAGCGTTTCTTTTGGTGGCCAGCTGGCATTTTGGTGGGCACCTAGTCTTTATCTTGATGGCCACCTAAATGCTTAGCCCGAGATTTTCACCAGGTGGCCACCTGGCATCTCCTTAACCACCCAGCATTTCCTTTGGTGAGCACCTGGCATATCGGTGTGCACCCAGCATTTTGTTTGTTGGGCATGTCGCATTGTGGTGGCCAACTGCCATCTTGATAGGCAACCAGCCTCTCTTTTGGTGGCCACCTGGCATTTTGGGTGCCACCTGGAATATTGCTGGGCACCGTGTGATACTTTTGGTGGGTGCGTGGGGTTTTGGTGACAAGCTGGCATCTTGTTGGGCACCCAGAATTTATTTTGCTGGTCACGTGGTCTTTTGGTGGGTACGCAGTGTCTCTTTTGGTGCGCATGTGCATTAATCGTGGTGGGCACCCAGGTGTTTGATTGGTGGGCACCTGGCTTTTCTTTTGGTGTGCATGGGGCATTTTTGTGGCCACCTGGCTTCATAGTGGGCACCCGCTGTCACTTTTGGTGACACCTGGCTTCTTGAGGGGCACCCAGATTACCTTTCGGTGTGCACCTGGTTTTTACTGGCCACCTGGCCTCTTGGTGGACACCTGGTGTTTATTCTGGTTGCCAGTTGCCGTCTTGGTGGGCACCCGGTATTTTTCTGGGTCACCACCAAGCACTTAGGTGGCCACCTACCATATTTGCAGGCACCCAGCATTTCTTTTCATTGGCACCCAACATCTTGGTGGGTACTCAGCATTTCTTTTTGTGGGCACATGGTCCTTTGGTTGGCACCCAGTTTTTCTGTTGGCAGGCACTTGGCATGCATCTTGTTGGGCAGACAGTGTTTCTTTTCGTGGCCATGTGTCATTTTGGTGGCCACCTGCAATCTTGGTAGGCACCTGGAATTTCTTTGCTGGGCACGTTGTGTTTTGATGGCCACCTGTTATGTTGGTGGGTACCCAGCACTTCTTGTGGTGGCCACCTGACATCTTCCTAGGGACGCACCATTTATTTTTGTGGGCACATGGTGTTCTTGTTGACACCTGGCATCTTGGTGTGCACCCAGCTTTATTTTGGTGAGCATCCAGCATCTTTGTGGGCACTGAGCATTTGTTTTGGTAAGCACATGGCATCTTGGTGGGCACCCGGTGTTTCTCTTGACAGGCACATGACATTTTGGTGGTCACATGGCATCTTGGTGACCAACCGGTGTTCCTTTTGGTGGGCACGCAGCATCTTGGTGTGCACCTGGCACTTCTTTTGGTGGCCACATGGCATTTTGGTGGCCACCTGGCATCTTGGTGGGCACTCGGCACTAGTTTTGATGGGTACATGGTATTTTTGTGGCCACCTGGCGTCTCGGTGCGCAGCCAGCATTTATTTTGCTGGACACCAGCCATCGTGGTTGGCACCCACCGTTTCTATTTGTGGGCACCTGGCGTTTTGTTGGGCACTTGGCATTTCGTTTGCTGGGCACCCATCGTTTATTCTTGTGGTCATGTGGTGTTTTGGTGCCCACATGGTGTTTTGGTGGGCAGCCAGGTTTTCTTTTGTTGGACACGTGGCATTGATTTTGGTTGGCACGTGGCATTTTGGTGGGCAGCTGGCATTTCTTTTCGTGGGCACCTGGCATCTTGCTATGCAGCCATCTTTTTTTTTGTTGGCCACCTGGCATCTTTGTTGGCACCCACCGTTTCTTTTGGTGGGCACCTGGCATTTTGTTTGATGGCAACCCATCGCTTATTCTTGTGGGCATGTGTTGTTTTGGTAGCCACATGGTGTTTTGGTTGGCACGCAGGTTTTCTTTTTGTGAACAGCTGGCATTTCTTTTGCTGGCCATGTGTCATCTTGGTGGGCACACGGCATTTCTTTTGGTGGCCACCTGTCATCTTGGTGTGCACCCAGCTTTTCTTCTGGTGCCCACCTCCATCTTGACAGGCAACCAGCCACTATTAGGTGGACACATGACTTTTTCGTGGCCACGTGGCATCTGTGTGGGCACCCAGCGTTTCTTCGGGTGGGCATGTGACATTTAGTTGGGCACCCAGCACATTCATGTGCACCCAGTGTATTTTTGTTGGGCACCCAGCATTTTGGGTGCCACCTGGCATCTTGCTGGGCAGCCAGCATGTATTTTGGAGAGCACCAACATTTGGTAAGGACCCAGCCTTTCTTTTGGTGGGCATGTGGCATTTTGGTGGGCACTTCGCATCTTGGTGGGCACCCAGTGTTGATTTTCCTGGGTACATGACTATTTGGTGGCCAGCTGACATCTTGGTGGGCATCTGGCATTTATCTGAGTGAGCACATGGCGTTATAGAGACCACCTGGCATCTTTGTGCGCAGGCAGCATTAGTTTTGGTGTCCACATGGTGTTTTGGTGGCTACCTGGCATTTCCTTTCGTGGGCCCCTGGCGCATTAGTTGCCACCTGGAATACTGATGAGCAGCAAGCGTTTCTTTTGGTGGCCAGCTGGCATCTTGGTGGGCACATAGTCTTTATCTTGATGGCCACCTAAATGCTTAGCCCGAGATTTTCACCAGGTGGCCACCTGGCATCTCCTTAACCACCCAGCATTTCCTTTGGTGGGCACCTGGCATCTCGGTGGGCACCCAGCATTTTGTTTGTTGGGCATGTCGCTTTGTCGTGGCCAACTGCCATCTTCAGAGGCAACCAACCTTTATTATGTGGCCACCTGGCATTTACTTTGGTGGGGTGCCGGCGTTTCTTTTGGTGGCCACCTGGCATTTTGGGTGCCACCTGGAATATTGGTGGGCACCCTGTGATATTTTTTGGTGGGTACGTGGTGTTTTGGTGACAAGCTGGCATCTTGTTGGGCACCCAGCCTTGATTTTGCTGGGAACGTGGTCTTTTGGTGGGTACCCAGTGTCTCTTTTGGTGGGCATGTGACATTAATCATAGTGGGCACCCAGGTTTTTGATTGGTGGGCACCTGGCATTTCTTTTGGTGTGCATGGGGCATTTTTGTGGCAACCTGGCATCTTAATGGGTACATGCTGTTACTTTTGGTAGGCAGCTGGCATCTTGGTGGGCACCCAGTTTTTATTTTCCTGGGCACACGACTATTTGGTGGCCACCTGGCATCTTGGTGGGTGTCCAGCATTTATTTTTGTGCACACATGCCCTTTTGGTGGTCACCTGGCATCATGGTGGGCACCTGGCATATCTTTTGATCGGCATCTGACAATTATCGAGGTGAGCACATGGCACTGTAGTGCCTACCTGCCATCTTTGAGTGCACCCAGCATTAGTTTTGTTGGGCACATGGTGTCTTGGTGGCCACCTGGCATATAGATGGGCACCCAGCGTTTATTTTGGTGTCCAGCTGGCATCTTGGTGGGCACCCAGGATTTGTTTTTCTTGGTGGTCACCTAAATGCTAACCTGGTGTTTTTCACTAGGTGGCCACCTGGCATCTTTATAAGCATCCAGAATTTATTTCTTTTGGCACCCGGCATCTTGGTGGGCACCCAGCATTTTGTTTGGTAGGCATGTCGCGTTTTCGTGGCCAGCCGCCATCTTGATAGGCAACCAGCCTTTATTTGGTGGGCACATGGCATTTTGGTGTCCACCTGGCATTTATTTTGGTGGGCAGCCTGAGTTTCTTTTCATGGGCACCTGGCATTTTGGGTGCCACCTGGAATGTTGGTGGGCACCAGGCATATTTTTTTTGGTGGGTACTTGGAGTTTGGTGACAAGCTGGCATCTTGTTGGGCACTCAGCATTTCTTTTGCTGGGCACATAATCTTTTGGTGGGCAGCCATTGTGTCTAGTGGTGGGCATCCAGTGTTATTTTGGTGTGCACCCTGCATTTCTTTTGGTGGGAATGGGGCATTTTTGTGGCCACCTGGCATCTTGGTGGGAATCCAGCATTTATTTTGCTGAGCACATGGCATTTTTGTGGCCTGCTGGCATCTTGGTGGGCACCAGGTGTTTATTTGGTGGCCATGTGGCATTTTGGTGGGCACCCAGTGTTTCCTTTGGTGGGCACCCGGCATTTAATTTGGTCTGCACATGGCGTTCTGGTGGCCACCTTGCATCCCTGTGGGCAACCAGCATTTCTCTGGTAGGCATGTCATGATTTGGTGGCCACCTGGCACCTTGGTATGCAACCAGCTCTTCTTTTGGTGGTCATCCAGTGTGTCTTCTGGTGGGCATGTGACATTCATCTTGGTGGGTACCTGGTGTTTCTTTTGGTGGGCTGGTGGCACTTTGGTGGCCACCTGACATCTAAATGGGCACTCGGCATTAGTTTTGCTGAGCACCTGGCATCTTGCTGGGAACCAAGCGTTTCTTTTCATGAGTACGTGGTGTTTTGGTGGCCACCTGACATTTTTGTGGGTACCCGCTGTTTCTTTTGGTGGGTACGTGGCATTGTGATGGCCACCTGGCATCTTGGTGGGAACCCGCATTTATTTTGCTTGGCACCCAGCAATTATTTTCGTGGCCACCTGGCACTTTTATGGGCACCAAGTGTTTATTTTGGTTGGCACATGGTGTTTTGGTTGGCAACCAGCATTTATTTTGGTGGCTGCATGGTCTTTTGGTGGACACCCAGCTTTTCTTTTGATGGGCACATGGTATTTTGGTGGGCACCTGGCATTTTTGTGTACACAGGGTGTTTCTTTTAGTGGGCGGCTCATGTTTTTTGGGTCACCTTGCTTTTTGGAGGCCACCCAGCATTTTGGTGGGCACCCAGCATCTTTATGGGCACTCAGCGTTTCTAGTGGTGCACACCTGGCATTTTGGTGGCCACCAAGCATCTTGGTGGGCACCTCCTCTTTTTCTTGGTGGACACCTAGATGCTAACCCTCTGTTTTTCACTAGGAGGACACCTGGCATCTTTGCAAGCACCCAGCATTTCTTTTCATTGGCACCCAGCATCTTGGTGGGTACCCAGCATTTCTTTTGGTGGGCACATGGTCGTTTGGTTGGCACCCAGTTTTTCTGTTGGTAGGCACTTGGCATTCATCTTGTTGGGCAGAGAGCGTTTCTTTTCGTGGCCATGTGTCATTTTGGTGGCCACCTGCAATCTTGGTAGGCACCTGGCATTTCTTTTGCTGGGCACGTTGTGTTTTGGTTGCCACCTGACATCTTGGTGGGCACCTCGAGTTTCTTTTAATTTACACCTGGTGTTTTGGTGGCCACCTGGTATCTTGGTGGGCATCCAGCACTTCTTGTGGTGGCCACCTGGCATCTTCCTAGGGACGCACCATTTATTTTTGTGGGCGCATGGTGTTCTTGTGGTCACCTGGCATCTTGGTGGGTACCCAGATTTATTTTGGTGAGCACCCAGCACCTTGATGGGCACCCAGCATTTATTTTGGTAAGCACATAGCATCTTGGTGGGCACCCGGTGTTTCTCTTGGCAGGAACATGGCATTTTGGTGGTCACCTGGCATATTGGTAACCAGCCGGTGTTCCTTTTGGTGGGTACGCAGCATCATGGTGGGCACCTGGCACTTCTTTTGGTGGCCACATGGCATTTTGGTGGCCACCTGGTATCTTGGTGGGCACTCGGCACTAGTTTTGGTGAGCACGTGGTGTTTTTGTGGCCACCTGGCGTCTCGGTGCGCAGCCAGCATTTATTTTGGTGGAGACCAGCCATGGTGTTTGGCACCCACCATTTCTATTGGTGGGCACCTGGCGTTTTGTTGGGCACCTGGCATTTCGTTTGCTGGGCACCCATCGTATTGATTGCCACCTGGAATATTAATGGGCACCCAGTGTTTCTTTTGGTGGCCAGTTGAAATCTTGATATGCAGCCAGCTTTTATTTTGTTGGCCACCTGGCATCTTGGTTGGCACCCACCGTTTCTTTTGTTGGGCGCCTGGCATTTTGTTTCCTGGCCACCAATTGCTTATTCTTGTGGGCATCTGGTGTTTTGGTGGCCACATGGCATTTTGGTGGGCACGCAGGATTTCTTTTGGTAGGCAGCTGGCATTTCTTTTGCTGGCCACGTGTCTTTTTGCTTGGCGCGTGGCATTTTTTCGGTGGCCACCTGGCATCTTGGTGGGCACCCAGCATTTCTTTTGATGCCCACCTGGCATCTTGACAGGCAACCAGACTATATTTGGTGGGCACATGACTTTTTTGTTGCCACCTGGCCTCCTTGTGGGCACCCAGCGTATCTTTTGGTGGGCACCCAGCATTTTGGGTGCAACCTGGCATCTTGCAGGGCACCCAGCATGTATTTTGGAGAGAACCAACATTTGGTAAGGACCCAGGCTTTCTTTTGGTGGGCATGTGGCATTTTGGTGGGCACGTGGCATCATGGTGGGCACCCAGTGTTGATTTTCCTGGGCACATGACTATTTGGTTGCCACCTGACATCTTGGTGGGCATATGGTATTTATCTGGGTGAGCACATAGCATTATAGAGACCACCTGGCATCTTCGTGCGCACACAGCATTAGTTTTGGTGGCCACATGGTGTTTTGGTGGCCACCTGGCATTTCATTTCGTGGGCCCCTGGCGTATTGGTTGCCACCTGGAATACTGATGAGCAGCAAGCGTTTCTTTTGGTGGCCAGCTGGCATCTTGGTGGGCACTGAGCATTTGTTTTGGTAAGCACATGGCATCTTGGTGGGCACCCGGTGTTTCTTTTGGCAGGCACATGGCATTTTGGTGTTCACCTGGTATCTTGGTGAGCAGCCGGTGTTCCTTTTGGTGGGCACGCAGCATCATGGTGGGCACCTGGCACTTCTTTTGGTGGCCACATGGCATTTTGGTGGCCACCTGGCATCTTGGTGGGCACTCGGCACTAGTTTTGGTGGGCACGTGGTATTTTTTGTGGCCCCCTGGCGTCTCGGTGCGCAGCCAGCACTTATGTTGGTGTACACCTGCCATCGTGGTTTGCACCCACCATTTCTATTGGTGGACACCTGGCGTTTTGTTGGGCACTTTGCATTTCGTTTGCTGGGCACCCATCATTTATTGCTGTGGGCATGAGGTGTTTTGGTGGCCACATGGTGTTTTGGTGGTCAGCCAGGTTTTCTTTTGGTCGGCACGTGGCATTGATTTTGGTTGGCAGGTGGCATTTTGGTGGGCAGCAGGCATTTCTTTTCGTGGGCACCTGGTATCTTGCTATGCAGCCATATTTTATTTTGTTGGCCACCTGGCATCTTGGTTGGCACCCACCGTTTCTTTTGGTGGGCACCTGGCATTTGCTTTGGTGGCCACCCATCGCTTATTCTTGTGGGCATGTGTTGTTTTGGTAGCCACATGGCGTTTTGGTTGGCATGCAGGTTTTATTTGGTGGCCACCTGGCATCTTGGTGGGCACCCAGCTTTTCTTCTGCTGCTCACCTGGAATCTTGACAGGCAACCAGCCATTATTAGGTGGACACATGACTTTTTCGTGGCCACCTGGCATCTATGTGGGCACCCAGCGTTTCTTTTGGTGAGCATGTGACATTTAGTTGGGCACCCAGCATCTTCATGGGCACCCAGTGTATATTTGTGGTGGGCACCCAGCATTTTGGGTGCCACCTGGCATCTTGCTGGGCACCCAGCATGTATTTTGGAGAGCACCAACATTTGGTAAGGACCCAGCCTTTCTTTTGGTGGGCATGTGGCATTTTGGTGGGCACTTCGCATCTTGGTGGGCACCCAGTGTTGATTTTCCTGGGCACATGACTATTTGGTGGCCAGCTGACATCTTGGTGGGTATCTGGCATTTATCTGGGTGAGCACATGGCGTTATAGAGACCACCTGGCATCTTTGTGTGCAGGCAGCATTAGTTTTGGTGGCCACATGGTGTTTTGGTGGCCACCTGGCATTTCCTTTCGTAGGCCCCTGGTTTACTGGTTGCCACCTGGAATACTGATGAGCAGCAAGCATTTCTTTTGGTGGCCAGCTGGCATCTTGGTGGGCACCTAGTCTTTATCTTGATGGCCACCTAAATGCTTAGCCCGAGTTTTTCACCAGGTGGCCACCTGGCATCTCCTTAACCTCCCAGCATTTCCTTTGATGGGCACCTGGCATCTCAGTGGATACCCAGCATTTTGTTTGATGGGCATGTCGTGTTGTCGTGGCCAACTGCCATCTTCATAGGCAACCAGCCTTTATTTTTTTGGCCACCTGGCGTTTACTTTGGTGGGCTGCCGGCGTTTCATTTGGTGGCCATCTGGCATTTTGGGTTCCAGCTGGAATATTGGTGGGCACCCTGTGATATTTTTGGTGGGTACATGGCATTTTGGTGACAAGCTGGCATCTTGTTGGGCACCCAGCATTTATTTTGCTGTGTACGTGGTCTTTTGGTGGGTACCCAGTGTCTCTTTTGGTGTGCATGTGGCATTAATCATGGTGGGCACCCAGGTTTTTTATTGGAGGGCACCTGGCATTTGTTTTGGTGTGCATGGGGCATAGTTGTCGCCACCTGGCATCATAGTGGGCATTTGCTGTTACTTTTGGTAGGCACCTGGCATCTTGGGGGGCACCTGTCTACTTCTTAGTCACCCGGCATGTCTTTTGCTGGCCACGTGGCATTTTGGCGGACACCTGGTGTTTATTCTGGTTGCCAGTTGCCGTCTTGGTGGGCACCCGGTATTTTTCTGGGTCACCACCAAGCACTTAGGTGGCCACCTAGCATCTCTGCAAGCACCCAGCATTTCTTTTCATTGGCACCCAGCATCTTGGTGGGCACCCAGCATTTTGTTTGTTGGCTATGTAGCGTTGTCGTGGCCAAGTGCCATCTTGATGGGCAACCAGCCTTTATTTTGGTGGCCACCTGGCATTTGTTATAGTGGGCTGCTAGCGTTTCTTTTGGTGACCACCTGGCTTTTTGCGTGCCACCTGGAAAACTGGTGAGCACCAGACGGTATTTTTTGGTGGGTACGTGGCTTTTTGGTGACAAGCTGGCCTCTTTTTGGGCACCCAGCATTTATTTTGCTGGGCACGTCATCTTTTTGTGCGTACCCAGTGTCTCTTTTGGTGGCCATGGGGCATTAATCATGGTGGGCTCCCATGTTTTTAATTTGTGGGCACCTGGCAATTCTTTAGGTGTTCATGGAGCCTTTTGGTGGCCACTTGGCATCTTAATGGGCACCTGGCATTTCTTTTGGTAGGCACCTGGCATCTTGGTGGGCACCTGGCTAATTCTTAGTCACCCGGCGTTTCTTTTGCGGGCCATGTTGCGTTTTGGTGGGCAGCCAGTGTTTCCTCTGGTGGGCACCCAGCATTTAATTTGGTCTGCACATGGCATTCTGGTTGCCACTTTTCATCCCTGTGGGACCCAGTGTTTCTTTGGTAGGCATGTCATGATTTGGTGGCCAGCTGGCATCTTAGTGAGCACCCAGAGTTTCTTTCGGTACGCATGTGGTGTTTTGGTGACCACCTGGCATCTTGGTGCGCACCCAGAATTTCTTTTGGTGGCTAGAATAGAATGGAAGACAAAGACAAAAGGAATGACACAAAACTCTTGAAGACAGCGATTTCAAAACCTTACACTTCAAATGAACCTTGAAAGAGGGAGGAAGATTCAGGAAACCAAGGCAAAAACTAAAGAGTGAGGGCAGCACACTAAAACAGACATAGCAAGGCTACGCAAAAAGCTAAAGATTTAAAGCAAAACAAGCCATACCTACAAATACAGGCAATGATTTCAAAAACTTAGCCTTCAAGAAGATCCCAATAGAAAGGAGAATGAAGGAAATCAAAGGAAATACTAAACAAAAGAGTGGCAGCAGACTGAAACGGCTGTGGAAAGACAATGTAAAAAGCCAGCATAAAGACGCAAACCAAGACAGAATGACTACATCAGAAAGGAAGACCAAGAAATAGGTGTCAAAAAGTGAAAAACTGACAGAGATTAAAGAAACAAAGGAAAAAATATAGAACAATACAGGTAAGTACGAAGGAATGACACAAAACTCTTGAAGACAACAATATATTAAATCCTCAGACTTCATATGAATACTGAAATTGGGAGGAAGATTAAGGAAGTCAAGGGCAAAACTAATAACCCACGGCAGCAAACTACAACAGCCGGAGAAAGACAATGTAGAAAGCAAGGCCACTCTGGAAACCCTTCGACTTAGAAAGAAAACTTAACTAGGGAGGAAGATTAAGGAAGTCAAGGCAAAACCTGAAAATCTGAGGGCAGCACACTAAAACAGACATAGAAAGACAATGCAAAAAGCTGGAGATCTATAGCAAAACTAGCAATACCTACAAATATAGGCAATGTTTTCCAAAACTTAGCCTTCAAGAAGATCTCAGTAGAGAGGAGGATGAAGAAATTGAAGGGAAAAACGAATCAAAAGAGTGGCACCAAACTAAAATGAGATGTAGAAAGACAATGTACAAAGCCACGGTGTTCTGGAAAAACAACAAAAAGTGACTAGAATAGAAGGGAAGACGAAGACATGAACGTTGACAAGTGAAAAACCAACAGATATTAGGGAACAAAAGAAAAACTCTAGGGAAATACAAGGACCGCGAACTAAAAGAGAGATTTCGAAAGAAAATCTAGAATACTAACAACCTAAGGAATGACACAGAACTCTTGAAGACAGCGATTTCAAAACCTTACACTTCAAATGAACCTTGAAAGAGGGAGGAAGATTCAGGAAATCAAGGCAAAAACTAAAAACCGAGGGCAGCACACTAAACCGGACATAGCAAGGCTACGCAAAAAGATAAAGATTTCAAGCAAAACTAGCAATACCTACAAATACAGGCAATGATTTCAAAAACTTTTCGTGGACTGGATGCAAAACGGTTCATGAAATTTTCTGGCTCCTTGAGCAGAGAGAAATGGACCCTTAAATCTACATCTGCAAGTGCAAAATCCTGGGAAGACAGGGAGGGAAGGAGGGAAAGAAAGACAGGGCAGGTATCTGAACTGTGACTTTGGTTACCTCTGCAAAATTTTTCCTAACTTTCTTCTTTGCTTAGAAAAAAATAAACAAAAGCAAGCAGCAAAACAGTGTCTGTTGAGATTTAACCCACTTGCTTCGTGCAACAGTACTGAAGTTTAAGGCATCATTAAACTCACTCCGCACACCCACTGCAGATCCTGTACTGGGGTACAGCCCCCCCATTCCTCTCCCGTGACAAATTTTCCTGATTAGTCTCTGTCTTCACACCCAGGCTGACTTGTGCACCCTGATCTCCAAACAGTGACCTCATTGCCTTGTTCAACTGGTGAGAAACTACAGTAAAATGGGAGAGGTAAACAAAGCGGGGGGGAACTAATGGATTTAGGAGGTAGGAATCTGCTCCTTGCCATCCCGCTTCCATTGTGCGCCCGAGCTTGAGAAAGTGCAAGCTGAGCCTCGACGAGCTCTTTTCTGTGCCAGTTCCTCTGGAAACTCAGCCCAGCCCTTCAGCGGTTCCCTACCCCCAGCGCCGGCCCTCTCCGTTACCTCTCCCTCCATGATAGAGCCGCTTCCAGCTGTGGCAGCCCCCCCCCCTCCCCGGGGCTGAAGCCACCCCTTACCTCATTCCAGTCACTCGGCGGCGAGGGGGGGAAGAGCTGAGGGGCCGGAGAGTCTTTCCCGCCTGGGGACCCTCTAATCCCTACACCCACAGCCCAAACCACCTGGCTCCCGCATGCCCCGCCGAGCGCTCGTCCTCGATGGGGGGGGGGGGCAGCGCTTCCCGCCTCACGCTTTGCCCCCTCAGCCCCGCCCCGCCACCTCAGGACACCCCCGGACAGCATTTTGGTGACAAGCTGGCATCTTGTTGGGCATGCAGCATTTATTTTGCTGGGCACCTGGTCTTTTGGTGGGTACCCAGTGTCTCTTTTGGTGGGCATGTGGCATTAATCATGGTGGGCACCCAGGTTTTTGATTGGTGGGCACCTGGCATTTCTTTTGGTGTGTATGGGGCATTTTTGTGGCCATCTGGCATATTAGTGGGCACCCGCTGTTACTTTTGATAGGTACTTGGCTTTTCTTTTGCTGGGCACGTTGTCTTTTGGTTGCCACCTGGCATCTTGGTTGGCACCCACCGTTTCTTTTGGTGGGCACCTGGCATTTTGTTTGCTGGGCACCCATCGCTTATTCTTGTGGGCATGTGGTGTTTTGGTAGCCACATGGCGTTTAGGTGGGCACGCAGGATTTCTTTTGGTGTGGAGCTGGCATTTATTTTGCTGGCCACGTGTCATCTTGCTGGGCACGTGGCATTTCTTTTGATGACCACCTGGCATCTTGGTGGGCACCCAGCGTTTCTTTTGGTGCCCACCTGGAATCTTGACAGGCAACCAGCCGTTATCTGGCAGACACTTGGCTTTTTCGTGGCCACCTGGCATCTATGTGGGCACACAGCGTTTCTTTTTGTGGGCATGTGGCATTTAGTGGGCCACACAGCATCCTCATGGGCACCCAGTGTTTCTTTTGGTGGGCACCTGGGATTTTGGTGGCCTCGTGGCGTCTTGGTGGGCACCCATCTTTTATTTTGGTGAGCACCAGCATCTTGGTTCAGACTCAGACTTTGTTTTTGTGGGCATGTGGCATTTTGGTGGGTACCTGGCATCTAGGTGGGCACCCACCATTTTCTTTGTTGGGCACGTCGCATTGTCGTGGACAACTGCCATCTTGGTAGGCAACCAGCCTTTATTTTGGTGGCCACCTGGCATTTCCTTTGGTGGGCTGCCGGCGTTTATTTTGGTGGCCGCCTGGAATTTTGGGTGCCACCTGGAATATTCGTGGGCACCCTGTGATATATTTGGTGGGTACGTAGTATTTTGGCGACAAGCTGGCATCTTGTGGGGCACCCAGCATTTATTTTGCTGTGTACGTGGTCTTTTGGTGGGTACCCAGTGTCTCTTTTGGTGGGCATGTGGCATTAATCATGGTGGGCACCCAGGTGTTTGATTGGTGGGCACCTGGCATTTCTTTTGGTGTGCATGGGGCATTTTTGTGGCCACCTGGCATCTTAATGGGCACCCGCTGTTAGTTTTGGTGGCCACCTGGCATCTTGGTGGGCACTCGGCAGTAGTTTTGGTGGGTACGTGGTATTTTTGTGCCAACCTGGCGTCTCGGAGTGCAGCCAGCATTTATTTTGGTGAACACCAGCCATCGTGGTTGGCACCCACCATTTCTATTGGTGGGCACCTGGCGTTTTGTTGGGCACTTGGCATTTTGTTTGCTGGGCACCCATCGTTTATTCTTCTGGGCATATGGTGTTTTGGCGCCCACATGGTGTTTTGGTGGGCACGCAGGGTTTCTTTTGGTGAGCACGTGGCATTGATTTTGGTTGGCAGGTGGCATTTTGGTGGGCAGCAGGCATTTCTTTTCATGGGCACCTGGTATCTTGCTATGCAGCCATATTTTATTTTGTTGGCCACCTGGCATCTTGCTTGGCACCCACCATTTCTTTTGGTAGGCACCTGGCATTTTGTTTGCTGGGCACCCATCGCTTGTTCTTGTGGGCATGTGGTGTTTTGGTGTCCACATGGCGTTTTGGTTGGCACGCAGGTTTTCTTTTGGTGGGCAGCTGGCATTTCTTTTGCTGGCCATGTGTCATCTTGCTGAGCACATGGCATTTATTTTGGTGGCCACCTGGCATCTTGGTGGACACCCAGCGTTTCTTTTGGTGCCCACCTGGCATCTTGACAGGCAACCAGCCTTTATTTGGTGGACATATGGCTTTTTCGTGGCCACCTGGCATCTATGTGGGCACACAGCGTTTCTTTTGGTGGGCATGTGACATTTAGTTTTGCACCCAGCATCTTCATGGGTACCCAGTGTATCTTTTGGTGGGCACCCGGCATTTTGGGTGCCACCTGGCATCTTGCTGGGCAGCCAGCATGTATTTTGGAGAGCACCAACATTTGGTAAGGACCCAGCCTTTCTTTTGGTGGGCATGTGGCATTTTGGTGGGCACCTGGCATCTTGGTGGGCACCCAGAGTTCCTTTCGGTGCGCACCTGGTTTTTGCTGGCCACCAGGCCTCTTGGTGGACACCTGGTGTTTATTCTGGTTGCCAGTTGCCGTCTTGGTGGGCACCCGGTATTTTTCTGGGTCACCACCAAGCACTTAGGTGGCCACCTAGCATCTCTGCAAGCACCCAGCATTTCTTTTCATTGGCACCCAGCATCTTGGTGGGCACCCAGCATTTTGTTTGTTGGCTATGTAGCGTTGTCGTGGCCAAGTGCCATCTTGATGGGCAACCAGCCTTTATTTTGGTGGCCACCTGGCATTTGTTATAGTGGGCTGCTAGCGTTTCTTTTGGTGACCACCTGGCTTTTTGCGTGCCACCTGGAAAACTGGTGAGCACCAGACGGTATTTTTTGGTGGGTACGTGGCTTTTTGGTGACAAGCTGGCCTCTTTTTGGGCACCCAGCATTTATTTTGCTGGGCACGTCATCTTTTTGTGCGTACCCAGTGTCTCTTTTGGTGGCCATGGGGCATTAATCATGGTGGGCTCCCATGTTTTTAATTTGTGGGCACCTGGCAATTCTTTAGGTGTTCATGGAGCATTTTGGTGGCCACTTGGCATCTTAATGGGCACCTGGCATTTCTTTTGGTAGGCACCTGGCATCTTGGTGGGCACCTGGCTAATTCTTAGTCACCCGGCGTTTCTTTTGCGGGCCATGTTGCGTTTTGGTGGGCAGCCAGTGTTTCCTCTGGTGGGCACCCAGCATTTAATTTGGTCTGCACATGGCATTCTGGTTGCCACTTTTCATCCCTGTGGGACCCAGTGTTTCTTTGGTAGGCATGTCATGATTTGGTGGCCAGCTGGCATCTTAGTGAGCACCCAGAGTTTCTTTCGGTACGCATGTGGTGTTTTGGTGACCACCTGGCATCTTGGTGCGCACCCAGAATTTCTTTTGGTGGCTAGAATAGAATGGAAGACAAAGACAAAAGGAATGACACAAAACTCTTGAAGACAGCGATTTCAAAACCTTACACTTCAAATGAACCTTGAAAGAGGGAGGAAGATTCAGGAAACCAAGGCAAAAACTAAAAAGTGAGGGCAGCACACTAAAACAGACATAGCAAGGCTACGCAAAAAGCTAAAGATTTAAAGCAAAACAAGCAATACCTACAAATACAGGTAATGATTTCAAAAACTTAGCCTCCAAGAAGATCCCAATAGAAAGGAGAATGAAGGAAATCAAAGGAAATACTAAACAAAAGAGTGGCAGCAGACTGAAACGGCTGTGGAAAGACAATGTAAAAAGCCAGCATAAAGACGCAAACCAAGACAGAATGACTACATCAGAAAGGAAGACCAAGAAATAGGTGTCAAAAAGTGAAAAACTGACAGAGATTAAAGAAACAAAGGAAAAAATATAGAACAATACAGGTAAGTACGAAGGAATGACACAAAACTCTTGAAGACAACAATATATTAAATCCTCAGACTTCATATGAATACTGAAATTGGGAGGAAGATTAAGGAAGTCAAGGGCAAAACTAATAACCCACGGCAGCAAACTACAACAGCCGGAGAAAGACAATGTAGAAAGCAAGGCCACTCTGGAAACCCTTCGACTTAGAAAGAAAACTTAACTAGGGAGGAAGATTAAGGAAGTCAAGGCAAAACCTGAAAATCTGAGGGCAGCACACTAAAACAGACATAGAAAGACAATGCAAAAAGCTGGAGATCTATAGCAAAACTAGCAATACCTACACATATAGGCAATGTTTTCCAAAACTTAGCCTTCAAGAAGATCTCAGTAGGGAGGAGGATGAAGAAATTGAAGGGAAAAACGAATCAAAAGAGTGGCACCAAACTAAAATGAGATGTAGAAAGACAATGTACAAAGCCACGGTGTTCTGGAAAAACAACAAAAAGTGACTAGAATAGAAGGGAAGACGAAGACATGAACGTTGACAAGTGAAAAACCAACAGATATTAGGGAACAAAAGAAAAACTCTAGGGAAATACAAGGACCGCGAACTAAAAGAGAGATTTCGAAAGAAAATCTAGAATACTAACAACCTAAGGAATGACACAGAACTCTTGAAGACAGCGATTTCAAAACCTTACACTTCAAATGAACCTTGAAACAGGGAGGAAGATTCAGGAAATCAAGGCAAAAACTAAAAACCGAGGGCAGCACACTAAACCGGACATAGCAAGGCTACGCAAAAAGATAAAGATTTCAAGCAAAACTAGCAATACCTACAAATACAGGCAATGATTTCAAAAACTTTTCGTGGACTGGATGCAAAACGGTTCATGAAATTTTCTGGCTCCTTGAGCAGAGAGAAATGGACCCTTAAATCTACATCTGCAAGTGCAAAATCCTGGGAAGACAGGGAGGGAAGGAGGGAAAGAAAGACAGGGCAGGTATCTGAACTGTGACTTTGGTTACCTCTGCAAAATTTTTCCTAACTTTCTTCTTTGCTTAGAAAAAAATAAACAAAAGCAAGCAGCAAAACAGTGTCTGTTGAGATTTAACCCACTTGCTTCGTGCAACAGTACTGAAGTTTAAGGCATCATTAAACTCACTCCGCACACCCACTGCAGATCCTGTACTGGGGTACAGCCCCCCCATTTCTCTCCCGTGACAAATTTTCCTGATTAGTCTCTGTCTTCACACCCAGGCTGACTTGTGCACCCTGATCTCCAAACAGTGACCTCATTGCCTTGTTCAACTGGTGAGAAACTACAGTAAAATGGGAGAGGTAAACAAAGCGGGGGGGAACTAATGGATTTAGGAGGTAGGAATCTGCTCCTTGCCATCCCGCTTCCATTGTGCGCCCGAGCTTGAGAAAGTGCAAGCTGAGCCTCGACGAGCTCTTTTCTGTGCCAGTTCCTCTGGAAACTCAGCCCAGCCCTTCAGCGGTTCCCTACCCCCAGCGCCGGCCCTCTCCGTTACCTCTCCCTCCATGATAGAGCCGCTTCCAGCTGTGGCAGCCCCCCCCCCTCCCCGGGGCTGAAGCCACCCCTTACCTCATTCCAGTCACCCGGCGGCGAGGGGGGGAAGAGCTGAGGGGACGGAGAGTCTTTCCCGCCTGGGGACCCTCTAATCCCTACACCCACAGCCCAAACCACCTGGCTCCCGCATGCCCCGCCGAGCGCTCGTCCTCGATGGGGGGGGGGCAGTGCTTCCCGCCTCACGCTTTGCCCCCTCAGCCCCACCCCACCACCTCAGGACACCCCCGGACAGCATTTTGGTGACAAGCTGGCATCTTGTTGGGCATGCAGCATTTATTTTGCTGGGCACCTGGTCTTTTGGTGGGTACCCAGTGTCTCTTTTGGTGGGCATGTGGCATTAATCATGGTGGGCACCCAGGTTTTTGATTGGTGGGCACCTGGCATTTCTTTTGGTGTGTATGGGGCATTTTTGTGGCCATCTGGCATATTAGTGGGCACCCGCTGTTACTTTTGATAGGTACTTGGCTTTTCTTTTGCTGGGCACGTTGTCTTTTGGTTGCCACCTGGCATCTTGGTTGGCACCCACCGTTTCTTTTGGTGGGCACCTGGCATTTTGTTTGCTGGGCACCCATCGCTTATTCTTGTGGGCATGTGGTGTTTTGGTAGCCACATGGCGTTTAGGTGGGCACGCAGGATTTCTTTTGGTGTGGAGCTGGCATTTATTTTGCTGGCCACGTGTCATCTTGCTGGGCACGTGGCATTTCTTTTGATGACCACCTGGCATCTTGGTGGGCACCCAGCGTTTCTTTTGGTGCCCACCTGGAATCTTGACAGGCAACCAGCCGTTATTTGGCGGACACTTGGCTTTTTCGTGGCCACCTGGCATCTATGTGGGCACACAGCGTTTCTTTTTGTGGGCATGTGGCATTTAGTGGGCCACACAGCATCCTCATGGGCACCCAGTGTTTCTTTTGGTGGGCACCTGGGATTTTGGTGGCCTCGTGGCGTCTTGGTGGGCACCCATCTTTTATTTTGGTGAGCACCAGCATCTTGGTTCAGACTCAGACTTTGTTTTTGTGGGCATGTGGCATTTTGGTGGGTACCTGGCATCTAGGTGGGCACCCACCATTTTCTTTGTTGGGCACGTCGCATTGTCGTGGACAACTGCCATCTTGGTAGGCAACCAGCCTTTATTTTGGTGGCCACCTGGCATTTCCTTTGGTGGGCTGCCGGCGTTTATTTTGGTGGCCGCCTGGAATTTTGGGTGCCACCTGGAATATTCGTGGGCACCCTGTGATATATTTGGTGGGTACGTAGTATTTTGGCGACAAGCTGGCATCTTGTGGGGCACCCAGCATTTATTTTGCTGTGTACGTGGTCTTTTGGTGGGTACCCAGTGTCTCTTTTGGTGGGCATGTGGCATTAATCATGGTGGGCACCCAGGTGTTTGATTGGTGGGCACCTGGCATTTCTTTTGGTGTGCATGGGGCATTTTTGTGGCCACCTGGCATCTTAATGGGCACCCGCTGTTAGTTTTGGTGGCCACCTGGCATCTTGGTGGGCACTCGGCAGTAGTTTTGGTGGGTACGTGTTATTTTTGTGCCAACCTGGCGTCTCGGAGTGCAGCCAGCATTTATTTTGGTGAACACCAGCCATCGTGGTTGGCACCCACCATTTCTATTGGTGGGCACCTGGCGTTTTGTTGGGCACTTGGCATTTTGTTTGCTGGGCACCCATCGTTTATTCTTCTGGGCATATGGTGTTTTGGCGCCCACATGGTGTTTTGGTGGGCACGCAGGGTTTCTTTTGGTGAGCACGTGGCATTGATTTTGGTTGGCAGGTGGCATTTTGGTGGGCAGCAGGCATTTCTTTTCGTGGGCACCTGGTATCTTGCTATGCAGCCATATTTTATTTTGTTGGCCACCTGGCATCTTGCTTGGCACCCACCATTTCTTTTGGTAGGCACCTGGCATTTTGTTTGCTGGGCACCCATCGCTTGTTCTTGTGGGCATGTGGTGTTTTGGTGTCCACATGGCGTTTTGGTTGGCACGCAGGTTTTCTTTTGGTGGGCAGCTGGCATTTCTTTTGCTGGCCATGTGTCATCTTGCTGAGCACATGGCATTTATTTTGGTGGCCACCTGGCATCTTGGTGGACACCCAGCGTTTCTTTTGGTGCCCACCTGGCATCTTGACAGGCAACCAGCCTTTATTTGGTGGACATATGGCTTTTTCGTGGCCACCTGGCATCTATGTGGGCACACAGCGTTTCTTTTGGTGGGCATGTGACATTTAGTTTTGCACCCAGCATCTTCATGGGTACCCAGTGTATCTTTTGGTGGGCACCCGGCATTTTGGGTGCCACCTGGCATCTTGCTGGGCAGCCAGCATGTATTTTGGAGAGCACCAACATTTGGTAAGGACCCAGCCTTTCTTTTGGTGGGCATGTGGCATTTTGGTGGGCACCTGGCATCTTGGTGGGCACCCAGAGTTCCTTTCGGTGCGCACCTGGTTTTTGCTGGCCACCAGGCCTCTTGGTGGACACCTGGTGTTTATTCTGGTTGCCAGTTGCCGTCTTGGTGGGCACCCGGTATTTTTCTGGGTCACCACCAAGCACTTAGGTGGCCACCTAGCATCTCTGCAAGCACCCAGCATTTCTTTTCATTGGCACCCAGCATCTTGGTGGGCACCCAGCATTTTGTTTGTTGGCTATGTAGCGTTGTCGTGGCCAAGTGCCATCTTGATGGGCAACCAGCCTTTATTTTGGTGGCCACCTGGCATTTGTTATAGTGGGCTGCTAGCGTTTCTTTTGGTGACCACCTGGCTTTTTGCGTGCCACCTGGAAAACTGGTGAGCACCAGACGGTATTTTTTGGTGGGTACGTGGCTTTTTGGTGACAAGCTGGCCTCTTTTTGGGCACCCAGCATTTATTTTGCTGGGCACGTCATCTTTTTGTGCGTACCCAGTGTCTCTTTTGGTGGCCATGGGGCATTAATCATGGTGGGCTCCCATGTTTTTAATTTGTGGGCACCTGGCAATTCTTTAGGTGTTCATGGAGCCTTTTGGTGGCCACTTGGCATCTTAATGGGCACCTGGCATTTCTTTTGGTAGGCACCTGGCATCTTGGTGGGCACCTGGCTAATTCTTAGTCACCCGGCGTTTCTTTTGCGGGCCATGTTGCGTTTTGGTGGGCAGCCAGTGTTTCCTCTGGTGGGCACCCAGCATTTAATTTGGTCTGCACATGGCATTCTGGTTGCCACTTTTCATCCCTGTGGGACCCAGTGTTTCTTTGGTAGGCATGTCATGATTTGGTGGCCAGCTGGCATCTTAGTGAGCACCCAGAGTTTCTTTCGGTACGCATGTGGTGTTTTGGTGACCACCTGGCATCTTGGTGCGCACCCAGAATTTCTTTTGGTGGCTAGAATAGAATGGAAGACAAAGACAAAAGGAATGACACAAAACTCTTGAAGACAGCGATTTCAAAACCTTACACTTCAAATGAACCTTGAAAGAGGGAGGAAGATTCAGGAAACCAAGGCAAAAACTAAAGAGTGAGGGCAGCACACTAAAACAGACATAGCAAGGCTACGCAAAAAGCTAAAGATTTAAAGCAAAACAAGCCATACCTACAAATACAGGCAATGATTTCAAAAACTTAGCCTTCAAGAAGATCCCAATAGAAAGGAGAATGAAGGAAATCAAAGGAAATACTAAACAAAAGAGTGGCAGCAGACTGAAACGGCTGTGGAAAGACAATGTAAAAAGCCAGCATAAAGACGCAAACCAAGACAGAATGACTACATCAGAAAGGAAGACCAAGAAATAGGTGTCAAAAAGTGAAAAACTGACAGAGATTAAAGAAACAAAGGAAAAAATATAGAACAATACAGGTAAGTACGAAGGAATGACACAAAACTCTTGAAGACAACAATATATTAAATCCTCAGACTTCATATGAATACTGAAATTGGGAGGAAGATTAAGGAAGTCAAGGGCAAAACTAATAACCCACGGCAGCAAACTACAACAGCCGGAGAAAGACAATGTAGAAAGCAAGGCCACTCTGGAAACCCTTCGACTTAGAAAGAAAACTTAACTAGGGAGGAAGATTAAGGAAGTCAAGGCAAAACCTGAAAATCTGAGGGCAGCACACTAAAACAGACATAGAAAGACAATGCAAAAAGCTGGAGATCTATAGCAAAACTAGCAATACCTACAAATATAGGCAATGTTTTCCAAAACTTAGCCTTCAAGAAGATCTCAGTAGAGAGGAGGATGAAGAAATTGAAGGGAAAAACGAATCAAAAGAGTGGCACCAAACTAAAATGAGATGTAGAAAGACAATGTACAAAGCCACGGTGTTCTGGAAAAACAACAAAAAGTGACTAGAATAGAAGGGAAGACGAAGACATGAACGTTGACAAGTGAAAAACCAACAGATATTAGGGAACAAAAGAAAAACTCTAGGGAAATACAAGGACCGCGAACTAAAAGAGAGATTTCGAAAGAAAATCTAGAATACTAACAACCTAAGGAATGACACAGAACTCTTGAAGACAGCGATTTCAAAACCTTACACTTCAAATGAACCTTGAAAGAGGGAGGAAGATTCAGGAAATCAAGGCAAAAACTAAAAACCGAGGGCAGCACACTAAACCGGACATAGCAAGGCTACGCAAAAAGATAAAGATTTCAAGCAAAACTAGCAATACCTACAAATACAGGCAATGATTTCAAAAACTTTTCGTGGACTGGATGCAAAACGGTTCATGAAATTTTCTGGCTCCTTGAGCAGAGAGAAATGGACCCTTAAATCTACATCTGCAAGTGCAAAATCCTGGGAAGACAGGGAGGGAAGGAGGGAAAGAAAGACAGGGCAGGTATCTGAACTGTGACTTTGGTTACCTCTGCAAAATTTTTCCTAACTTTCTTCTTTGCTTAGAAAAAAATAAACAAAAGCAAGCAGCAAAACAGTGTCTGTTGAGATTTAACCCACTTGCTTCGTGCAACAGTACTGAAGTTTAAGGCATCATTAAACTCACTCAGCACACCCACTGCAGATCCTGTACTGGGGTACAGCCCCCCCATTCCTCTCCCGTGACAAATTTTCCTGATTAGTCTCTGTCTTCACACCCAGGCTGACTTGTGCACCCTGATCTCCAAACAGTGACCTCATTGCCTTGTTCAACTGGTGAGAAACTACAGTAAAATGGGAGAGGTAAACAAAGCGGGGGGGAACTAATGGATTTAGGAGGTAGGAATCTGCTCCTTGCCATCCCGCTTCCATTGTGCGCCCGAGCTTGAGAAAGTGCAAGCTGAGCCTCGACGAGCTCTTTTCTGTGCCAGTTCCTCTGGAAACTCAGCCCAGCCCTTCAGCGGTTCCCTACCCCCAGCGCCGGCCCTCTCCGTTACCTCTCCCTCCATGATAGAGCCGCTTCCAGCTGTGGCAGCCCCCCCCCCTCCCCGGGGCTGAAGCCACCCCTTACCTCATTCCAGTCACTCGGCGGCGAGGGGGGGAAGAGCTGAGGGGCCGGAGAGTCTTTCCCGCCTGGGGACCCTCTAATCCCTACACCCACAGCCCAAACCACCTGGCTCCCGCATGCCCCGCCGAGCGCTCGTCCTCGATGGGGGGGGGGGGGCAGCGCTTCCCGCCTCACGCTTTGCCCCCTCAGCCCCGCCCCGCCACCTCAGGACACCCCCGGACAGCATTTTGGTGACAAGCTGGCATCTTGTTGGGCATGCAGCATTTATTTTGCTGGGCACCTGGTCTTTTGGTGGGTACCCAGTGTCTCTTTTGGTGGGCATGTGGCATTAATCATGGTGGGCACCCAGGTTTTTGATTGGTGGGCACCTGGCATTTCTTTTGGTGTGTATGGGGCATTTTTGTGGCCATCTGGCATATTAGTGGGCACCCGCTGTTACTTTTGATAGGTACTTGGCTTTTCTTTTGCTGGGCACGTTGTCTTTTGGTTGCCACCTGGCATCTTGGTTGGCACCCACCGTTTCTTTTGGTGGGCACCTGGCATTTTGTTTGCTGGGCACCCATCGCTTATTCTTGTGGGCATGTGGTGTTTTGGTAGCCACATGGCGTTTAGGTGGGCACGCAGGATTTCTTTTGGTGTGGAGCTGGCATTTATTTTGCTGGCCACGTGTCATCTTGCTGGGCACGTGGCATTTCTTTTGATGACCACCTGGCATCTTGGTGGGCACCCAGCGTTTCTTTTGGTGCCCACCTGGAATCTTGACAGGCAACCAGCCGTTATCTGGCAGACACTTGGCTTTTTCGTGGCCACCTGGCATCTATGTGGGCACACAGCGTTTCTTTTTGTGGGCATGTGGCATTTAGTGGGCCACACAGCATCCTCATGGGCACCCAGTGTTTCTTTTGGTGGGCACCTGGGATTTTGGTGGCCTCGTGGCGTCTTGGTGGGCACCCATCTTTTATTTTGGTGAGCACCAGCATCTTGGTTCAGACTCAGACTTTGTTTTTGTGGGCATGTGGCATTTTGGTGGGTACCTGGCATCTAGGTGGGCACCCACCATTTTCTTTGTTGGGCACGTCGCATTGTCGTGGACAACTGCCATCTTGGTAGGCAACCAGCCTTTATTTTGGTGGCCACCTGGCATTTCCTTTGGTGGGCTGCCGGCATTTATTTTGGTGGCCGCCTGGAATTTTGGGTGCCACCTGGAATATTCGTGGGCACCCTGTGATATATTTGGTGGGTACGTAGTATTTTGGCGACAAGCTGGCATCTTGTGGGGCACCCAGCATTTATTTTGCTGTGTACGTGGTCTTTTGGTGGGTACCCAGTGTCTCTTTTGGTGGGCATGTGGCATTAATCATGGTGGGCACCCAGGTGTTTGATTGGTGGGCACCTGGCATTTCTTTTGGTGTGCATGGGGCATTTTTGTGGCCACCTGGCATCTTAATGGGCACCCGCTGTTAGTTTTGGTGGCCACCTGGCATCTTGGTGGGCACTCGGCAGTAGTTTTGGTGGGTACGTGGTATTTTTGTGCCAACCTGGCGTCTCGGAGTGCAGCCAGCATTTATTTTGGTGAACACCAGCCATCGTGGTTGGCACCCACCATTTCTATTGGTGGGCACCTGGCGTTTTGTTGGGCACTTGGCATTTTGTTTGCTGGGCACCCATCGTTTATTCTTCTGGGCATATGGTGTTTTGGCGCCCACATGGTGTTTTGGTGGGCACGCAGGGTTTCTTTTGGTGAGCACGTGGCATTGATTTTGGTTGGCAGGTGGCATTTTGGTGGGCAGCAGGCATTTCTTTTCGTGGGCACCTGGTATCTTGCTATGCAGCCATATTTTATTTTGTTGGCCACCTGGCATCTTGCTTGGCACCCACCATTTCTTTTGGTAGGCACCTGGCATTTTGTTTGCTGGGCACCCATCGCTTGTTCTTGTGGGCATGTGGTGTTTTGGTGTCCACATGGCGTTTTGGTTGGCACGCAGGTTTTCTTTTGGTGGGCAGCTGGCATTTCTTTTGCTGGCCATGTGTCATCTTGCTGAGCACATGGCATCTATTTTGGTGGCCACCTGGCATCTTGGTGGACACCCAGCGTTTCTTTTGGTGCCCACCTGGCATCTTGACAGGCAACCAGCCTTTATTTGGTGGACATATGGCTTTTTCGTGGCCACCTGGCATCTATGTGGGCACACAGCGTTTCTTTTGGTGGGCATGTGACATTTAGTTTTGCACCCAGCATCTTCATGGGTACCCAGTGTATCTTTTGGTGGGCACCCGGCATTTTGGGTGCCACCTGGCATCTTGCTGGGCAGCCAGCATGTATTTTGGAGAGCACCAACATTTGGTAAGGACCCAGCCTTTCTTTTGGTGGGCATGTGGCATTTTGGTGGGCACCTGGCATCTTGGTGGGCACCCAGAGTTCCTTTCGGTGCGCACCTGGTTTTTGCTGGCCACCAGGCCTCTTGGTGGACACCTGGTGTTTATTCTGGTTGCCAGTTGCCGTCTTGGTGGGCACCCGGTATTTTTCTGGGTCACCACCAAGCACTTAGGTGGCCACCTAGCATCTCTGCAAGCACCCAGCATTTCTTTTCATTGGCACCCAGCATCTTGGTGGGCACCCAGCATTTTGTTTGTTGGCTATGTAGCGTTGTCGTGGCCAAGTGCCATCTTGATGGGCAACCAGCCTTTATTTTGGTGGCCACCTGGCATTTGTTATAGTGGGCTGCTAGCGTTTCTTTTGGTGACCACCTGGCTTTTTGCGTGCCACCTGGAAAACTGGTGAGCACCAGACGGTATTTTTTGGTGGGTACGTGGCTTTTTGGTGACAAGCTGGCCTCTTTTTGGGCACCCAGCATTTATTTTGCTGGGCACGTCATCTTTTTGTGCGTACCCAGTGTCTCTTTTGGTGGCCATGGGGCATTAATCATGGTGGGCTCCCATGTTTTTAATTTGTGGGCACCTGGCAATTCTTTAGGTGTTCATGGAGCATTTTGGTGGCCACTTGGCATCTTAATGGGCACCTGGCATTTCTTTTGGTAGGCACCTGGCATCTTGGTGGGCACCTGGCTAATTCTTAGTCACCCGGCGTTTCTTTTGCGGGCCATGTTGCGTTTTGGTGGGCAGCCAGTGTTTCCTCTGGTGGGCACCCAGCATTTAATTTGGTCTGCACATGGCATTCTGGTTGCCACTTTTCATCCCTGTGGGACCCAGTGTTTCTTTGGTAGGCATGTCATGATTTGGTGGCCAGCTGGCATCTTAGTGAGCACCCAGAGTTTCTTTCGGTACGCATGTGGTGTTTTGGTGACCACCTGGCATCTTGGTGCGCACCCAGAATTTCTTTTGGTGGCTAGAATAGAATGGAAGACAAAGACAAAAGGAATGACACAAAACTCTTGAAGACAGCGATTTCAAAACCTTACACTTCAAATGAACCTTGAAAGAGGGAGGAAGATTCAGGAAACCAAGGCAAAAACTAAAGAGTGAGGGCAGCACACTAAAACAGACATAGCAAGGCTACGCAAAAAGCTAAAGATTTAAAGCAAAACAAGCCATACCTACAAATACAGGCAATGATTTCAAAAACTTAGCCTCCAAGAAGATCCCAATAGAAAGGAGAATGAAGGAAATCAAAGGAAATACTAAACAAAAGAGTGGCAGCAGACTGAAACGGCTGTGGAAAGACAATGTAAAAAGCCAGCATAAAGACGCAAACCAAGACAGAATGACTACATCAGAAAGGAAGACCAAGAAATAGGTGTCAAAAAGTGAAAAACTGACAGAGATTAAAGAAACAAAGGAAAAAATATAGAACAATACAGGTAAGTACGAAGGAATGACACAAAACTCTTGAAGACAACAATATATTAAATCCTCAGACTTCATATGAATACTGAAATTGGGAGGAAGATTAAGGAAGTCAAGGGCAAAACTAATAACCCACGGCAGCAAACTACAACAGCCGGAGAAAGACAATGTAGAAAGCAAGGCCACTCTGGAAACCCTTCGACTTAGAAAGAAAACTTAACTAGGGAGGAAGATTAAGGAAGTCAAGGCAAAACCTGAAAATCTGAGGGCAGCACACTAAAACAGACATAGAAAGACAATGCAAAAAGCTGGAGATCTATAGCAAAACTAGCAATACCTACACATATAGGCAATGTTTTCCAAAACTTAGCCTTCAAGAAGATCTCAGTAGGGAGGAGGATGAAGAAATTGAAGGGAAAAACGAATCAAAAGAGTGGCACCAAACTAAAATGAGATGTAGAAAGACAATGTACAAAGCCACGGTGTTCTGGAAAAACAACAAAAAGTGACTAGAATAGAAGGGAAGACGAAGACATGAACGTTGACAAGTGAAAAACCAACAGATATTAGGGAACAAAAGAAAAACTCTAGGGAAATACAAGGACCGCGAACTAAAAGAGAGATTTCGAAAGAAAATCTAGAATACTAACAACCTAAGGAATGACACAGAACTCTTGAAGACAGCGATTTCAAAACCTTACACTTCAAATGAACCTTGAAACAGGGAGGAAGATTCAGGAAATCAAGGCAAAAACTAAAAACCGAGGGCAGCACACTAAACCGGACATAGCAAGGCTACGCAAAAAGATAAAGATTTCAAGCAAAACTAGCAATACCTACAAATACAGGCAATGATTTCAAAAACTTTTCGTGGACTGGATGCAAAACGGTTCATGAAATTTTCTGGCTCCTTGAGCAGAGAGAAATGGACCCTTAAATCTACATCTGCAAGTGCAAAATCCTGGGAAGACAGGGAGGGAAGGAGGGAAAGAAAGACAGGGCAGGTATCTGAACTGTGACTTTGGTTACCTCTGCAAAATTTTTCCTAACTTTCTTCTTTGCTTAGAAAAAAATAAACAAAAGCAAGCAGCAAAACAGTGTCTGTTGAGATTTAACCCACTTGCTTCGTGCAACAGTACTGAAGTTTAAGGCATCATTAAACTCACTCCGCACACCCACTGCAGATCCTGTACTGGGGTACAGCCCCCCCATTTCTCTCCCGTGACAAATTTTCCTGATTAGTCTCTGTCTTCACACCCAGGCTGACTTGTGCACCCTGATCTCCAAACAGTGACCTCATTGCCTTGTTCAACTGGTGAGAAACTACAGTAAAATGGGAGAGGTAAACAAAGCGGGGGGGAACTAATGGATTTAGGAGGTAGGAATCTGCTCCTTGCCATCCCGCTTCCATTGTGCGCCCGAGCTTGAGAAAGTGCAAGCTGAGCCTCGACGAGCTCTTTTCTGTGCCAGTTCCTCTGGAAACTCAGCCCAGCCCTTCAGCGGTTCCCTACCCCCAGCGCCGGCCCTCTCCGTTACCTCTCCCTCCATGATAGAGCCGCTTCCAGCTGTGGCAGCCCCCCCCCCTCCCCGGGGCTGAAGCCACCCCTTACCTCATTCCAGTCACCCGGCGGCGAGGGGGGGAAGAGCTGAGGGGACGGAGAGTCTTTCCCGCCTGGGGACCCTCTAATCCCTACACCCACAGCCCAAACCACCTGGCTCCCGCATGCCCCGCCGAGCGCTCGTCCTCGATGGGGGGGGGGCAGTGCTTCCCGCCTCACGCTTTGCCCCCTCAGCCCCACCCCACCACCTCAGGACACCCCCGGACAGCATTTTGGTGACAAGCTGGCATCTTGTTGGGCATGCAGCATTTATTTTGCTGGGCACCTGGTCTTTTGGTGGGTACCCAGTGTCTCTTTTGGTGGGCATGTGGCATTAATCATGGTGGGCACCCAGGTTTTTGATTGGTGGGCACCTGGCATTTCTTTTGGTGTGTATGGGGCATTTTTGTGGCCATCTGGCATATTAGTGGGCACCCGCTGTTACTTTTGATAGGTACTTGGCTTTTCTTTTGCTGGGCACGTTGTCTTTTGGTTGCCACCTGGCATCTTGGTTGGCACCCACCGTTTCTTTTGGTGGGCACCTGGCATTTTGTTTGCTGGGCACCCATCGCTTATTCTTGTGGGCATGTGGTGTTTTGGTAGCCACATGGCGTTTAGGTGGGCACGCAGGATTTCTTTTGGTGTGGAGCTGGCATTTATTTTGCTGGCCACGTGTCATCTTGCTGGGCACGTGGCATTTCTTTTGATGACCACCTGGCATCTTGGTGGGCACCCAGCGTTTCTTTTGGTGCCCACCTGGAATCTTGACAGGCAACCAGCCGTTATTTGGCGGACACTTGGCTTTTTCGTGGCCACCTGGCATCTATGTGGGCACACAGCGTTTCTTTTTGTGGGCATGTGGCATTTAGTGGGCCACACAGCATCCTCATGGGCACCCAGTGTTTCTTTTGGTGGGCACCTGGGATTTTGGTGGCCTCGTGGCGTCTTGGTGGGCACCCATCTTTTATTTTGGTGAGCACCAGCATCTTGGTTCAGACTCAGACTTTGTTTTTGTGGGCATGTGGCATTTTGGTGGGTACCTGGCATCTAGGTGGGCACCCACCATTTTCTTTGTTGGGCACGTCGCATTGTCGTGGACAACTGCCATCTTGGTAGGCAACCAGCCTTTATTTTGGTGGCCACCTGGCATTTCCTTTGGTGGGCTGCCGGCGTTTATTTTGGTGGCCGCCTGGAATTTTGGGTGCCACCTGGAATATTCGTGGGCACCCTGTGATATATTTGGTGGGTACGTAGTATTTTGGCGACAAGCTGGCATCTTGTGGGGCACCCAGCATTTATTTTGCTGTGTACGTGGTCTTTTGGTGGGTACCCAGTGTCTCTTTTGGTGGGCATGTGGCATTAATCATGGTGGGCACCCAGGTGTTTGATTGGTGGGCACCTGGCATTTCTTTTGGTGTGCATGGGGCATTTTTGTGGCCACCTGGCATCTTAATGGGCACCCGCTGTTAGTTTTGGTGGCCACCTGGCATCTTGGTGGGCACTCGGCAGTAGTTTTGGTGGGTACGTGTTATTTTTGTGCCAACCTGGCGTCTCGGAGTGCAGCCAGCATTTATTTTGGTGAACACCAGCCATCGTGGTTGGCACCCACCATTTCTATTGGTGGGCACCTGGCGTTTTGTTGGGCACTTGGCATTTTGTTTGCTGGGCACCCATCGTTTATTCTTCTGGGCATATGGTGTTTTGGCGCCCACATGGTGTTTTGGTGGGCACGCAGGGTTTCTTTTGGTGAGCACGTGGCATTGATTTTGGTTGGCAGGTGGCATTTTGGTGGGCAGCAGGCATTTCTTTTCGTGGGCACCTGGTATCTTGCTATGCAGCCATATTTTATTTTGTTGGCCACCTGGCATCTTGCTTGGCACCCACCATTTCTTTTGGTAGGCACCTGGCATTTTGTTTGCTGGGCACCCATCGCTTGTTCTTGTGGGCATGTGGTGTTTTGGTGTCCACATGGCGTTTTGGTTGGCACGCAGGTTTTCTTTTGGTGGGCAGCTGGCATTTCTTTTGCTGGCCATGTGTCATCTTGCTGAGCACATGGCATTTATTTTGGTGGCCACCTGGCATCTTGGTGGACACCCAGCGTTTCTTTTGGTGCCCACCTGGCATCTTGACAGGCAACCAGCCTTTATTTGGTGGACATATGGCTTTTTCGTGGCCACCTGGCATCTATGTGGGCACACAGCGTTTCTTTTGGTGGGCATGTGACATTTAGTTTTGCACCCAGCATCTTCATGGGTACCCAGTGTATCTTTTGGTGGGCACCCGGCATTTTGGGTGCCACCTGGCATCTTGCTGGGCAGCCAGCATGTATTTTGGAGAGCACCAACATTTGGTAAGGACCCAGCCTTTCTTTTGGTGGGCATGTGGCATTTTGGTGGGCACCTGGCATCTTGGTGGGCACCCAGAGTTCCTTTCGGTGCGCACCTGGTTTTTGCTGGCCACCAGGCCTCTTGGTGGACACCTGGTGTTTATTCTGGTTGCCAGTTGCCGTCTTGGTGGGCACCCGGTATTTTTCTGGGTCACCACCAAGCACTTAGGTGGCCACCTAGCATCTCTGCAAGCACCCAGCATTTCTTTTCATTGGCACCCAGCATCTTGGTGGGCACCCAGCATTTTGTTTGTTGGCTATGTAGCGTTGTCGTGGCCAAGTGCCATCTTGATGGGCAACCAGCCTTTATTTTGGTGGCCACCTGGCATTTGTTATAGTGGGCTGCTAGCGTTTCTTTTGGTGACCACCTGGCTTTTTGCGTGCCACCTGGAAAACTGGTGAGCACCAGACGGTATTTTTTGGTGGGTACGTGGCTTTTTGGTGACAAGCTGGCCTCTTTTTGGGCACCCAGCATTTATTTTGCTGGGCACGTCATCTTTTTGTGCGTACCCAGTGTCTCTTTTGGTGGCCATGGGGCATTAATCATGGTGGGCTCCCATGTTTTTAATTTGTGGGCACCTGGCAATTCTTTAGGTGTTCATGGAGCCTTTTGGTGGCCACTTGGCATCTTAATGGGCACCTGGCATTTCTTTTGGTAGGCACCTGGCATCTTGGTGGGCACCTGGCTAATTCTTAGTCACCCGGCGTTTCTTTTGCGGGCCATGTTGCGTTTTGGTGGGCAGCCAGTGTTTCCTCTGGTGGGCACCCAGCATTTAATTTGGTCTGCACATGGCATTCTGGTTGCCACTTTTCATCCCTGTGGGACCCAGTGTTTCTTTGGTAGGCATGTCATGATTTGGTGGCCAGCTGGCATCTTAGTGAGCACCCAGAGTTTCTTTCGGTACGCATGTGGTGTTTTGGTGACCACCTGGCATCTTGGTGCGCACCCAGAATTTCTTTTGGTGGCTAGAATAGAATGGAAGACAAAGACAAAAGGAATGACACAAAACTCTTGAAGACAGCGATTTCAAAACCTTACACTTCAAATGAACCTTGAAAGAGGGAGGAAGATTCAGGAAACCAAGGCAAAAACTAAAGAGTGAGGGCAGCACACTAAAACAGACATAGCAAGGCTACGCAAAAAGCTAAAGATTTAAAGCAAAACAAGCCATACCTACAAATACAGGCAATGATTTCAAAAACTTAGCCTTCAAGAAGATCCCAATAGAAAGGAGAATGAAGGAAATCAAAGGAAATACTAAACAAAAGAGTGGCAGCAGACTGAAACGGCTGTGGAAAGACAATGTAAAAAGCCAGCATAAAGACGCAAACCAAGACAGAATGACTACATCAGAAAGGAAGACCAAGAAATAGGTGTCAAAAAGTGAAAAACTGACAGAGATTAAAGAAACAAAGGAAAAAATATAGAACAATACAGGTAAGTACGAAGGAATGACACAAAACTCTTGAAGACAACAATATATTAAATCCTCAGACTTCATATGAATACTGAAATTGGGAGGAAGATTAAGGAAGTCAAGGGCAAAACTAATAACCCACGGCAGCAAACTACAACAGCCGGAGAAAGACAATGTAGAAAGCAAGGCCACTCTGGAAACCCTTCGACTTAGAAAGAAAACTTAACTAGGGAGGAAGATTAAGGAAGTCAAGGCAAAACCTGAAAATCTGAGGGCAGCACACTAAAACAGACATAGAAAGACAATGCAAAAAGCTGGAGATCTATAGCAAAACTAGCAATACCTACAAATATAGGCAATGTTTTCCAAAACTTAGCCTTCAAGAAGATCTCAGTAGAGAGGAGGATGAAGAAATTGAAGGGAAAAACGAATCAAAAGAGTGGCACCAAACTAAAATGAGATGTAGAAAGACAATGTACAAAGCCACGGTGTTCTGGAAAAACAACAAAAAGTGACTAGAATAGAAGGGAAGACGAAGACATGAACGTTGACAAGTGAAAAACCAACAGATATTAGGGAACAAAAGAAAAACTCTAGGGAAATACAAGGACCGCGAACTAAAAGAGAGATTTCGAAAGAAAATCTAGAATACTAACAACCTAAGGAATGACACAGAACTCTTGAAGACAGCGATTTCAAAACCTTACACTTCAAATGAACCTTGAAAGAGGGAGGAAGATTCAGGAAATCAAGGCAAAAACTAAAAACCGAGGGCAGCACACTAAACCGGACATAGCAAGGCTACGCAAAAAGATAAAGATTTCAAGCAAAACTAGCAATACCTACAAATACAGGCAATGATTTCAAAAACTTTTCGTGGACTGGATGCAAAACGGTTCATGAAATTTTCTGGCTCCTTGAGCAGAGAGAAATGGACCCTTAAATCTACATCTGCAAGTGCAAAATCCTGGGAAGACAGGGAGGGAAGGAGGGAAAGAAAGACAGGGCAGGTATCTGAACTGTGACTTTGGTTACCTCTGCAAAATTTTTCCTAACTTTCTTCTTTGCTTAGAAAAAAATAAACAAAAGCAAGCAGCAAAACAGTGTCTGTTGAGATTTAACCCACTTGCTTCGTGCAACAGTACTGAAGTTTAAGGCATCATTAAACTCACTCAGCACACCCACTGCAGATCCTGTACTGGGGTACAGCCCCCCCATTCCTCTCCCGTGACAAATTTTCCTGATTAGTCTCTGTCTTCACACCCAGGCTGACTTGTGCACCCTGATCTCCAAACAGTGACCTCATTGCCTTGTTCAACTGGTGAGAAACTACAGTAAAATGGGAGAGGTAAACAAAGCGGGGGGGAACTAATGGATTTAGGAGGTAGGAATCTGCTCCTTGCCATCCCGCTTCCATTGTGCGCCCGAGCTTGAGAAAGTGCAAGCTGAGCCTCGACGAGCTCTTTTCTGTGCCAGTTCCTCTGGAAACTCAGCCCAGCCCTTCAGCGGTTCCCTACCCCCAGCGCCGGCCCTCTCCGTTACCTCTCCCTCCATGATAGAGCCGCTTCCAGCTGTGGCAGCCCCCCCCCCTCCCCGGGGCTGAAGCCACCCCTTACCTCATTCCAGTCACTCGGCGGCGAGGGGGGGAAGAGCTGAGGGGCCGGAGAGTCTTTCCCGCCTGGGGACCCTCTAATCCCTACACCCACAGCCCAAACCACCTGGCTCCCGCATGCCCCGCCGAGCGCTCGTCCTCGATGGGGGGGGGGGGCAGCGCTTCCCGCCTCACGCTTTGCCCCCTCAGCCCCGCCCCGCCACCTCAGGACACCCCCGGACAGCATTTTGGTGACAAGCTGGCATCTTGTTGGGCATGCAGCATTTATTTTGCTGGGCACCTGGTCTTTTGGTGGGTACCCAGTGTCTCTTTTGGTGGGCATGTGGCATTAATCATGGTGGGCACCCAGGTTTTTGATTGGTGGGCACCTGGCATTTCTTTTGGTGTGTATGGGGCATTTTTGTGGCCATCTGGCATATTAGTGGGCACCCGCTGTTACTTTTGATAGGTACTTGGCTTTTCTTTTGCTGGGCACGTTGTCTTTTGGTTGCCACCTGGCATCTTGGTTGGCACCCACCGTTTCTTTTGGTGGGCACCTGGCATTTTGTTTGCTGGGCACCCATCGCTTATTCTTGTGGGCATGTGGTGTTTTGGTAGCCACATGGCGTTTAGGTGGGCACGCAGGATTTCTTTTGGTGTGGAGCTGGCATTTATTTTGCTGGCCACGTGTCATCTTGCTGGGCACGTGGCATTTCTTTTGATGACCACCTGGCATCTTGGTGGGCACCCAGCGTTTCTTTTGGTGCCCACCTGGAATCTTGACAGGCAACCAGCCGTTATCTGGCAGACACTTGGCTTTTTCGTGGCCACCTGGCATCTATGTGGGCACACAGCGTTTCTTTTTGTGGGCATGTGGCATTTAGTGGGCCACACAGCATCCTCATGGGCACCCAGTGTTTCTTTTGGTGGGCACCTGGGATTTTGGTGGCCTCGTGGCGTCTTGGTGGGCACCCATCTTTTATTTTGGTGAGCACCAGCATCTTGGTTCAGACTCAGACTTTGTTTTTGTGGGCATGTGGCATTTTGGTGGGTACCTGGCATCTAGGTGGGCACCCACCATTTTCTTTGTTGGGCACGTCGCATTGTCGTGGACAACTGCCATCTTGGTAGGCAACCAGCCTTTATTTTGGTGGCCACCTGGCATTTCCTTTGGTGGGCTGCCGGCATTTATTTTGGTGGCCGCCTGGAATTTTGGGTGCCACCTGGAATATTCGTGGGCACCCTGTGATATATTTGGTGGGTACGTAGTATTTTGGCGACAAGCTGGCATCTTGTGGGGCACCCAGCATTTATTTTGCTGTGTACGTGGTCTTTTGGTGGGTACCCAGTGTCTCTTTTGGTGGGCATGTGGCATTAATCATGGTGGGCACCCAGGTGTTTGATTGGTGGGCACCTGGCATTTCTTTTGGTGTGCATGGGGCATTTTTGTGGCCACCTGGCATCTTAATGGGCACCCGCTGTTAGTTTTGGTGGCCACCTGGCATCTTGGTGGGCACTCGGCAGTAGTTTTGGTGGGTACGTGGTATTTTTGTGCCAACCTGGCGTCTCGGAGTGCAGCCAGCATTTATTTTGGTGAACACCAGCCATCGTGGTTGGCACCCACCATTTCTATTGGTGGGCACCTGGCGTTTTGTTGGGCACTTGGCATTTTGTTTGCTGGGCACCCATCGTTTATTCTTCTGGGCATATGGTGTTTTGGCGCCCACATGGTGTTTTGGTGGGCACGCAGGGTTTCTTTTGGTGAGCACGTGGCATTGATTTTGGTTGGCAGGTGGCATTTTGGTGGGCAGCAGGCATTTCTTTTCGTGGGCACCTGGTATCTTGCTATGCAGCCATATTTTATTTTGTTGGCCACCTGGCATCTTGCTTGGCACCCACCATTTCTTTTGGTAGGCACCTGGCATTTTGTTTGCTGGGCACCCATCGCTTGTTCTTGTGGGCATGTGGTGTTTTGGTGTCCACATGGCGTTTTGGTTGGCACGCAGGTTTTCTTTTGGTGGGCAGCTGGCATTTCTTTTGCTGGCCATGTGTCATCTTGCTGAGCACATGGCATCTATTTTGGTGGCCACCTGGCATCTTGGTGGACACCCAGCGTTTCTTTTGGTGCCCACCTGGCATCTTGACAGGCAACCAGCCTTTATTTGGTGGACATATGGCTTTTTCGTGGCCACCTGGCATCTATGTGGGCACACAGCGTTTCTTTTGGTGGGCATGTGACATTTAGTTTTGCACCCAGCATCTTCATGGGTACCCAGTGTATCTTTTGGTGGGCACCCGGCATTTTGGGTGCCACCTGGCATCTTGCTGGGCAGCCAGCATGTATTTTGGAGAGCACCAACATTTGGTAAGGACCCAGCCTTTCTTTTGGTGGGCATGTGGCATTTTGGTGGGCACCTGGCATCTTGGTGGGCACCCAGAGTTCCTTTCGGTGCGCACCTGGTTTTTGCTGGCCACCAGGCCTCTTGGTGGACACCTGGTGTTTATTCTGGTTGCCAGTTGCCGTCTTGGTGGGCACCCGGTATTTTTCTGGGTCACCACCAAGCACTTAGGTGGCCACCTAGCATCTCTGCAAGCACCCAGCATTTCTTTTCATTGGCACCCAGCATCTTGGTGGGCACCCAGCATTTTGTTTGTTGGCTATGTAGCGTTGTCGTGGCCAAGTGCCATCTTGATGGGCAACCAGCCTTTATTTTGGTGGCCACCTGGCATTTGTTATAGTGGGCTGCTAGCGTTTCTTTTGGTGACCACCTGGCTTTTTGCGTGCCACCTGGAAAACTGGTGAGCACCAGACGGTATTTTTTGGTGGGTACGTGGCTTTTTGGTGACAAGCTGGCCTCTTTTTGGGCACCCAGCATTTATTTTGCTGGGCACGTCATCTTTTTGTGCGTACCCAGTGTCTCTTTTGGTGGCCATGGGGCATTAATCATGGTGGGCTCCCATGTTTTTAATTTGTGGGCACCTGGCAATTCTTTAGGTGTTCATGGAGCATTTTGGTGGCCACTTGGCATCTTAATGGGCACCTGGCATTTCTTTTGGTAGGCACCTGGCATCTTGGTGGGCACCTGGCTAATTCTTAGTCACCCGGCGTTTCTTTTGCGGGCCATGTTGCGTTTTGGTGGGCAGCCAGTGTTTCCTCTGGTGGGCACCCAGCATTTAATTTGGTCTGCACATGGCATTCTGGTTGCCACTTTTCATCCCTGTGGGACCCAGTGTTTCTTTGGTAGGCATGTCATGATTTGGTGGCCAGCTGGCATCTTAGTGAGCACCCAGAGTTTCTTTCGGTACGCATGTGGTGTTTTGGTGACCACCTGGCATCTTGGTGCGCACCCAGAATTTCTTTTGGTGGCTAGAATAGAATGGAAGACAAAGACAAAAGGAATGACACAAAACTCTTGAAGACAGCGATTTCAAAACCTTACACTTCAAATGAACCTTGAAAGAGGGAGGAAGATTCAGGAAACCAAGGCAAAAACTAAAGAGTGAGGGCAGCACACTAAAACAGACATAGCAAGGCTACGCAAAAAGCTAAAGATTTAAAGCAAAACAAGCCATACCTACAAATACAGGCAATGATTTCAAAAACTTAGCCTCCAAGAAGATCCCAATAGAAAGGAGAATGAAGGAAATCAAAGGAAATACTAAACAAAAGAGTGGCAGCAGACTGAAACGGCTGTGGAAAGACAATGTAAAAAGCCAGCATAAAGACGCAAACCAAGACAGAATGACTACATCAGAAAGGAAGACCAAGAAATAGGTGTCAAAAAGTGAAAAACTGACAGAGATTAAAGAAACAAAGGAAAAAATATAGAACAATACAGGTAAGTACGAAGGAATGACACAAAACTCTTGAAGACAACAATATATTAAATCCTCAGACTTCATATGAATACTGAAATTGGGAGGAAGATTAAGGAAGTCAAGGGCAAAACTAATAACCCACGGCAGCAAACTACAACAGCCGGAGAAAGACAATGTAGAAAGCAAGGCCACTCTGGAAACCCTTCGACTTAGAAAGAAAACTTAACTAGGGAGGAAGATTAAGGAAGTCAAGGCAAAACCTGAAAATCTGAGGGCAGCACACTAAAACAGACATAGAAAGACAATGCAAAAAGCTGGAGATCTATAGCAAAACTAGCAATACCTACACATATAGGCAATGTTTTCCAAAACTTAGCCTTCAAGAAGATCTCAGTAGGGAGGAGGATGAAGAAATTGAAGGGAAAAACGAATCAAAAGAGTGGCACCAAACTAAAATGAGATGTAGAAAGACAATGTACAAAGCCACGGTGTTCTGGAAAAACAACAAAAAGTGACTAGAATAGAAGGGAAGACGAAGACATGAACGTTGACAAGTGAAAAACCAACAGATATTAGGGAACAAAAGAAAAACTCTAGGGAAATACAAGGACCGCGAACTAAAAGAGAGATTTCGAAAGAAAATCTAGAATACTAACAACCTAAGGAATGACACAGAACTCTTGAAGACAGCGATTTCAAAACCTTACACTTCAAATGAACCTTGAAAGAGGGAGGAAGATTCAGGAAATCAAGGCAAAAACTAAAAAACGAGGGCAGCACACTAAACCGGACATAGCAAGGCTACGCAAAAAGATAAAGATTTCAAGCAAAACTAGCAATACCTACAAATACAGGCAATGATTTCAAAAACTTTTCGTGGACTGGATGCAAAACGGTTCATGAAATTTTCTGGCTCCTTGAGCAGAGAGAAATGGACCCTTAAATCTACATCTGCAAGTGCAAAATCCTGGGAAGACAGGGAGGGAAGGAGGGAAAGAAAGACAGGGCAGGTATCTGAACTGTGACTTTGGTTACCTCTGCAAAATTTTTCCTAACTTTCTTCTTTGCTTAGAAAAAAATAAACAAAAGCAAGCAGCAAAACAGTGTCTGTTGAGATTTAACCCACTTGCTTCGTGCAACAGTACTGAAGTTTAAGGCATCATTAAACTCACTCCGCACACCCACTGCAGATCCTGTACTGGGGTACAGCCCCCCCATTTCTCTCCCGTGACAAATTTTCCTGATTAGTCTCTGTCTTCACACCCAGGCTGACTTGTGCACCCTGATCTCCAAACAGTGACCTCATTGCCTTGTTCAACTGGTGAGAAACTACAGTAAAATGGGAGAGGTAAACAAAGCGGGGGGGAACTAATGGATTTAGGAGGTAGGAATCTGCTCCTTGCCATCCCGCTTCCATTGTGCGCCCGAGCTTGAGAAAGTGCAAGCTGAGCCTCGACGAGCTCTTTTCTGTGCCAGTTCCTCTGGAAACTCAGCCCAGCCCTTCAGCGGTTCCCTACCCCCAGCGCCGGCCCTCTCCGTTACCTCTCCCTCCATGATAGAGCCGCTTCCAGCTGTGGCAGCCCCCCCCCCTCCCCGGGGCTGAAGCCACCCCTTACCTCATTCCAGTCACCCGGCGGCGAGGGGGGGAAGAGCTGAGGGGCCGGAGAGTCTTTCCCGCCTGGGGACCCTCTAATCCCTACACCCACAGCCCAAACCACCTGGCTCCCGCATGCCCCGCCGAGCGCTCGTCCTCGATGGGGGGGGGGCAGTGCTTCCCGCCTCACGCTTTGCCCCCTCAGCCCCACCCCACCACCTCAGGACACCCCCGGACAGCATTTTGGTGACAAGCTGGCATCTTGTTGGGCATGCAGCATTTATTTTGCTGGGCACCTGGTCTTTTGGTGGGTACCCAGTGTCTCTTTTGGTGGGCATGTGGCATTAATCATGGTGGGCACCCAGGTTTTTGATTGGTGGGCACCTGGCATTTCTTTTGGTGTGTATGGGACATTTTTGTGGCCATCTGGCATATTAGTGGGCACCCGCTGTTACTTTTGATAGGTACTTGGCTTTTCTTTTGCTGGGCACGTTGTCTTTTGGTTGCCACCTGGCATCTTGGTTGGCACCCACCGTTTCTTTTGGTGGGCACCTGGCATTTTGTTTGCTGGGCACCCATCGCTTATTCTTGTGGGCATGTGGTGTTTTGGTAGCCACATGGCGTTTAGGTGGGCACGCAGGATTTCTTTTGGTGTGGAGCTGGCATTTATTTTGCTGGCCACGTGTCATCTTGCTGGGCACGTGGCATTTCTTTTGATGACCACCTGGCATCTTGGTGGGCACCCAGCGTTTCTTTTGGTGCCCACCTGGAATCTTGACAGGCAACCAGCCGTTATTTGGCAGGCACTTGGCTTTTTCGTGGCCACCTGGCATCTATGTGGGCACACAGCGTTTCTTTTTGTGGGCATGTGGCATTTAGTGGGCCACACAGCATCCTCATGGGCACCCAGTGTTTCTTTTGGTGGGCACCTGGGATTTTGGTGGCCTCGTGGCGTCTTGGTGGGCACCCATCTTTTATTTTGGTGAGCACCAGCATCTTGGTTCAGACTCAGACTTTGTTTTTGTGGGCATGTGGCATTTTGGTGGGTACCTGGCATCTAGGTGGGCACCCACCATTTTCTTTGTTGGGCACGTCGCATTGTCGTGGACAACTGCCATCTTGGTAGGCAACCAGCCTTTATTTTGGTGGCCACCTGGCATTTCCTTTGGTGGGCTGCCGGCGTTTATTTTGGTGGCCGCCTGGAATTTTGGGTGCCACCTGGAATATTCGTGGGCACCCTGTGATATATTTGGTGGGTACGTAGTATTTTGGCGACAAGCTGGCATCTTGTGGGGCACCCAGCATTTATTTTGCTGTGTACGTGGTCTTTTGGTGGGTACCCAGTGTCTCTTTTGGTGGGCATGTGGCATTAATCATGGTGGGCACCCAGGTGTTTGATTGGTGGGCACCTGGCATTTCTTTTGGTGTGCATGGGGCATTTTTGTGGCCACCTGGCATCTTAATGGGCACCCGCTGTTAGTTTTGGTGGCCACCTGGCATCTTGGTGGGCACTCGGCAGTAGTTTTGGTGGGTACGTGTTATTTTTGTGCCAACCTGGCGTCTCGGAGTGCAGCCAGCATTTATTTTGGTGAACACCAGCCATCGTGGTTGGCACCCACCATTTCTATTGGTGGGCACCTGGCGTTTTGTTGGGCACTTGGCATTTTGTTTGCTGGGCACCCATCGTTTATTCTTCTGGGCATATGGTGTTTTGGCGCCCACATGGTGTTTTGGTGGGCACGCAGGGTTTCTTTTGGTGAGCACGTGGCATTGATTTTGGTTGGCAGGTGGCATTTTGGTGGGCAGCAGGCATTTCTTTTCGTGGGCACCTGGTATCTTGCTATGCAGCCATATTTTATTTTGTTGGCCACCTGGCATCTTGCTTGGCACCCACCATTTCTTTTGGTAGGCACCTGGCATTTTGTTTGCTGGGCACCCATCGCTTGTTCTTGTGGGCATGTGGTGTTTTGGTGTCCACATGGCGTTTTGGTTGGCACGCAGGTTTTCTTTTGGTGGGCAGCTGGCATTTCTTTTGCTGGCCATGTGTCATCTTGCTGAGCACATGGCATTTATTTTGGTGGCCACCTGGCATCTTGGTGGACACCCAGCGTTTCTTTTGGTGCCCACCTGGCATCTTGACAGGCAACCAGCCTTTATTTGGTGGACATATGGCTTTTTCGTGGCCACCTGGCATCTATGTGGGCACACAGCGTTTCTTTTGGTGGGCATGTGACATTTAGTTTTGCACCCAGCATCTTCATGGGTACCCAGTGTATCTTTTGGTGGGCACCCGGCATTTTGGGTGCCACCTGGCATCTTGCTGGGCAGCCAGCATGTATTTTGGAGAGCACCAACATTTGGTAAGGACCCAGCCTTTCTTTTGGTGGGCATGTGGCATTTTGGTGGGCACCTGGCATCTTGGTGGGCACCCAGAGTTCCTTTCGGTGCGCACCTGGTTTTTGCTGGCCACCAGGCCTCTTGGTGGACACCTGGTGTTTATTCTGGTTGCCAGTTGCCGTCTTGGTGGGCACCCGGTATTTTTCTGGGTCACCACCAAGCACTTAGGTGGCCACCTAGCATCTCTGCAAGCACCCAGCATTTCTTTTCATTGGCACCCAGCATCTTGGTGGGCACCCAGCATTTTGTTTGTTGGCTATGTAGCGTTGTCGTGGCCAAGTGCCATCTTGATGGGCAACCAGCCTTTATTTTGGTGGCCACCTGGCATTTGTTATAGTGGGCTGCTAGCGTTTCTTTTGGTGACCACCTGGCTTTTTGCGTGCCACCTGGAAAACTGGTGAGCACCAGACGGTATTTTTTGGTGGGTACGTGGCTTTTTGGTGACAAGCTGGCCTCTTTTTGGGCACCCAGCATTTATTTTGCTGGGCACGTCATCTTTTTGTGCGTACCCAGTGTCTCTTTTGGTGGCCATGGGGCATTAATCATGGTGGGCTCCCATGTTTTTAATTTGTGGGCACCTGGCAATTCTTTAGGTGTTCATGGAGCCTTTTGGTGGCCACTTGGCATCTTAATGGGCACCTGGCATTTCTTTTGGTAGGCACCTGGCATCTTGGTGGGCACCTGGCTAATTCTTAGTCACCCGGCGTTTCTTTTGCGGGCCATGTTGCGTTTTGGTGGGCAGCCAGTGTTTCCTCTGGTGGGCACCCAGCATTTAATTTGGTCTGCACATGGCATTCTGGTTGCCACTTTTCATCCCTGTGGGACCCAGTGTTTCTTTGGTAGGCATGTCATGATTTGGTGGCCAGCTGGCATCTTAGTGAGCACCCAGAGTTTCTTTCGGTACGCATGTGGTGTTTTGGTGACCACCTGGCATCTTGGTGCGCACCCAGAATTTCTTTTGCTAGAATAGAATAGAATGGAAGACGAAGACAAAAGGAATGACACAAAACTCTTGAAGACAGCGATTTCAAAACCTTACACTTCAAATGAACCTTGAAAGAGGGAGGAAGATTCAGGAAACCAAGGCAAAAACTAAAGAGTGAGGGCAGCACACTAAAACAGACATAGCAAGGCTACGCAAAAAGCTAAAGATTTAAAGCAAAACAAGCTATACCTACAAATACAGGCAATGATTTCAAAAACTTAGCCTTCAAGAAGATCCCAATAGAAAGGAGAATGAAGGAAATCAAAGGAAATACTAAACAAAAGAGTGGCAGCAGACTGAAACGGCTGTGGAAAGACAATGTAAAAAGCCAGCATAAAGACGCAAACCAAGACAGAATGACTACATCAGAAAGGAAGACCAAGAAATAGGTGTCAAAAAGTGAAAAACTGACAGAGATTAAAGAAACAAAGGAAAAAATATAGAACAATACAGGTAAGTACGAAGGAATGACACAAAACTCTTGAAGACAACAATATATTAAATCCTCAGACTTCATATGAATACTGAAATTGGGAGGAAGATTAAGGAAGTCAAGGGCAAAACTAATAACCCACGGCAGCAAACTACAACAGCCGGAGAAAGACAATGTAGAAAGCAAGGCCACTCTGGAAACCCTTCGACTTAGAAAGAAAACTTAACTAGGGAGGAAGATTAAGGAAGTCAAGGCAAAACCTGAAAATCTGAGGGCAGCACACTAAAACAGACATAGAAAGACAATGCAAAAAGCTGGAGATCTATAGCAAAACTAGCAATACCTACACATATAGGCAATGTTTTCCAAAACTTAGCCTTCAAGAAGATCTCAGTAGGGAGGAGGATGAAGAAATTGAAGGGAAAAACGAATCAAAAGAGTGGCACCAAACTAAAATGAGATGTAGAAAGACAATGTACAAAGCCACGGTGTTCTGGAAAAACAACAAAAAGTGACTAGAATAGAAGGGAAGACGAAGACATGAACGTTGACAAGTGAAAAACCAACAGATATTAGGGAACAAAAGAAAAACTCTAGGGAAATACAAGGACCGCGAACTAAAAGAGAGATTTCGAAAGAAAATCTAGAATACTAACAACCTAAGGAATGACACAGAACTCTTGAAGACAGCGATTTCAAAACCTTACACTTCAAATGAACCTTGAAACAGGGAGGAAGATTCAGGAAATCAAGGCAAAAACTAAAAACCGAGGGCAGCACACTAAACCGGACATAGCAAGGCTACGCAAAAAGATAAAGATTTCAAGCAAAACTAGCAATACCTACAAATACAGGCAATGATTTCAAAAACTTTTCGTGGACTGGATGCAAAACGGTTCATGAAATTTTCTGGCTCCTTGAGCAGAGAGAAATGGACCCTTAAATCTACATCTGCAAGTGCAAAATCCTGGGAAGACAGGGAGGGAAGGAGGGAAAGAAAGACAGGGCAGGTATCTGAACTGTGACTTTGGTTACCTCTGCAAAATTTTTCCTAACTTTCTTCTTTGCTTAGAAAAAAATAAACAAAAGCAAGCAGCAAAACAGTGTCTGTTGAGATTTAACCCACTTGCTTCGTGCAACAGTACTGAAGTTTAAGGCATCATTAAACTCACTCCGCACACCCACTGCAGATCCTGTACTGGGGTACAGCCCCCCCATTCCTCTCCCGTGACAAATTTTCCTGATTAGTCTCTGTCTTCACACCCAGGCTGACTTGTGCACCCTGATCTCCAAACAGTGACCTCATTGCCTTGTTCAACTGGTGAGAAACTACAGTAAAATGGGAGAGGTAAACAAAGCGGGGGGGAACTAATGGATTTAGGAGGTAGGAATCTGCTCCTTGCCATCCCGCTTCCATTGTGCGCCCGAGCTTGAGAAAGTGCAAGCTGAGCCTCGACGAGCTCTTTTCTGTGCCAGTTCCTCTGGAAACTCAGCCCAGCCCTTCAGCGGTTCCCTACCCCCAGCGCCGGCCCTCTCCGTTACCTCTCCCTCCATGATAGAGCCGCTTCCAGCTGTGGCAGCCCCCCCCCCTCCCCGGGGCTGAAGCCACCCCTTACCTCATTCCAGTCACTCGGCGGCGAGGGGGGGGAAGAGCTGAGGGGCCGGAGAGTCTTTCCCGCCTGGGGACCCTCTAATCCCTACACCCACAGCCCAAACCACCTGGCTCCCGCATGCCCCGCCGAGCGCTCGTCCTCGATGGGGGGGGGGGCAGTGCTTCCCGCCTCACGCTTTGCCCCCTCAGCCCCACCCCACCACCTCAGGACACCCCCGGACAGCATTTTGGTGACAAGCTGGCATCTTGTTGGGCATGCAGCATTTATTTTGCTGGGCACCTGGTCTTTTGGTGGGTACCCAGTGTCTCTTTTGGTGGGCATGTGGCATTAATCGTGGTGGGCACCCAGGTTTTTGATTGGTGGGCACCTGGCATTTCTTTTGGTGTGTATGGGGCATTTTTGTGGCCATCTGGCATATTAGTGGGCACCCGCTGTTACTTTTGATAGGTACTTGGCTTTTCTTTTGCTGGGCACGTTGTCTTTTGGTTGCCACCTGGCATCTTGGTTGGCACCCACCGTTTCTTTTGGTGGGCACCTGGCATTTTGTTTGCTGGGCACCCATCGCTTATTCTTGTGGGCATGTGGTGTTTTGGTAGCCACATGGCGTTTAGGTGGGCACGCAGGATTTCTTTTGGTGTGGAGCTGGCATTTATTTTGCTGGCCACGTGTCATCTTGCTGGGCACGTGGCATTTCTTTTGATGACCACCTGGCATCTTGGTGGGCACCCAGCGTTTCTTTTGGTGCCCACCTGGAATCTTGACAGGCAACCAGCCGTTATTTGGCGGACACTTGGCTTTTTCGTGGCCACCTGGCATCTATGTGGGCACACAGCGTTTCTTTTTGTGGGCATGTGGCATTTAGTGGGCCACACAGCATCCTCATGGGCACCCAGTGTTTCTTTTGGTGGGCACCTGGGATTTTGGTGGCCTCGTGGCGTCTTGGTGGGCACCCATCTTTTATTTTGGTGAGCACCAGCATCTTGGTTCAGACTCAGACTTTGTTTTTGTGGGCATGTGGCATTTTGGTGGGTACCTGGCATCTAGGTGGGCACCCACCATTTTCTTTGTTGGGCACGTCGCATTGTCGTGGACAACTGCCATCTTGGTAGGCAACCAGCCTTTATTTTGGTGGCCACCTGGCATTTCCTTTGGTGGGCTGCCGGCATTTATTTTGGTGGCCGCCTGGAATTTTGGGTGCCACCTGGAATATTCGTGGGCACCCTGTGATATATTTGGTGGGTACGTAGTATTTTGGCGACAAGCTGGCATCTTGTGGGGCACCCAGCATTTATTTTGCTGTGTACGTGGTCTTTTGGTGGGTACCCAGTGTCTCTTTTGGTGGGCATGTGGCATTAATCATGGTGGGCACCCAGGTGTTTGATTGGTGGGCACCTGGCATTTCTTTTGGTGTGCATGGGGCATTTTTGTGGCCACCTGGCATCTTAATGGGCACCCGCTGTTAGTTTTGGTGGCCACCTGGCATCTTGGTGGGCACTCGGCAGTAGTTTTGGTGGGTACGTGGTTTTTTTGTGCCAACCTGGCGTCTCGGAGTGCAGCCAGCATTTATTTTGGTGAACACCAGCCATCGTGGTTGGCACCCACCATTTCTATTGGTGGGCACCTGGCGTTTTGTTGGGCACTTGGCATTTTGTTTGCTGGGCACCCATCGTTTATTCTTCTGGGCATATGGTGTTTTGGCGCCCACATGGTGTTTTGGTGGGCACGCAGGGTTTCTTTTGGTGAGCACGTGGCATTGATTTTGGTTGGCAGGTGGCATTTTGGTGGGCAGCAGGCATTTCTTTTCGTGGGCACCTGGTATCTTGCTATGCAGCCATATTTTATTTTGTTGGCCACCTGGCATCTTGCTTGGCACCCACCATTTCTTTTGGTAGGCACCTGGCATTTTGTTTGCTGGGCACCCATCGCTTGTTCTTGTGGGCATGTGGTGTTTTGGTGTCCACATGGCGTTTTGGTTGGCACGCAGGTTTTCTTTTGGTGGGCAGCTGGCATTTCTTTTGCTGGCCATGTGTCATCTTGCTGAGCACATGGCATTTATTTTGGTGGCCACCTGGCATCTTGGTGGACACCCAGCGTTTCTTTTGGTGCCCACCTGGCGTCTTGACAGGCAACCAGCCTTTATTTGGTGGACATATGGCTTTTTCGTGGCCACCTGGCATCTATGTGGGCACACAGCATTTCTTTTGGTGGGTATGTGACATTTAGTTTTGCACCCAGCATCTTCATGGGTACCCAGTGTATCTTTTGGTGGGCACCCGGCATTTTGGGTGCCACCTGGCATCTTGCTGGGCAGCCAGCATGTATTTTGGAGAGCACCAACATTTGGTAAGGACCCAGCCTTTCTTTTGGTGGGCATGTGGCATTTTGGTGGGCACCTGGCATCTTGGTGGGCACCCAGAGTTCCTTTCGGTGCGCACCTGGTTTTTGCTGGCCACCAGGCCTCTTGGTGGACACCTGGTGTTTATTCTGGTTGCCAGTTGCCGTCTTGGTGGGCACCCGGTATTTTTCTGGGTCACCACCAAGCACTTAGGTGGCCACCTAGCATCTCTGCAAGCACCCAGCATTTCTTTTCATTGGCACCCAGCATCTTGGTGGGCACCCAGCATTTTGTTTGTTGGCTATGTAGCGTTGTCGTGGCCAAGTGCCATCTTGATGGGCAACCAGCCTTTATTTTGGTGGCCACCTGGCATTTGTTATAGTGGGCTGCTAGCGTTTCTTTTGGTGACCACCTGGCTTTTTGCGTGCCACCTGGAAAACTGGTGAGCACCAGACGGTATTTTTTGGTGGGTACGTGGCTTTTTGGTGACAAGCTGGCCTCTTTTTGGGCACCCAGCATTTATTTTGCTGGGCACGTCATCTTTTTGTGCGTACCCAGTGTCTCTTTTGGTGGCCATGGGGCATTAATCATGGTGGGCTCCCATGTTTTTAATTTGTGGGCACCTGGCAATTCTTTAGGTGTTCATGGAGCCTTTTGGTGGCCACTTGGCATCTTAATGGGCACCTGGCATTTCTTTTGGTAGGCACCTGGCATCTTGGTGGGCACCTGGCTAATTCTTAGTCACCCGGCGTTTCTTTTGCGGGCCATGTTGCGTTTTGGTGGGCAGCCAGTGTTTCCTCTGGTGGGCACCCAGCATTTAATTTGGTCTGCACATGGCATTCTGGTTGCCACTTTTCATCCCTGTGGGACCCAGTGTTTCTTTGGTAGGCATGTCATGATTTGGTGGCCAGCTGGCATCTTAGTGAGCACCCAGAGTTTCTTTCGGTACGCATGTGGTGTTTTGGTGACCACCTGGCATCTTGGTGCGCACCCAGAATTTCTTTTGCTAGAATAGAATAGAATGGAAGACGAAGACAAAAGGAATGACACAAAACTCTTGAAGACAGCGATTTCAAAACCTTACACTTCAAATGAACCTTGAAAGAGGGAGGAAGATTCAGGAAACCAAGGCAAAAACTAAAGAGTGAGGGCAGCACACTAAAACAGACATAGCAAGGCTACGCAAAAAGCTAAAGATTTAAAGCAAAACAAGCTATACCTACAAATACAGGCAATGATTTCAAAAACTTAGCCTTCAAGAAGATCCCAATAGAAAGGAGAATGAAGGAAATCAAAGGAAATACTAAACAAAAGAGTGGCAGCAGACTGAAACGGCTGTGGAAAGACAATGTAAAAAGCCAGCATAAAGACGCAAACCAAGACAGAATGACTACATCAGAAAGGAAGACCAAGAAATAGGTGTCCAAAAGTGAAAAACTGACAGAGATTAAAGAAACAAAGGAAAAAATATAGAACAATACAGGTAAGTACGAAGGAATGACACAAAACTCTTGAAGACAACAATATATTAAATCCTCAGACTTCATATGAATACTGAAATTGGGAGGAAGATTAAGGAAGTCAAGGGCAAAACTAATAACCCACGGCAGCAAACTACAACAGCCGGAGAAAGACAATGTAGAAAGCAAGGCCACTCTGGAAACCCTTCGACTTAGAAAGAAAACTTAACTAGGGAGGAAGATTAAGGAAGTCAAGGCAAAACCTGAAAATCTGAGGGCAGCACACTAAAACAGACATAGAAAGACAATGCAAAAAGCTGGAGATCTATAGCAAAACTAGCAATACCTACACATATAGGCAATGTTTTCCAAAACTTAGCCTTCAAGAAGATCTCAGTAGGGAGGAGGATGAAGAAATTGAAGGGAAAAACGAATCAAAAGAGTGGCACCAAACTAAAATGAGATGTAGAAAGACAATGTACAAAGCCACGGTGTTCTGGAAAAACAACAAAAAGTGACTAGAATAGAAGGGAAGACGAAGACATGAACGTTGACAAGTGAAAAACCAACAGATATTAGGGAACAAAAGAAAAACTCTAGGGAAATACAAGGACCGCGAACTAAAAGAGAGATTTCGAAAGAAAATCTAGAATACTAACAACCTAAGGAATGACACAGAACTCTTGAAGACAGCGATTTCAAAACCTTACACTTCAAATGAACCTTGAAACAGGGAGGAAGATTCAGGAAATCAAGGCAAAAACTAAAAACCGAGGGCAGCACACTAAACCGGACATAGCAAGGCTACGCAAAAAGATAAAGATTTCAAGCAAAACTAGCAATACCTACAAATACAGGCAATGATTTCAAAAACTTTTCGTGGACTGGATGCAAAACGGTTCATGAAATTTTCTGGCTCCTTGAGCAGAGAGAAATGGACCCTTAAATCTACATCTGCAAGTGCAAAATCCTGGGAAGACAGGGAGGGAAGGAGGGAAAGAAAGACAGGGCAGGTATCTGAACTGTGACTTTGGTTACCTCTGCAAAATTTTTCCTAACTTTCTTCTTTGCTTAGAAAAAAATAAACAAAAGCAAGCAGCAAAACAGTGTCTGTTGAGATTTAACCCACTTGCTTCGTGCAACAGTACTGAAGTTTAAGGCATCATTAAACTCACTCCGCACACCCACTGCAGATCCTGTACTGGGGTACAGCCCCCCCATTCCTCTCCCGTGACAAATTTTCCTGATTAGTCTCTGTCTTCACACCCAGGCTGACTTGTGCACCCTGATCTCCAAACAGTGACCTCATTGCCTTGTTCAACTGGTGAGAAACTACAGTAAAATGGGAGAGGTAAACAAAGCGGGGGGGAACTAATGGATTTAGGAGGTAGGAATCTGCTCCTTGCCATCCCGCTTCCATTGTGCGCCCGAGCTTGAGAAAGTGCAAGCTGAGCCTCGACGAGCTCTTTTCTGTGCCAGTTCCTCTGGAAACTCAGCCCAGCCCTTCAGCGGTTCCCTACCCCCAGCGCCGGCCCTCTCCGTTACCTCTCCCTCCATGATAGAGCCGCTTCCAGCTGTGGCAGCCCCCCCCCCCTCCCCGGGGCTGAAGCCACCCCTTACCTCATTCCAGTCACTCGGCGGCGAGGGGGGGAAGAGCTGAGGGGCCGGAGAGTCTTTCCCGCCTGGGGACCCTCTAATCCCTACACCCACAGCCCAAACCACCTGGCTCCCGCATGCCCCGCCGAGCGCTCGTCCTCGATGGGGGGGGGGCAGTGCTTCCCGCCTAACGCTTTGCCCCCTCAGCCCCACCCCACCACCTCAGGACACCCCCGGACAGCATTTTGGTGACAAGCTGGCATCTTGTTGGGCATGCAGCATTTATTTTGCTGGGCACCTGGTCTTTTGGTGGGTACCCAGTGTCTCTTTTGGTGGGCATGTGGCATTAATCGTGGTGGGCACCCAGGTTTTTGATTGGTGGGCACCTGGCATTTCTTTTGGTGTGTATGGGGCATTTTTGTGGCCATCTGGCATATTAGTGGGCACCCGCTGTTACTTTTGATAGGTACTTGGCTTTTCTTTTGCTGGGCACGTTGTCTTTTGGTTGCCACCTGGCATCTTGGTTGGCACCCACCGTTTCTTTTGGTGGGCACCTGGCATTTTGTTTGCTGGGCACCCATCGCTTATTCTTGTGGGCATGTGGTGTTTTGGTAGCCACATGGCGTTTAGGTGGGCACGCAGGATTTCTTTTGGTGTGGAGCTGGCATTTATTTTGCTGGCCACGTGTCATCTTGCTGGGCACGTGGCATTTCTTTTGATGACCACCTGGCATCTTGGTGGGCACCCAGCGTTTCTTTTGGTGCCCACCTGGAATCTTGACAGGCAACCAGCCGTTATTTGGCGGACACTTGGCTTTTTCGTGGCCACCTGGCATCTATGTGGGCACACAGCGTTTCTTTTTGTGGGCATGTGGCATTTAGTGGGCCACACAGCATCCTCATGGGCACCCAGTGTTTCTTTTGGTGGGCACCTGGGATTTTGGTGGCCTCGTGGCGTCTTGGTGGGCACCCATCTTTTATTTTGGTGAGCACCAGCATCTTGGTTCAGACTCAGACTTTGTTTTTGTGGGCATGTGGCATTTTGGTGGGTACCTGGCATCTAGGTGGGCACCCACCATTTTCTTTGTTGGGCACGTCGCATTGTCGTGGACAACTGCCATCTTGGTAGGCAACCAGCCTTTATTTTGGTGGCCACCTGGCATTTCCTTTGGTGGGCTGCCGGCGTTTATTTTGGTGGCCGCCTGGAATTTTGGGTGCCACCTGGAATATTCGTGGGCACCCTGTGATATATTTGGTGGGTACGTAGTATTTTGGCGACAAGCTGGCATCTTGTGGGGCACCCAGCATTTATTTTGCTGTGTACGTGGTCTTTTGGTGGGTACCCAGTGTCTCTTTTGGTGGGCATGTGGCATTAATCATGGTGGGCACCCAGGTGTTTGATTGGTGGGCACCTGGCATTTCTTTTGGTGTGCATGGGGCATTTTTGTGGCCACCTGGCATCTTAATGGGCACCCGCTGTTAGTTTTGGTGGCCACCTGGCATCTTGGTGGGCACTCGGCAGTAGTTTTGGTGGGTACGTGGTTTTTTTGTGCCAACCTGGCGTCTCGGAGTGCAGCCAGCATTTATTTTGGTGAACACCAGCCATCGTGGTTGGCACCCACCATTTCTATTGGTGGGCACCTGGCGTTTTGTTGGGCACTTGGCATTTTGTTTGCTGGGCACCCATCGTTTATTCTTCTGGGCATATGGTGTTTTGGCGCCCACATGGTGTTTTGGTGGGCACGCAGGGTTTCTTTTGGTGAGCACGTGGCATTGATTTTGGTTGGCAGGTGGCATTTTGGTGGGCAGCAGGCATTTCTTTTCGTGGGCACCTGGTATCTTGCTATGCAGCCATATTTTATTTTGTTGGCCACCTGGCATCTTGCTTGGCACCCACCATTTCTTTTGGTAGGCACCTGGCATTTTGTTTGCTGGGCACCCATCGCTTGTTCTTGTGGGCATGTGGTGTTTTGGTGTCCACATGGCGTTTTGGTTGGCACGCAGGTTTTCTTTTGGTGGGCAGCTGGCATTTCTTTTGCTGGCCATGTGTCATCTTGCTGAGCACATGGCATTTATTTTGGTGGCCACCTGGCATCTTGGTGGACACCCAGCGTTTCTTTTGGTGCCCACCTGGCGTCTTGACAGGCAACCAGCCTTTATTTGGTGGACATATGGCTTTTTCGTGGCCACCTGGCATCTATGTGGGCACACAGCGTTTCTTTTGGTGGGCATGTGACATTTAGTTTTGCACCCAGCATCTTCATGGGTACCCAGTGTATCTTTTGGTGGGCACCCGGCATTTTGGGTGCCACCTGGCATCTTGCTGGGCAGCCAGCATGTATTTTGGAGAGCACCAACATTTGGTAAGGACCCAGCCTTTCTTTTGGTGGGCATGTGGCATTTTGGTGGGCACCTGGCATCTTGGTGGGCACCCAGAGTTCCTTTCGGTGCGCACCTGGTTTTTGCTGGCCACCAGGCCTCTTGGTGGACACCTGGTGTTTATTCTGGTTGCCAGTTGCCGTCTTGGTGGGCACCCGGTATTTTTCTGGGTCACCACCAAGCACTTAGGTGGCCACCTAGCATCTCTGCAAGCACCCAGCATTTCTTTTCATTGGCACCCAGCATCTTGATGGGCACCCAGCATTTTGTTTGTTGGCTATGTAGCGTTGTCGTGGCCAAGTGCCATCTTGATGGGCAACCAGCCTTTATTTTGGTGGCCACCTGGCATTTGTTATAGTGGGCTGCTAGCGTTTCTTTTGGTGACCACCTGGCTTTTTGCGTGCCACCTGGAAAACTGGTGAGCACCAGACGGTATTTTTTGGTGGGTACGTGGCTTTTTGGTGACAAGCTGGCCTCTTTTTGGGCACCCAGCATTTATTTTGCTGGGCACGTCATCTTTTTGTGCGTACCCAGTGTCTCTTTTGGTGGCCATGGGGCATTAATCATGGTGGGCTCCCATGTTTTTAATTTGTGGGCACCTGGCAATTCTTTAGGTGTTCATGGAGCCTTTTGGTGGCCACTTGGCATCTTAATGGGCACCTGGCATTTCTTTTGGTAGGCACCTGGCATCTTGGTGGGCACCTGGCTAATTCTTAGTCACCCGGCGTTTCTTTTGCGGGCCATGTTGCGTTTTGGTGGGCAGCCAGTGTTTCCTCTGGTGGGCACCCAGCATTTAATTTGGTCTGCACATGGCATTCTGGTTGCCACTTTTCATCCCTGTGGGACCCAGTGTTTCTTTGGTAGGCATGTCATGATTTGGTGGCCAGCTGGCATCTTAGTGAGCACCCAGAGTTTCTTTCGGTACGCATGTGGTGTTTTGGTGACCACCTGGCATCTTGGTGCGCACCCAGAATTTCTTTTGCTAGAATAGAATAGAATGGAAGACGAAGACAAAAGGAATGACACAAAACTCTTGAAGACAGCGATTTCAAAACCTTACACTTCAAATGAACCTTGAAAGAGGGAGGAAGATTCAGGAAACCAAGGCAAAAACTAAAGAGTGAGGGCAGCACACTAAAACAGACATAGCAAGGCTACGCAAAAAGCTAAAGATTTAAAGCAAAACAAGCTATACCTACAAATACAGGCAATGATTTCAAAAACTTAGCCTTCAAGAAGATCCCAATAGAAAGGAGAATGAAGGAAATCAAAGGAAATACTAAACAAAAGAGTGGCAGCAGACTGAAACGGCTGTGGAAAGACAATGTAAAAAGCCAGCATAAAGACGCAAACCAAGACAGAATGACTACATCAGAAAGGAAGACCAAGAAATAGGTGTCAAAAAGTGAAAAACTGACAGAGATTAAAGAAACAAAGGAAAAAATATAGAACAATACAGGTAAGTACGAAGGAATGACACAAAACTCTTGAAGACAACAATATATTAAATCCTCAGACTTCATATGAATACTGAAATTGGGAGGAAGATTAAGGAAGTCAAGGGCAAAACTAATAACCCACGGCAGCAAACTACAACAGCCGGAGAAAGACAATGTAGAAAGCAAGGCCACTCTGGAAACCCTTCGACTTAGAAAGAAAACTTAACTAGGGAGGAAGATTAAGGAAGTCAAGGCAAAACCTGAAAATCTGAGGGCAGCACACTAAAACAGACATAGAAAGACAATGCAAAAAGCTGGAGATCTATAGCAAAACTAGCAATACCTACACATATAGGCAATGTTTTCCAAAACTTAGCCTTCAAGAAGATCTCAGTAGGGAGGAGGATGAAGAAATTGAAGGGAAAAACGAATCAAAAGAGTGGCACCAAACTAAAATGAGATGTAGAAAGACAATGTACAAAGCCACGGTGTTCTGGAAAAAGAACAAAAAGTGGCTAGAAGAGAAGGGAAGACGAAGACATGAACGTTGACAAGTGAAAAACCAACAGATATTAGGGAACAAAAGAAAAACTCTAGGGAAATACAAGGACCGCGAACTAAAAGAGAGATTTCGAAAGAAAATCTAGAATACTAACAACCTAAGGAATGACACAGAACTCTTGAAGACAGCGATTTCAAAACCTTACACTTCAAATGAACCTTGAAACAGGGAGGAAGATTCAGGAAATCAAGGCAAAAACTAAAAACCGAGGGCAGCACACTAAACCGGACATAGCAAGGCTACGCAAAAAGATAAAGATTTCAAGCAAAACTAGCAATACCTACAAATACAGGCAATGATTTCAAAAACTTTTCGTGGACTGGATGCAAAACGGTTCATGAAATTTTCTGGCTCCTTGAGCAGAGAGAAATGGACCCTTAAATCTACATCTGCAAGTGCAAAATCCTGGGAAGACAGGGAGGGAAGGAGGGAAAGAAAGACAGGGCAGGTATCTGAACTGTGACTTTGGTTACCTCTGCAAAATTTTTCCTAACTTTCTTCTTTGCTTAGAAAAAAATAAACAAAAGCAAGCAGCAAAACAGTGTCTGTTGAGATTTAACCCACTTGCTTCGTGCAACAGTACTGAAGTTTAAGGCATCATTAAACTCACTCCGCACACCCACTGCAGATCCTGTACTGGGGTACAGCCCCCCCATTCCTCTCCCGTGACAAATTTTCCTGATTAGTCTCTGTCTTCACACCCAGGCTGACTTGTGCACCCTGATCTCCAAACAGTGACCTCATTGCCTTGTTCAACTGGTGAGAAACTACAGTAAAATGGGAGAGGTAAACAAAGCGGGGGGGAACTAATGGATTTAGGAGGTAGGAATCTGCTCCTTGCCATCCCGCTTCCATTGTGCGCCCGAGCTTGAGAAAGTGCAAGCTGAGCCTCGACGAGCTCTTTTCTGTGCCAGTTCCTCTGGAAACTCAGCCCAGCCCTTCAGCGGTTCCCTACCCCCAGCGCCGGCCCTCTCCGTTACCTCTCCCTCCATGATAGAGCCGCTTCCAGCTGTGGCAGCTCCCCCCCCTCCCCGGGGCTGAAGCCACCCCTTACCTCATTCCAGTCACCCGGCGGCGAGGGGGGGAAGAGCTGAGGGGCCGGAGAGTCTTTCCCGCCTGGGGACCCTCTAATCCCTACACCCACAGCCCAAACCACCTGGCTCCCGCATGCCCCGCCGAGCGCTCGTCCTCGATGGGGGGGGGCAGTGCTTCCCGCCTCACGCTTTGCCCCCTCAGCCCCACCCCTCCACCTTCAGGAAACCCCCGGACAGCATTTTGGTGACAAGCTGGCATCTTGTTGGGCATGCAGCATTTATTTTGCTGGGCACCTGGTCTTTTTGTGGGTACCCAGTGTCTCTTTTGGTGGGCATGTGGCATTAATCATGGTGGGCACCCAGGTTTTTGATTGGTGGGCACCTGGCATTTCTTTTGGTGTGTATGGGGCATTTTTGTGGCCATCTGGCATATTAGTGGGCACCCGCTGTTACTTTTGATAGGTACTTGGCTTTTCTTTTGCTGGGCACGTTGTCTTTTGGTTGCCACCTGGCATCTTGGTTGGCACCCACCGTTTCTTTTGGTGGGCACCTGGCATTTTGTTTGCTGGGCACCCATCGCTTATTCTTGTGGGCATGTGGTGTTTTGGTAGCCACATGGCGTTTAGGTGGGCACGCAGGATTTCTTTTGGTGTGGAGCTGGCATTTATTTTGCTGGCCACGTGTCATCTTGCTGGGCACGTGGCATTTCTTTTGATGACCACCTGGCATCTTGGTGGGCACCCAGCGTTTCTTTTGGTGCCCACCTGGAATCTTGACAGGCAACCAGCCGTTATTTGGCGGACACTTGGCTTTTTCGTGGCCACCTGGCATCTATGTGGGCACACAGCGTTTCTTTTTGTGGGCATGTGGCATTTAGTGGGCCACACAGCATCCTCATGGGCACCCAGTGTTTCTTTTGGTGGGCACCTGGGATTTTGGTGGCCTCGTGGCGTCTTGGTGGGCACCCATCTTTTATTTTGGTGAGCACCAGCATCTTGGTTCAGACTCAGACTTTGTTTTTGTGGGCATGTGGCATTTTGGTGGGTACCTGGCATCTAGGTGGGCACCCACCATTTTCTTTGTTGGGCACGTCGCATTGTCGTGGACAACTGCCATCTTGGTAGGCAACCAGCCTTTATTTTGGTGGCCACCTGGCATTTCCTTTGGTGGGCTGCCGGCGTTTATTTTGGTGGCCGCCTGGAATTTTGGGTGCCACCTGGAATATTCGTGGGCACCCTGTGATATATTTGGTGGGTACGTAGTATTTTGGCGACAAGCTGGCATCTTGTGGGGCACCCAGCATTTATTTTGCTGTGTACGTGGTCTTTTGGTGGGTACCCAGTGTCTCTTTTGGTGGGCATGTGGCATTAATCATGGTGGGCACCCAGGTGTTTGATTGGTGGGCACCTGGCATTTCTTTTGGTGTGCATGGGGCATTTTTGTGGCCACCTGGCATCTTAATGGGCACCCGCTGTTAGTTTTGGTGGCCACCTGGCATCTTGGTGGGCACTCGGCAGTAGTTTTGGTGGGTACGTGGTATTTTTGTGCCAACCTGGCGTCTCGGAGTGCAGCCAGCATTTATTTTGGTGAACACCAGCCATCGTGGTTGGCACCCACCATTTCTATTGGTGGGCACCTGGCGTTTTGTTGGGCACTTGGCATTTTGTTTGCTGGGCACCCATCGTTTATTCTTCTGGGCATATGGTGTTTTGGCGCCCACATGGTGTTTTGGTGGGCACACAGGGTTTCTTTTGGTGAGCACGTGGCATTGATTTTTGTTGGCAGGTGGCATTTTGGTGGGCAGCAGGCATTTCTTTTCGTGGGCACCTGGTATCTTGCTATGCAGCCATATTTTATTTTGTTGGCCACCTGGCATCTTGCTTGGCACCCACCATTTCTTTTGGTAGGCACCTGGCATTTTGTTTGCTGGGCACCCATCGCTTGTTCTTGTGGGCATGTGGTGTTTTGGTGTCCACATGGCGTTTTGGTTGGCACGCAGGTTTTCTTTTGGTGGGCAGCTGGCATTTCTTTTGCTGGCCATGTGTCATCTTGCTGAGCACATGGCATTTATTTTGGTGGCCACCTGGCATCTTGGTGGACACCCAGCGTTTCTTTTGGTGCCCACCTGGCGTCTTGACAGGCAACCAGCCTTTATTTGGTGGACATATGGCTTTTTCGTGGCCACCTGGCATCTATGTGGGCACACAGCGTTTCTTTTGGTGGGCATGTGACATTTAGTTTTGCACCCAGCATCTTCATGGGTACCCAGTGTATCTTTTGGTGGGCACCCGGCATTTTGGGTGCCACCTGGCATCTTGCTGGGCAGCCAGCATGTATTTTGGAGAACACCAACATTTGGTAAGGACCCAGCCTTTCTTTTGGTGGGCATGTGGCATTTTGGTGGGCACCTGGCATCTTGGTGGGCACCCAGAGTTCCTTTCGGTGCGCACCTGGTTTTTGCTGGCCACCAGGCCTCTTGGTGGACACCTGGTGTTTATTCTGGTTGCCAGTTGCCGTCTTGGTGGGCACCCGGTATTTTTCTGGGTCACCACCAAGCACTTAGGTGGCCACCTAGCATCTCTGCAAGCACCCAGCATTTCTTTTCATTGGCACCCAGCATCTTGGTGGGCACCCAGCATTTTGTTTGTTGGCTATGTAGCGTTGTCGTGGCCAAGTGCCATCTTGATGGGCAACCAGCCTTTATTTTGGTGGCCACCTGGCATTTGTTATAGTGGGCTGCTAGCGTTTCTTTTGGTGACCACCTGGCTTTTTGCGTGCCACCTGGAAAACTGGTGAGCACCAGACGGTATTTTTTGGTGGGTACGTGGCTTTTTGGTGACAAGCTGGCCTCTTTTTGGGCACCCAGCATTTATTTTGCTGGGCACGTCATCTTTTTGTGCGTACCCAGTGTCTCTTTTGGTGGCCATGGGGCATTAATCATGGTGGGCTCCCATGTTTTTAATTTGTGGGCACCTGGCAATTCTTTAGGTGTTCATGGAGCCTTTTGGTGGCCACTTGGCATCTTAATGGGCACCTGGCATTTCTTTTGGTAGGCACCTGGCATCTTGGTGGGCACCTGGCTAATTCTTAGTCACCCGGCGTTTCTTTTGCGGGCCATGTTGCGTTTTGGTGGGCAGCCAGTGTTTCCTCTGGTGGGCACCCAGCATTTAATTTGGTCTGCACATGGCATTCTGGTTGCCACTTTTCATCCCTGTGGGACCCAGTGTTTCTTTGGTAGGCATGTCATGATTTGGTGGCCAGCTGGCATCTTAGTGAGCACCCAGAGTTTCTTTCGGTACGCATGTGGTGTTTTGGTGACCACCTGGCATCTTGGTGCGCACCCAGAATTTCTTTTGCTAGAATAGAATAGAATGGAAGACGAAGACAAAAGGAATGACACAAAACTCTTGAAGACAGCGATTTCAAAACCTTACACTTCAAATGAACCTTGAAAGAGGGAGGAAGATTCAGGAAACCAAGGCAAAAACTAAAGAGTGAGGGCAGCACACTAAAACAGACATAGCAAGGCTACGCAAAAAGCTAAAGATTTAAAGCAAAACAAGCCATACCTACAAATACAGGCAATGATTTCAAAAACTTAGCCTTCAAGAAGATCCCAATAGAAAGGAGAATGAAGGAAATCAAAGGAAATACTAAACAAAAGAGTGGCAGCAGACTGAAACGGCTGTGGAAAGACAATGTAAAAAGCCAGCATAAAGACGCAAACCAAGACAGAATGACTACATCAGAAAGGAAGACCAAGAAATAGGTGTCAAAAAGTGAAAAACTGACAGAGATTAAAGAAACAAAGGAAAAAAATATAGAACAATACAGGTAAGTACGAAGGAATGACACAAAACTCTTGAAGACAACAATATATTAAATCCTCAGACTTCATATGAATACTGAAATTGGGAGGAAGATTAAGGAAGTCAAGGGCAAAACTAATAACCCACGGCAGCAAACTACAACAGCCGGAGAAAGACAATGTAGAAAGCAAGGCCACTCTGGAAACCCTTCGACTTAGAAAGAAAACTTAACTAGGGAGGAAGATTAAGGAAGTCAAGGCAAAACCTGAAAATCTGAGGGCAGCACACTAAAACAGACATAGAAAGACAATGCAAAAAGCTGGAGATCTATAGCAAAACTAGCAATACCTACACATATAGGCAATGTTTTCCAAAACTTAGCCTTCAAGAAGATCTCAGTAGGGAGGAGGATGAAGAAATTGAAGGGAAAAACGAATCAAAAGAGTGGCACCAAACTAAAATGAGATGTAGAAAGACAATGTACAAAGCCACGGTGTTCTGGAAAAACAACAAAAAGTGACTAGAATAGAAGGGAAGACGAAGACATGAACGTTGACAAGTGAAAAACCAACAGATATTAGGGAACAAAAGAAAAACTCTAGGGAAATACAAGGACCGCGAACTAAAAGAGAGATTTCGAAAGAAAATCTAGAATACTAACAACCTAAGGAATGACACAGAACTCTTGAAGACAGCGATTTCAAAACCTTACACTTCAAATGAACCTTGAAACAGGGAGGAAGATTCAGGAAATCAAGGCAAAAACTAAAAACCGAGGGCAGCACACTAAACCGGACATAGCAAGGCTACGCAAAAAGATAAAGATTTCAAGCAAAACTAGCAATACCTACAAATACAGGCCATGATTTCAAAAACTTTTCGTGGACTGGATGCAAAACGGTTCATGAAATTTTCTGGCTCCTTGAGCAGAGAGAAATGGACCCTTAAATCTACATCTGCAAGTGCAAAATCCTGGGAAGACAGGGAGGGAAGGAGGGAAAGAAAGACAGGGCAGGTATCTGAACTGTGACTTTGGTTACCTCTGCAAAATTTTTCCTAACTTTCTTCTTTGCTTAGAAAAAAATAAACAAAAGCAAGCAGCAAAACAGTGTCTGTTGAGATTTAACCCACTTGCTTCGTGCAACAGTACTGAAGTTTAAGGCATCATTAAACTCACTCCGCACACCCACTGCAGATCCTGTACTGGGGTACAGCCCCCCCATTCCTCTCCCGTGACAAATTTTCCTGATTAGTCTCTGTCTTCACACCCAGGCTGACTTGTGCACCCTGATCTCCAAACAGTGACCTCATTGCCTTGTTCAACTGGTGAGAAACTACAGTAAAATGGGAGAGGTAAACAAAGCGGGGGGGAACTAATGGATTTAGGAGGTAGGAATCTGCTCCTTGCCATCCCGCTTCCATTGTGCGCCCGAGCTTGAGAAAGTGCAAGCTGAGCCTCGACGAGCTCTTTTCTGTGCCAGTTCCTCTGGAAACTCAGCCCAGCCCTTCAGCGGTTCCCTACCCCCAGCGCCGGCCCTCTCCGTTACCTCTCCCTCCATGATAGAGCCGCTTCCAGCTGTGGCAGCCCCCCCCCCTCCCCGGGGCTGAAGCCACCCCTTACCTCATTCCAGTCACCCGGCGGCGAGGGGGGGAAGAGCTGAGGGGCCGGAGAGTCTTTCTCGCCTGGGGACCCTCTAATCCCTACACCCACAGCCCAAACCACCTGGCTCCCGCATGCCCCGCCGAGCGCTCGTCCTCGATGGGGGGGGGGGGCAGCGCTTCCCGCCTCACGCTTTGCCCCCTCAGCCCCGCCCCGCCACCTCAGGACACCCCCGGACAGCATTTTGGTGACAAGCTGGCATCTTGTTGGGCATGCAGCATTTATTTTGCTGGGCACCTGGTCTTTTGGTGGGTACCCAGTGTCTCTTTTGGTGGGCATGTGGCATTAATCATGGTGGGCACCCAGGTTTTTGATTGGTGGGCACCTGGCATTTCTTTTGGTGTGTATGGGGCATTTTTGTGGCCATCTGGCATATTAGTGGGCACCCGCTGTTACTTTTGATAGGTACTTGGCTTTTCTTTTGCTGGGCACGTTGTCTTTTGGTTGCCACCTGGCATCTTGGTTGGCACCCACCGTTTCTTTTGGTGGGCACCTGGCATTTTGTTTGCTGGGCACCCATCGCTTATTCTTGTGGGCATGTGGTGTTTTGGTAGCCACATGGCGTTTAGGTGGGCACGCAGGATTTCTTTTGGTGTGGAGCTGGCATGTATTTTGCTGGCCACGTGTCATCTTGCTGGGCACGTGGCATTTCTTTTGATGACCACCTGGCATCTTGGTGGGCACCCAGCGTTTCTTTTGGTGCCCACCTGGAATCTTGACAGGCAACCAGCCGTTATTTGGCGGACACTTGGCTTTTTCGTGGCCACCTGGCATCTATGTGGGCACACAGCGTTTCTTTTTGTGGGCATGTGGCATTTAGTGGGCCACACAGCATCCTCATGGGCACCCAGTGTTTCTTTTGGTGGGCACCTGGGATTTTGGTGGCCTCGTGGCGTCTTGGTGGGCACCCATCTTTTATTTTGGTGAGCACCAGCATCTTGGTTCAGACTCAGACTTTGTTTTTGTGGGCATGTGGCATTTTGGTGGGTACCTGGCATCTAGGTGGGCACCCACCATTTTCTTTGTTGGGCACGTCGCATTGTCGTGGACAACTGCCATCTTGGTAGGCAACCAGCCTTTATTTTGGTGGCCACCTGGCATTTCCTTTGGTGGGCTGCCGGCGTTTATTTTGGTGGCCGCCTGGAATTTTGGGTGCCACCTGGAATATTCGTGGGCACCCTGTGATATATTTGGTGGGTACGTAGTATTTTGGCGACAAGCTGGCATCTTGTGGGGCACCCAGCATTTATTTTGCTGTGTACGTGGTCTTTTGGTGGGTACCCAGTGTCTCTTTTGGTGGGCATGTGGCATTAATCATGGTGGGCACCCAGGTGTTTGATTGGTGGGCACCTGGCATTTCTTTTGGTGTGCATGGGGCATTTTTGTGGCCACCTGGCATCTTAATGGGCACCCGCTGTTAGTTTTGGTGGCCACCTGGCATCTTGGTGGGCACTCGGCAGTAGTTTTGGTGGGTACGTGGTATTTTTGTGCCAACCTGGCGTCTCGGAGTGCAGCCAGCATTTATTTTGGTGAACACCAGCCATCGTGGTTGGCACCCACCATTTCTATTGGTGGGCACCTGGCGTTTTGTTGGGCACTTGGCATTTTGTTTGCTGGGCACCCATCGTTTATTCTTCTGGGCATATGGTGTTTTGGCGCCCACATGGTGTTTTGGTGGGCACGCAGGGTTTCTTTTGGTGAGCACGTGGCATTGATTTTGGTTGGCAGGTGGCATTTTGGTGGGCAGCTGGCATTTCTTTTCGTGGGCACCTGGTATCTTGCTATGCAGCCATATTTTATTTTGTTGGCCACCTGGCATCTTGCTTGGCACCCACCATTTCTTTTGGTAGGCACCTGGCATTTTGTTTGCTGGGCACCCATCGCTTGTTCTTGTGGGCATGTGGTGTTTTGGTGTCCACATGGCGTTTTGGTTGGCACGCAGGTTTTCTTTTGGTGGGCAGCTGGCATTTCTTTTGCTGGCCATGTGTCATCTTGCTGAGCACATGGCATTTATTTTGGTGGCCACCTGGCATCTTGGTGGACACCCAGCGTTTCTTTTGGTGCCCACCTGGCATCTTGACAGGCAACCAGCCTTTATTTGGTGGACATATGGCTTTTTCGTGGCCACCTGGCATCTATGTGGGCACACAGCGTTTCTTTTGGTGGGCATGTGACATTTAGTTTTGCACCCAGCATCTTCATGGGTACCCAGTGTATCTTTTGGTGGGCACCCGGCATTTTGGGTGCCACCTGGCATCTTGCTGGGCAGCCAGCATGTATTTTGGAGAGCACCAACATTTGGTAAGGACCCAGCCTTTCTTTTGGTGGGCATGTGGCATTTTGGTGGGCACCTGGCATCTTGGTGGGCACCCAGAGTTCCTTTCGGTGCGCACCTGGTTTTTGCTGGCCACCAGGCCTCTTGGTGGACACCTGGTGTTTATTCTGGTTGCCAGTTGCCGTCTTGGTGGGCACCCGGTATTTTTCTGGGTCACCACCAAGCACTTAGGTGGCCACCTAGCATCTCTGCAAGCACCCAGCATTTCTTTTCATTGGCACCCAGCATCTTGGTGGGCACCCAGCATTTTGTTTGTTGGCTATGTAGCGTTGTCGTGGCCAAGTGCCATCTTGATGGGCAACCAGCCTTTATTTTGGTGGCCACCTGGCATTTGTTATAGTGGGCTGCTAGCGTTTCTTTTGGTGACCACCTGGCTTTTTGCGTGCCACCTGGAAAACTGGTGAGCACCAGACGGTATTTTTTGGTGGGTACGTGGCTTTTTGGTGACAAGCTGGCCTCTTTTTGGGCACCCAGCATTTATTTTGCTGGGCACGTCATCTTTTTGTGCGTACCCAGTGTCTCTTTTGGTGGCCATGGGGCATTAATCATGGTGGGCTCCCATGTTTTTAATTTGTGGGCACCTGGCAATTCTTTAGGTGTTCATGGAGCCTTTTGGTGGCCACTTGGCATCTTAATGGGCACCTGGCATTTCTTTTGGTGGGCACCTGGCATCTTGGTGGGCACCTGGCTAATTCTTAGTCACCCGGCGTTTCTTTTGCGGGCCATGTTGCGTTTTGGTGGGCAGCCAGTGTTTCCTCTGGTGGGCACCCAGCATTTAATTTGGTCTGCACATGGCATTCTGGTTGCCACTTTTCATCCCTGTGGGACCCAGTGTTTCTTTGGTAGGCATGTCATGATTTGGTGGCCAGCTGGCATCTTAGTGAGCACCCAGAGTTTCTTTCGGTACGCATGTGGTGTTTTGGTGACCACGTGGCATCTTGGTGCGCACCCAGAATTTCTTTTGCTAGAATAGAATAGAATGGAAGACAAAGACAAAAGGAATGACACAAAACTCTTGAAGACAGCGATTTCAAAACCTTACACTTCAAATGAACCTTGAAAGAGGGAGGAAGATTCAGGAAACCAAGGCAAAAACTAAAAAGTGAGGGCAGCACACTAAAACAGACATAGCAAGGCTACGCAAAAAGCTAAAGATTTAAAGCAAAACAAGCAATACCTACAAATACAGGCAATGATTTCAAAAACTTTTCGTGGACTGGATGCAAAACGGTTCATGAAATTTTCTGGCTCCTTGAGCAGAGAGAAATGGACCCTTAAATCTACATCTGCAAGTGCAAAATCCTGGGAAGACAGGGAGGGAAGGAGGGAAAGAAAGACAGGGCAGGTATCTGAACTGTGACTTTGGTTACCTCTGCAAAATTTTTCCTAACTTTCTTCTTTGCTTAGAAAAAAATAAACAAAAGCAAGCAGCAAAACAGTGTCTGTTGAGATTTAACCCACTTGCTTCGTGCAACAGTACTGAAGTTTAAGGCATCATTAAACTCACTCCGCACACCCACTGCAGATCCTGTACTGGGGTACAGCCCCCCCATTCCTCTCCCGTGACAAATTTTCCTGATTAGTCTCTGTCTTCACACCCAGGCTGACTTGTGCACCCTGATCTCCAAACAGTGACCTCATTGCCTTGTTCAACTGGTGAGAAACTACAGTAAAATGGGAGAGGTAAACAAAGCGGGGGGGGAACTAATGGATTTAGGAGGTAGGAATCTGCTCCTTGCCATCCCGCTTCCATTGTGCGCCCGAGCTTGAGAAAGTGCAAGCTGAGCCTCGACGAGCTCTTTTCTGTGCCAGTTCCTCTGGAAACTCAGCCCAGCCCTTCAGCGGTTCCCTACCCCCAGCGCCGGCCCTCTCCGTTACCTCTCCCTCCATGATAGAGCCGCTTCCAGCTGTGGCAGCCCCCCCCCCTCCCCGGGGCTGAAGCCACCCCTTACCTCATTCCAGTCACCCGGCGGCGAGGTGGGGAAGAGCTGAGGGGCCGGAGAGTCTTTCCCGCCTGGGGACCCTCTAATCCCTACACCCACAGCCCAAACCACCTGGCTCCCGCATGCCCCGCCGAGCGCTCGTCCTCGATGGGGGGGGGGGGCAGCGCTTCCCGCCTCACGCTTTGCCCCCTCAGCCCCGCCCCGCCACCTCAGGACACCCCCGGACAGCATTTTGGTGACAAGCTGGCATCTTGTTGGGCATGCAGCATTTATTTTGCTGGGCACCTGGTCTTTTGGTGGGTACCCAGTGTCTCTTTTGGTGGGCATGTGGCATTAATCATGGTGGGCACCCAGGTTTTTGATTGGTGGGCACCTGGCATTTCTTTTGGTGTGTATGGGGCATTTTTGTGGCCATCTGGCATATTAGTGGGCACCCGCTGTTACTTTTGATAGGTACTTGGCTTTTCTTTTGCTGGGCACGTTGTCTTTTGGTTGCCACCTGGCATCTTGGTTGGCACCCACCGTTTCTTTTGGTGGGCACCTGGCATTTTGTTTGCTGGGCACCCATCGCTTATTCTTGTGGGCATGTGGTGTTTTGGTAGCCACATGGCGTTTAGGTGGGCACGCAGGATTTCTTTTGGTGTGGAGCTGGCATGTATTTTGCTGGCCACGTGTCATCTTGCTGGGCACGTGGCATTTCTTTTGATGACCACCTGGCATCTTGGTGGGCACCCAGCGTTTCTTTTGGTGCCCACCTGGAATCTTGACAGGCAACCAGCCGTTATTTGGCGGACACTTGGCTTTTTCGTGGCCACCTGGCATCTATGTGGGCACACAGCGTTTCTTTTTGTGGGCATGTGGCATTTAGTGGGCCACACAGCATCCTCATGGGCACCCAGTGTTTCTTTTGGTGGGCACCTGGGATTTTGGTGGCCTCGTGGCGTCTTGGTGGGCACCCATCTTTTATTTTGGTGAGCACCAGCATCTTGGTTCAGACTCAGACTTTGTTTTTGTGGGCATGTGGCATTTTGGTGGGTACCTGGCATCTAGGTGGGCACCTGGCATCTAGGTGGGCACCCACCATTTTCTTTGTTGGGCACGTCGCATTGTCGTGGACAACTGCCATCTTGGTAGGCAACCAGCCTTTATTTTGGTGGCCACCTGGCATTTCCTTTGGTGGGCTGCCGGCGTTTATTTTGGTGGCCGCCTGGAATTTTGGGTGCCACCTGGAATATTCGTGGGCACCCTGTGATATATTTGGTGGGTACGTAGTATTTTGGCGACAAGCTGGCATCTTGTGGGGCACCCAGCATTTATTTTGCTGTGTACGTGGTCTTTTGGTGGGTACCCAGTGTCTCTTTTGGTGGGCATGTGGCATTAATCATGGTGGGCACCCAGGTGTTTGATTGGTGGGCACCTGGCATTTCTTTTGGTGTGCATGGGGCATTTTTGTGGCCACCTGGCATCTTAATGGGCACCCGCTGTTAGTTTTGGTGGCCACCTGGCATCTTGGTGGGTACTCGGCAGTAGTTTTGGTGGGTACGTGGTATTTTTGTGCCAACCTGGCGTCTCGGAGTGCAGCCAGCATTTATTTTGGTGAACACCAGCCATCGTGGTTGGCACCCACCATTTCTATTGGTGGGCACCTGGCGTTTTGTTGGGCACTTGGCATTTTGTTTGCTGGGCACCCATCGTTTATTCTTCTGGGCATATGGTGTTTTGGCGCCCACATGGTGTTTTGGTGGGCACGCAGGGTTTCTTTTGGTGAGCACGTGGCATTGATTTTGGTTGGCAGGTGGCATTTTGGTGGGCAGCAGGCATTTCTTTTTGTGGGCACCTGGTATCTTGCTATGCAGCCATATTTTATTTTGTTGGCCACCTGGCATCTTGCTTGGCACCCACCATTTCTTTTGGTAGGCACCTGGCATTTTGTTTGCTGGGCACCCATCGCTTGTTCTTGTGGGCATGTGGTGTTTTGGTGTCCACATGGCGTTTTGGTTGGCACGCAGGTTTTCTTTTGGTGGGCAGCTGGCATTTCTTTTGCTGGCCATGTGTCATCTTGCTGAGCACATGGCATTTATTTTGGTGGCCACCTGGCATCTTGGTGGACACCCAGCGTTTCTTTTGGTGCCCACCTGGCATCTTGACAGGCAACCAGCCTTTATTTGGTGTACATATGGCTTTTTCGTGGCCACCTGGCATCTATGTGGGCACACAGCGTTTCTTTTGGTGGGTATGTGACATTTAGTTTTGCACCCAGCATCTTCATGGGTACCCAGTGTATCTTTTGGTGGGCACCCGGCATTTTGGGTGCCACCTGGCATCTTGCTGGGCAGCCAGCATGTATTTTGGAGAGCACCAACATTTGGTAAGGACCCAGCCTTTCTTTTG